>NW_027017043.1:0-336382 GCF_036013445.1 Caloenas nicobarica
GGGCTCTGTCGGGCCCTGTCGGGCTCTGTCGGGCTCTGTCGGGCCCTGTCGGGCTATGTCGGGCTCTGTCGGGCTCTGTCGGGCTCTACTGGGCCCTCTCGGCTCTGTCGGGCTCTACTGGGCCCTGTCGGGCTCTGTCGGGCTCTGTCGGGCCCTGTCGGGCTCTGTCGGGCTCTGTCGGGCCCTGTCGGTCCCTGTCGGGCTCTGTCGGGCCCTGTCGGACTCTGTCGGGCTCTGTCGGGCTCTGTCGGGCTCTACTGGGCTCTGTCGGGCTCTGTCGGGCTCTGTCGGGCTCTACTGGGCCCTGTCGGGCTCTGTCGGGCTCTGTCGGGCCCTGTCGGGCTCTGTCGGGCTCTGTCGGGTTCTGTCGGGCCCTGTCGGGCTCTGTCGGGCCCTGTCGGGCTCTGTCGGGCTCTGTCGGGCCCTGTCGGGCTCTGTCGGGCTCTGTCGGGTTCTGTCGGGCCCTGTCGGGCTCTGTCGGGCCCTGTCGGGCTCTGTCGGGCTCTGTCGGGCCCTGTCGGGCCCTGTCGGGCTCTGTCGGGCTCTGTCGGGCTCTGTCGGGCTCTACTGGGCCCTGTCGGGCTCTGTCGGGCTCTGTCGGGCTCTGTCGGGCCCTGTCGGGCTCTGTCGGGCTCTACTGGGCCCTGTCGGGCCCTGTCGGGCTCTGTCGGGCTCTGTCGGGCTCTGTCGGGCCCTGTCGGCCTCTGTCGGGCTCTGTCGGGCTCTGTCGGGCTCTACTGGGCCCTGTCGGGCGCTGTCGGGCTCTGTCGGGCTCTGTCGGGCTCTGTCGGGCCCTGTCGGGCTCTGTCGGGCTCTACTGGGCTCTGTCGGGCTCTGTCAGGCTCTATCGGGCTCTGTCGGGCTCTACTGGGCCCTGTCGGGCTCTGTCGGGCTCTGTCGGGCCCTGTCGGGCCCTGTCGGGCTCTGTTGGGCTCTGTCGGGCTCTGTCGGGCTCTACTGGGCTCTGTCGGGCTCTGTCGGGCTCTACTGGGCTCTACTGGGCTCTGTCGGGCTCTACTGGGCCCTGTCGGGCTCTGTCGGGCTCTGTCGGGCTCTGTCGGGCTCTGTCGGGCCCTCTCGGCTCTGTCGGGCTCTACTGGGCCCTGTCGGGCCCTGTCGGGCTCTGTCGGGCTCTGTCGGGCCCTGTCGGGCTCTGTCGGGCTCTGTCGGGCTCTGTCGGGCTCTACTGGGCCCTGTCGGACTCTGTCGGGCTCTGTCGGGCTCTGTCGGGCTCTGTCGGGCTCTGACGGGTTCTGTCGGGCTCTGTCGGGCCCTGTCGGGCTCTACTGGGCCCTGTCGGGCTCTGTCGGGCCCTGTCGGGCTCTGTCGGGCTCTGTCGGGCTCTACTGGGCCCTGTCGGGCCCTGTCGGGCCCTGTCGGGCTCTGTCGGGCTCTACTGGGCTCTGTCGGGCTCTGTCGGGCTCTACTGGGCTCTGTCGGGCTCTGTCGGGCTCTGTCGGGCTCTACTGGGCCCTGTCGGGCCCTGTCGGGCTCTGTCGTGCCCTGTCGGGCCCTGTCGGGCTCTGTCGGGCCCTGTCGGGCTCTGTCAGGCCCTGTCGGGCCCTGTCGGGCTCTGTCGGGCTCTGTCGGGCCCTGTCGGGCTCTGTCGGGCTCTGTCGGGCTCTGACGGGCTCTACTGGGCCCTGTCGGGCTCTGTCGGGCTCTGTCGGGCCCTGTCGGGCCCTGTCGGGCTCTGTTGGGCTCTGTCGGGCTCTGTCGGGCTCTACTGGGCTCTGTCGGGCTCTGTGGGGCCCTGTCGGGCTCTGTCGGGCTCTGTCGGGCCCTGTCGGGCTCTGTCGGGCCCTGTCGGGCCCTGTCGGGCTCTGTCGGGCTCTCTCGGGCCCTGTCGGGCTCTGTCGGGCTCTGTCGGGCCCTGTCGGGCTCTGTCGGGCTCTACTGGGCTCTGTCGGGCTCTGTCGGGCTCTATCGGGCTCTGTCGGGCTCTACTGGGCCCTGTCGGGCTCTGTCGGGCTCTGTCGGGCCCTGTCGGGCCCTGTCGGGCTCTGTTGGGCTCTGTCGGGCTCTGTCGGGCTCTACTGGGCTCTGTCGGGCTCTGTGGGGCCCTGTCGGGCTCTGTCGGGCTCTGTCGGGCCCTGTCGGGCTCTGTCGGGCCCTGTCGGGCCCTGTCGGGCTCTGTCGGGCTCTCTCGGGCCCTGTCGGGCTCTGTCGGGCTCTGTCGGGCCCTGTCGGGCTCTGTCGGGCTCTACTGGGCCCTGTCGGGCCCTGTCAGGCCCTGTCGGGCTCTGTCGGGCTCTGTCGGGCTCTGTCGGGCTCTACTGGGCTCTACTGGGCTCTGTCGGGCTCTACTGGGCCCTGTCGGGCTCTGTCGGGCTCTGTCGGGCTCTGTCGGGCTCTGTCGGGCCCTGTCGGGCTCTGTCGGGCTCTGTCGGGCCCTGCCGGGCTCTGTCGGGCTCTGTCGGGCCCTGTCGGGCTCTATCGGGCCCTGTCGGGCTCTGTCGGGCCCTGTCGGGCCCTGTCGGGCCCTGTCGGGCTCTGTCGGGCTCTGTCGGGCCCTGTCGGGCTCTGTCGGGCTCTGTCGGGCTCTATCGGGCTCTACTGGGCCCTCTCGGGCCCTGTCGGGCTCTGTCGGGCCCTGTCGGTCTCTGTCGGGCTCTGTCGGGCCCTGTCGGGCCCTATCGGGCTCTGTCGGGCTCTGTCGGGCTCTGTCGGGCTCTACTGGGCCCTGTCGGGCTCTGTCGGGCTCTGTCGGGCCCTGTCGGGCCCTGTCGGGCTCCGTCAGGCTCTGTCGGGCTCTGTCGGGCTCTACTGGGCCCTGTCGGGCCCTGTCGGGCCCTGTCGGGCTCTACTGGGCTCTACTGGGCTCTGTCGGGCTCTTTCGGGCTCTACTGGGCCCTGTCGGGCCCTGTCGGACCCTGTCGGGCTCTGTCGGGCCCTGTCGGGCCCTGTCGGGCTCTGTCGGGCTCTGTCGGGCCCTGTCGGGCTCTTTCGGGCTCTGTCGGGCTCTGTCGGGCTCTACTGGGCTCTACTGGGCCCTGTCGGGCCCTGTCGGGCCCTGTCGGGCTCTGTCGGGCTCTGTCGGGCTCTACTGGGCCCTGTCGGGCTCTGTCGGACCCTGTCGGGCTCTGTCGGGCTCTGTCGGGCCCTGTCGGGCCCTGTCGGGCTCTGTCGGGCCCTGTCGGACTCTGTCGGGCTCTGTCGGGCTCTTTCGGGCTCTACTGGGCTCTGTCGGGCTCTGTCGGGCTCTGTCGGGCTCTACTGGGCCCTGTCGGGCTCTGTCGGGCTCTGTCGGGCCCTGTCGGGCTCTGTCGGGCTCTGTCGGGTTCTGTCGGGCCCTGTCGGGCTCTGTCAGGCCCTGTCGGGCCCTGTCGGGCTCTGTCGGGCTCTGTCGGGCCCTGTCGGGCTCTGTCGGGCTCTGTCGGGCTCTACTGGGCTCTGTCGGGCTCTGTCGGGCTCTGTCGGGCCCTGTCGGGCTCTGTCGGGCTCTACTGGGCCCTGTCGGGCCCTGTCGGGCTCTGTCGGGCTCTGTCGGGCTCTGTCGGGCCCTGTCGGGCTCTGTTGGGCTCTGTCGGGCTTGGTCGGGCTCTACTGGGCCCTGTCGGGCGCTGTCGGGCTCTGTCGGGCTCTGTCGGGCTCTGTCGGGCCCTGTCGGGCTCTGTCGGGCTCTGTCGGGCTCTGTCGGGCTCTACTGGGCTCTGTCGGGCTCTGTCGGGCTCTGTCGGGCTCTGTCGGGGTCTACTGGGCCCTGTCGGTCTCTGTCGGGCTCTGTCGGGCTCTGTCGGGCCCTGTCGGGCCCTGTCGGGCCCTGTCGGGCTCTGTCGGGCCCTGTCGGGCTCTGTCGGGCTCTGTCGGGCTCTGTCGGGCTCTACTGGGCCCTGTCCGGCTCTGTCGGGCTCTGTCGGGCTCTGTCGGGCCCTGTCGGGCTCTGTCGGGCTCTACTGGGCCCTGTCGGGCCCTGTCGGGCTCTGTCGGGCTCTGTCGGACTCTGTCGGGCCCTGTCGGGCTCTGTCGGGCTCTGTCGGGCCCTGTCGGGCGCTGTCGGGCTCTGTCGGGCTCTGTCCGCCTCTGTCGGGACCTGTCGGGCTCTGTCGGGCTCTGTCGGGCTCTGTCGGGCTCTACTGGGCCCTGTCGGGCTCTGTCGGGCTCTGTCGGGCCCTGTCGGGCTCTGTCGGGCTCTGTCGGGCTCTGTCGGGCTCTGTCGGGCCCTCTCGGCTCTGTCGGGCTCTACTGGGCCCTGTCGGGCCCTGTCGGGCTCTGTCAGGCCCTGTCGGGCCCTGTCGGGCTCTGTCGGGCTCTGTCGGGCCCTGTCGGGCTCTGTCGGGCTCTGTCGGGCTCTGTCGGGCTCTACTGGGCCCTGTCGGGCCCTGTCGGGCCCTGTCGTGCTCTGTCGGGCTCTGTCGGGCTCTGTCGGGCTCTACTGGGCTCTGTCGGGCTCTGTCGGGCTCTATCGGGCTCTGTCGGGCTCTACTGGGCCCTGTCGGGCTCTGTCGGGCTCTGTCGGGCTCTGTCGGGCTCTGTCGGGCCCTCTCGGCTCTGTCGGGCTCTGTCGGGCTCTACTGGGCTCTGTCGGGTTCTGTCGGGCTCTGTCGGGCTCTACTGGGCCCTGTCGGGCTCTGTCGGGCTCTGTGGGGCCCTGTCGGGCTCTGTCGGGCTCTGTCGGGCCCTGTCGGGCTCTGTCGGGCCCTGTCGGGCTCTGTCGGGCTCTGTCGGGCCCTGTCGGGCTCTGTCGGGCTCTGTCGGGCTCTGTCGGGCTCTACTGGGCCCTGCCGGGCTCCGTCGGGCTCTGTCGGGCCCTGTCGGGCTCTGTCGGGCTCTACTGGGCCCTGTCGGGCCCTGTCAGGCCCTGTCGGGCTCTGTCGGGCTCTGTCGGGCTCTACTGGGCTCTGTCGGGCTCTGTCGGGCTCTGTCGGGCTCTACTGGGCCCTGTCGGGCTCTGTCGGGCTCTGTCGGGCCCTGTCGGGCTCTGTCGGGCTCTGTCGGGCTCTGTCGGGCTCTACTGGGCTCTACTGGGCTCTGTCGGGCTCTGTCGGGCTCTACTGGGCCCTGTCGGGCTCTGTCGGGCCCTGTCGGGCTCTGTCGGGCTCTACTGGGCCCTGTCGGGCTCTGTCGGGCTCTGTCGGGCTCTGTCAGGCCCTGTCGGGCTCTGTCGGGCTCTACTGGGCCCTGTCGGGCCCTGTCGGGCTCTGTCGGGCTCTGTCGGGCTCTGTCGGGCCCTGTCGGGCTCTGTCGGGCTCTGTCGGGCTCTACTGGGCCCTGTCGGGCGCTGTCGGGCTCTGTCGGGCTCTGTCGGGCTCTGTCGGGCCCTGTCGGGCTCTGTCGGGCTCTGTCGGGCTCTGTCGGGTTCTACTGGGCCCTGTCGGGCTCTGTCGGGCTCTGTCGGGCTCTGTCGGGCCCTGTCGGGCTCTGTCGGGCTCTACTGGGCCCTGTCGGGCCCTGTCGGGCTCTGTCGGGCTCTGTCGGGCCCTGTCGGGCTCTGTCGGGCTCTGTCGGGCTCTACTGGGCCCTGTCGGGCGCTGTCGGGCTCTGTCGGGCTCTGTCGGGCTCTGTCGGGCCCTGTCGGGCTCTGTCGGGCTCTGTCGGGCTCTACTGGGCCCTGTCGGGCCCTGTCGGGCTCTGTCGTGCCCTGTCGGGCTCTGTCGGGCTCTGTCGGGCTCTGTCGGGCTCTGTCGGGCTCTGTCGGGCTCTGTCGGGCCCTGTCGGGCTCTGTCGGGCTCTGTCGGGCTCTACTGGGCTCTGTCGGGCTCTGTCGGGCTCTGTCGGGCTCTGTCGGGCCCTGTCGGGCTCTGTCGGGCTCTACTGGGCCCTGTCGGGCCCTGTCGGGCTCTGTCGGGCTCTGTCGGGCTCTGTCGGGCCCTGTCGGGCTCTGTTGGGCTCTGTCGGGCTTGGTCGGGCTCTACTGGGCCCTGTCGGGCGCTGTCGGGCTCTGTCGGGCTCTGTCGGGCTCTGTCGGGCCCTGTCGGGCTCTGTCGGGCTCTGTCGGGCTCTGTCGGGCTCTACTGGGCTCTGTCGGGCTCTGTCGGGCTCTGTCGGGCTCTGTCGGGGTCTACTGGGCCCTGTCGGTCTCTGTCGGGCTCTGTCGGGCTCTGTCGGGCCCTGTCGGGCCCTGTCGGGCCCTGTCGGGCTCTGTCGGGCTCTGTCGGGCTCTGTCGGGCTCTGTCGGGCTCTGTCGGGCTCTACTGGGCCCTGTCCGGCTCTGTCGGGCTCTGTCGGGCTCTGTCGGGCCCTGTCGGGCTCTGTCGGGCTCTACTGGGCCCTGTCGGGCCCTGTCGGGCTCTGTCGGGCTCTGTCGGACTCTGTCGGGCCCTGTCGGGCTCTGTCGGGCTCTGTCGGGCCCTGTCGGGCGCTGTCGGGCTCTGTCGGGCTCTGTCCGCCTCTGTCGGGCCCTGTCGGGCTCTGTCGGGCTCTGTCGGGCTCTGTCGGGCTCTACTGGGCCCTGTCGGGCTCTGTCGGGCTCTGTCGGGCCCTGTCGGGCTCTGTCGGGCTCTGTCGGGCTCTGTCGGGCTCTGTCGGGCCCTCTCGGCTCTGTCGGGCTCTACTGGGCCCTGTCGGGCCCTGTCGGGCTCTGTCAGGCCCTGTCGGGCCCTGTCGGGCTCTGTCGGGCTCTGTCGGGCCCTGTCGGGCTCTGTCGGGCTCTGTCGGGCTCTGTCGGGCTCTACTGGGCCCTGTCGGGCCCTGTCGGGCCCTGTCGTGCTCTGTCGGGCTCTGTCGGGCTCTGTCGGGCTCTACTGGGCTCTGTCGGGCTCTGTCGGGCTCTATCGGGCTCTGTCGGGCTCTACTGGGCCCTGTCGGGCTCTGTCGGGCTCTGTCGGGCCCTGTCGGGCTCTGTCGGGCCCTCTCGGCTCTGTCGGGCTCTGTCGGGCTCTACTGGGCTCTGTCGGGTTCTGTCGGGCTCTGTCGGGCTCTACTGGGCCCTGTCGGGCTCTGTCGGGCTCTGTGGGGCCCTGTCGGGCTCTGTCGGGCTCTGTCGGGCCCTGTCGGGCTCTGTCGGGCCCTGTCGGGCTCTGTCGGGCTCTGTCGGGCCCTGTCGGGCTCTGTCGGGCTCTGTCGGGCTCTGTCGGGCTCTACTGGGCCCTGCCGGGCTCTGTCGGGCTCTGTCGGGCCCTGTCGGGCTCTGTCGGGCTCTACTGGGCCCTGTCGGGCCCTGTCAGGCCCTGTCGGGCTCTGTCGGGCTCTGTCGGGCTCTACTGGGCTCTGTCGGGCTCTGTCGGGCTCTGTCGGGCTCTACTGGGCCCTGTCGGGCTCTGTCGGGCTCTGTCGGGCCCTGTCGGGCTCTGTCGGGCTCTGTCGGGCTCTGTCGGGCTCTACTGGGCTCTACTGGGCTCTGTCGGGCTCTGTCGGGCTCTACTGGGCCCTGTCAGGCTCTGTCGGGCCCTGTCGGGCTCTGTCGGGCTCTACTGGGCCCTGTCGGGCTCTGTCGGGCTCTGTCGGGCTCTGTCAGGCCCTGTCGGGCTCTGTCGGGCTCTACTGGGCCCTGTCGGGCCCTGTCGGGCTCTGTCGGGCTCTGTCGGGCTCTGTCGGGCCCTGTCGGGCTCTGTCGGGCTCTGTCGGGCTCTACTGGGCCCTGTCGGGCGCTGTCGGGCTCTGTCGGGCTCTGTCGGGCTCTGTCGGGCCCTGTCGGGCTCTGTCGGGCTCTGTCGGGCTCTGTCGGGTTCTACTGGGCCCTGTCGGGCTCTGTCGGGCTCTGTCGGGCTCTGTCGGGCCCTGTCGGGCTCTGTCGGGCTCTACTGGGCCCTGTCGGGCCCTGTCGGGCTCTGTCGGGCTCTGTCGGGCCCTGTCGGGCTCTGTCGGGCTCTGTCGGGCTCTACTGGGCCCTGTCGGGCGCTGTCGGGCTCTGTCGGGCTCTGTCGGGCTCTGTCGGGCCCTGTCGGGCTCTGTCGGGCTCTGTCGGGCTCTACTGGGCCCTGTCGGGCCCTGTCGGGCTCTGTCGTGCCCTGTCGGGCTCTGTCGGGCTCTGTCGGGCTCTGTCGGGCTCTACTGGGCCCTGTCGGGCCCTGTCGGGCTCTGTCGGGCTCTACTGGGCCCTGTCGGGCTCTGTCGGGCCCTGTCGGGCTCTGTCGGGCTCTGTCGGGCTCTACTGGGCCCTGTCGGGCCCTGTCGGGCTCTGTCGTGCCCTGTCGGGCCCTGTCGGGCTCTGTCGGGCCCTGTCGGGCTCTGTCAGGCCCTGTCGGGCTCTGTCGGGCTCTGTCGGGCTCTGTCGGGCTCTGTCGGGCTCTACTGGGCCCTGTCGGGTTCTGTCGGGCTCTGTCGGGCTCTGTCGGGCTCTACTGGGCCCTGTCGGGCTCTGTCGGGCTCTGTCGGGCCCTGTCGGGCTCTGTCGGGCCCTGTCGGGCTCTGTCGGGCTCTGTCGGGCC
This sequence comes from Caloenas nicobarica, assembly GCF_036013445.1. NCBI lineage: Eukaryota > Metazoa > Chordata > Aves > Columbiformes > Columbidae > Caloenas > Caloenas nicobarica. Next base: position 8,310 of record NW_027017043.1, read on the forward strand.
CTGTCGGGCTATGTCGGGCTCTGTCGGGCTCTGTCGGGCTCTACTGGGCCCTCTCGGCTCTGTCGGGCTCTACTGGGCCCTGTCGGGCTCTGTCGGGCTCTGTCGGGCCCTGTCGGGCTCTGTCGGGCTCTGTCGGGCCCTGTCGGGCCCTGTCGGGCTCTGTCGGGCCCTGTCGGACTCTGTCGGGCTCTGTCGGGCTCTGTCGGGCTCTACTGGGCTCTGTCGGGCTCTGTCGGGCTCTGTCGGGCTCTACTGGGCCCTGTCGGGCTCTGTCGGGCTCTGTCGGGCCCTGTCGGGCTCTGTCGGGCTCTGTCGGGTTCTGTCGGGCCCTGTCGGGCTCTGTCGGGCCCTGTCGGGCTCTGTCGGGCTCTGTCGGGCCCTGTCGGGCCCTGTCGGGCTCTGTCGGGCTCTGTCGGGCTCTGTCGGGCCCTGTCGGTCTCTGTCGGGCTCTGTCGGGCCCTGTCGGGCCCTGTCGGGCTCTGTCGGGCTCTGTCGGGCTCTGTCGGGCTCTACTGGGCCCTGTCGGGCTCTGTCGGGCTCTGTCGGGCCCTGTCGGGCCCTGTCGGGCTCTGTCAGGCTCTGTCGGGCTCTGTCGGGCTCTACTGGGCTCTACTGGGCTCTGTCGGGCTCTTTCGGGCTCTACTGGGCCCTGTCGGGCCCTGTCGGACCCTGTCGGGCTCTGTCGGGCCCTGTCGGGCCCTGTCGGGCTCTGTCGGGCTCTGTCGGGCCCTGTCGGGCTCTGTCGGGCTCTGTCGGGCTCTGTCGGGCTCTACTGGGCTCTGTCGGGCTCTGTCGGGCTCTACTGGGCTCTGTCGGGCTCTGTCGGGCTCTACTGGGCTCTACTGGGCTCTGTCGGGCTCTACTGGGCCCTGTCGGGCTCTGTCGGGCTCTGTCGGGCTCTGTCGGGCCCTGTCGGGCTCTGTCGGGCTCTGTCGTGCCCTGTCGGGCTCTGTCGGGCTCTGTCGGGCCCTGTCGGGCTCTATCGGGCCCTGTCGGGCTCTGTCGGGCCCTGTCGGGCCCTGTCGGGCCCTGTCGGGCTCTGTCGGGCTCTGTCGGGCCCTGTCGGGCTCTGTCGGGCTCTATCGGGCTCTACTGGGCCCTCTCGGGCCCTGTCGGGCTCTGTCGGGCCCTGTCGGTCTCTGTCGGGCTCTGTCGGGCCCTGTCGGGCCCTGTCGGGCTCTGTCGGGCTCTGTCGGGCTCTGTCGGGCTCTACTGGGCCCTGTCGGGCTCTGTCGGGCTCTGTCGGGCCCTGTCGGGCCCTGTCGGGCTCTGTCAGGCTCTGTCGGGCTCTGTCGGGCTCTACTGGGCCCTGTCGGGCCCTGTCGGGCCCTGTCGGGCTCTACTGGGCTCTACTGGGCTCTGTCGGGCTCTTTCGGGCTCTACTGGGCCCTGTCGGGCCCTGTCGGACCCTGTCGGGCTCTGTCGGGCCCTGTCGGGCCCTGTCGGGCTCTGTCGGGCTCTGTCGGGCCCTGTCGGGCTCTGTCGGGCTCTGTCGGGCTCTGTCGGGCTCTACTGGGCTCTACTGGGCTCTGTCGGGCTCTGTCGGGCTCTACTGGGCCCTGTCGGGCCCTGTCGGGCCCTGTCGGGCTCTGTCGGGCTGTGTCGGGCTCTACTGGGCCCTGTCGGGCTCTGTCGGGCCCTGTCAGGCTCTGTCGGGCTCTGTCGGGCCCTGTCGGGCCCTGTCGGGCTCTGTCGGGCCCTGTCGGACTCTGTCGGGCTCTGTCGGGCTCTGTCGGGCTCTACTGGGCTCTGTCGGGCTCTGTCGGGCTCTGTCGGGCTCTACTGGGCCCTGTCGGGCTCTGTCGGGCTCTGTCGGGCCCTGTCGGGCTCTGTCGGGCTCTGTCGGGTTCTGCGGGCCCTGTCGGGCTCTGTCGGGCCCTGTCGGGCTCTGTCGGGCCCTGTCGGGCCCTGTCGGGCTCTGTCCGGCTCTGTCGGGCTCTGTCGGGCTCTACTGGGCCCTGTCGGGCTCTGTCGGGCTCTGTCGGGCTCTGTCAGGCCCTGTCGGGCTCTGTCGGGCTCTACTGTGCCCTGTCGGGCCCTGTCGGGCTCTGTCGGGCTCTGTCGGGCTCTGTCGGGCCCTGTCGGGCTCTGTCGGGCTCTGTCGGGTTCTGCGGGCCCTGTCGGGCTCTGTCGGGCGCTGTCGGGCTCTGTCGGGCTCTGTCGGGCTCTGTCGGGCCCTGTCGGGCTCTGTCGGGCTCTGTCGGGCTCTGTCGGGCTCTACTGGGCCCTGTCGGGCTCTGTCGGGCTCTGTCGGGCCCTGTCGGGCCCTGTCGGGCTCTGTCGGGCTCTGTCGGGCTCTGTCGGGCCCTGTCGGGCTCTGTCGGGCTCTGTCGGGCTCTACTGGGCCCTGTCGGGCGCTGTCGGGCTCTGTCGGGCTCTGTCGGGCTCTGTCGGGCCCTGTCGGGCTCTGTCGGGCTCTGTCGGGCTCTACTGGGCCCTGTCGGGCCCTGTCGGGCTCTGTCGTGCCCTGTCGGGCTCTGTCGGGCTCTGTCGGGCTCTGTCGGGCTCTGTCGGGCTCTACTGGGCCCTGTCGGGCCCTGTCGGGCTCTGTCGGGCTCTACTGGGCCCTGTCGGGCTCTGTCGGGCCCTGTCGGGCTCTGTCGGGCTCTGTCGGGCTCTACTGGGCCCTGTCGGGCCCTGTCGGGCTCTGTCGTGCCCTGTCGGGCCCTGTCGGGCTCTGTCGGGCCCTGTCGGGCTCTGTCGGGCTCTGTCGGGCTCTGTCGGGCTCTGTCGGGCTCTACTGGGCCCTGTCGGGTTCTGTCGGGCTCTGTCGGGCTGTGTCGGGCTCTACTGGGCCCTGTCGGGCTCTGTCGGGCCCTGTCAGGCTCTGTCGGGCTCTGTCGGGCCCTGTCGGGCCCTGTCGGGCTCTGTCGGGCCCTGTCGGACTCTGTCGGGCTCTGTCGGGCTCTGTCGGGCTCTACTGGGCTCTGTCGGGCTCTGTTGGGCTCTGTCGGGCTCTACTGGGCCCTGTCGGGCTCTGTCGGGCTCTGTCGGGCCCTGTCGGGCTCTGTCGGGCTCTGTCGGGTTCTGTCGGGCCCTGTCGGGCTCTGTCGGGCCCTGTCGGGCTCTGTCGGGCTCTGTCGGGCCCTGTCGGGCTCTGTCGGGCTCTGTCGGGCTCTGTCGGGCTCTACTGGGCCCTGTCGGGCTCTGTCGGGCTCTGTCGGGCTCTGTCAGGCCCTGTCGGGCTCTGTCGGGCTCTACTGGGCCCTGTCGGGCCCTGTCGGGCTCTGTCGGGCTCTGTCGGGCTCTGTCGGGCCCTGTCGGGCTCTGTCGGGCTCTGTCGGGCTCTACTGGGCCCTGTCGGGCGCTGTCGGGCTCTGTCGGGCTCTGTCGGGCTCTGTCGGGCCCTGTCGGGCTCTGTCGGGCTCTGTCGGGCTCTGTCGGGTTCTACTGGGCCCTGTCGGGCTCTGTCGGGCTCTGTCGGGCTCTGTCGGGCCCTGTCGGGCTCTGTCGGGCTCTACTGGGCCCTGTCGGGCCCTGTCGGGCTCTGTCGGGCTCTGTCGGGCTCTGTCGGGCCCTGTCGGGCTCTGTCGGGCTCTGTCGGGCTCTACTGGGCCCTGTCGGGCGCTGTCGGGCTCTGTCGGGCTCTGTCGGGCTCTGTCGGGCCCTGTCGGGCTCTGTCGGGCTCTGTCGGGCTCTACTGGGCCCTGTCGGGCCCTGTCGGGCTCTGTCGTGCCCTGTCGGGCTCTGTCGGGCTCTGTCGGGCTCTGTCGGGCTCTGTCGGGCTCTACTGGGCCCTGTCGGGCCCTGTCGGGCTCTGTCGGGCTCTACTGGGCCCTGTCGGGCCCTGTCGGGCTCTGTCGGGCTCTACTGGGCCCTGTCGGGCTCTGTCGGGCCCTGTCGGGCTCTGTCGTGCCCTGTCGGGCCCTGTCGGGCTCTGTCGTGCCCTGTCGGGCCCTGTCGGGCTCTGTCGGGCCCTGTCGGGCTCTGTCAGGCCCTGTCGGGCTCTGTCGGGCTCTGTCGGGCTCTGTCGGGCTCTGTCGGGCTCTACTGGGCCCTGTCGCGTTCTGTCGGGCTCTGTCGGGCTCTGTCGGGCTCTACTGGGCCCTGTCGGGCTCTGTCGGGCTCTGTCGGGCCCTGTCGGGCTCTGTCGGGCCCTGTCGGGCTCTGTCGGGCTCTGTCGGGCCCTGTCGGGCTATGTCGGGCTCTGTCGGGCTCTGTCGGGCTCTACTGGGCCCTCTCGGCTCTGTCGGGCTCTACTGGGCCCTGTCGGGCTCTGTCGGGCTCTGTCGGGCCCTGTCGGGCTCTGTCGGGCTCTGTCGGGCCCTGTCGGGCCCTGTCGGGCTCTGTCGGGCCCTGTCGGACTCTGTCGGGCTCTGTCGGGCTCTGTCGGGCTCTACTGGGCTCTGTCGGGCTCTGTCGGGCTCTGTCGGGCTCTACTGGGCCCTGTCGGGCTCTGTCGGGCTCTGTCGGGCCCTGTCGGGCTCTGTCGGGCTCTGTCGGGTTCTGTCGGGCCCTGTCGGGCTCTGTCGGGCCCTGTCGGGCTCTGTCGGGCTCTGTCGGGCCCTGTCGGGCCCTGTCGGGCTCTATCGGGCTCTGTCGGGCTCTGTCGGGCCCTGTCGGTCTCTGTCGGGCCCTGTCGGGCTCTGTCGGGCTCTGTCGGGCTCTGTCGGGCTCTACTGGGCCCTGTCGGGCTCTGTCGGGCTCTGTCGGGCCCTGTCGGGCTCTACTGGGCTCTACTGGGCTCTGTCGGGCTCTTTCGGGCTCTACTGGGCCCTGTCGGGCCCTGTCGGACCCTGTCGGGCTCTGTCGGGCCCTGTCGGGCCCTGTCGGGCTCTGTCGGGCTCTGTCGGGCCCTGTCGGGCTCTGTCGGGCTCTGTCGGGCTCTGTCGGGCTCTACTGGGCTCTACTGGGCTCTGTCGGGCTCTGTCGGGCTCTACTGGGCCCTGTCGGGCCCTGTCGGGCCCTGTCGGGCTCTGTCGGGCTGTGTCGGGCTCTACTGGGCCCTGTCGGGCTCTGTCGGGCCCTGTCAGGCTCTGTCGGGCTCTGTCGGGCCCTGTCGGGCCCTGTCGGGCTCTGTCGGGCCCTGTCGGACTCTGTCGGGCTCTGTCGGGCTCTGTCGGGCTCTACTGGGCTCTGTCGGGCTCTGTCGGGCACTGTCGGGCTCTACTGGGCCCTGTCGGGCTCTGTCGGGCTCTGTCGGGCCCTGTCGGGCTCTGTCGGGCTCTGTCGGGTTCTGTCGGGCCCTGTCGGGCTCTGTCGGGCCCTGTCGGGCTCTGTCGGGCTCTGTCGGGCCCTGTCGGGCCCTGTCGGGCTCTGTCGGGCTCTGTCGGGCTCTACTGGGCCCTGTCGGGCTCTGTCGGGCTCTGTCGGGCTCTGTCAGGCCCTGTCGGGCTCTGTCGGGCTCTACTGGGCCCTGTCGGGCCCTGTCGGGCTCTGTCGGGCTCTGTCGGGCTCTGTCGGGCCCTGTCGGGCTCTGTCGGGCTCTGTCGGGCTCTACTGGGCCCTGTCGGGCGCTGTCGGGCTCTGTCGGGCTCTGTCGGGCTCTGTCGGGCCCTGTCGGGCTCTGTCGGGCTCTGTCGGGCTCTGTCGGGCTCTACTGGGCCCTGTCGGGCTCTGTCGGGCTCTGTCGGGCTCTGTCGGGCCCTGTCGGGCTCTGTCGGGCTCTACTGGGCCCTGTCGGGCCCTGTCGGGCTCTGTCGGGCTCTGTCGGGCTCTGTCGGGCCCTGTCGGGCTCTGTCGGGCTCTGTCGGGCTCTACTGGGCCCTGTCGGGCGCTGTCGGGCTCTGTCGGGCTCTGTCGGGCTCTGTCGGGCCCTGTCGGGCTCTGTCGGGCTCTGTCGGGCTCTACTGGGCCCTGTCGGGCCCTGTCGGGCTCTGTCGTGCCCTGTCGGGCTCTGTCGGGCTCTGTCGGGCTCTGTCGGGCTCTGTCGGGCTCTACTGGGCCCTGTCGGGCCCTGTCGGGCTCTGTCGGGCTCTACTGGGCCCTGTCGGGCTCTGTCGGGCCCTGTCGGGCTCTGTCGGGCTCTGTCGGGCTCTACTGGGCCCTGTCGGGCCCTGTCGGGCTCTGTCGTGCCCTGTCGGGCCCTGTCGGGCTCTGTCGGGCCCTGTCGGGCTCTGTCGTGCCCTGTCGGGCTCTGTCGGGCTCTGTCGGGCTCTGTCGGGCTCTGTCGGGCTCTACTGGGCCCTGTCGGGTTCTGTCGGGCTCTGTCGGGCTCTGTCGGGCTCTACTGGGCCCTGTCGGGCTCTGTCGGGCTCTGTCGGGCCCTGTCGGGCTCTGTCGGGCTCTGTCGGGCTCTGTCGGGCCCTCTCGGCTCTGTCGGGCTCTACTGGGCCCTGTCGGGCCCTGTCGGGCTCTGTCGGGCTCTGTCGGGCCCTGTCGGGCTATGTCGGGCTCTGTCGGGCTCTGTCGGGCTCTACGGGGCCCTGTCGGACTCTGTCGGGCTCTGTCGGGCTCTGTCGGGCTCTGTCGGGCTCTGACGGGTTCTGTCGGGCTCTGTCGGGCTCTGTCGGGCTCTACTGGGCCCTGTCGGGCTCTGTCGGGCCCTGTCGGGCTCTGTCGGGCTCTGTCGGGCTCTACTGGGCCCTGTCGGGCCCTGTCGGGCCCTGTCGGGCTCTGTCGGGCTCTACTGGGCTCTGTCGGGCTCTGTCGGGCTCTGTCGGGCTCTACTGGGCTCTGTCGGGCTCTGTCGGGCTCTGTCGGGCTCTACTGGGCCCTGTCGGGCCCTGTCGGGCTCTGTCGGGCTCTGTCGGGTTCTGTCGGGCCCTGTCGGGCTCTGTCGGGCCCTGTCGGGCCCTGTCGGGCTCTGTCGGGCGCTGTCGGGCTCTGTCGGGCTCTGTCGGGCTCTGTCGGGCTCTGTCGGGCTCTACTGGGCCCTGTCGGGCTCTGTCGGGCTCTGTCGGGCTCTGTCGGGCCCTGTCGGGCTCTGTCGGGCTCTACTGGGCCCTGTCGGGCCCTGTCGGGCTCTGTCGGGCTCTGTCGGGCTCTGTCGGGCCCTGTCGGGCTCTGTCGGGCCCTGTCGGGTCCTGTCGGGCTCTGTCGGGCCCTGTCGGGCTCTGTAGGGCTCTGTCGGGCTCTGTCGGGCTCTACTGGGCCCTGTCCGGCTCTGTCGGGCTCTGTCGGGCTCTGTCGGGCCCTGTCGGGCTCTGTCGGGCTCTACTGGGCCCTGTCGGGCCCTGTCGGGCTCTGTCGGGCTCTGTCGGACTCTGTCGGGCCCTGTCGGGCTCTGTCGGGCTCTGTCGGGCTCTACTGGGCCCTGTCGGGCGCTGTCGGGCTCTGTCGGGCTCTGTCCGCCTCTGTCGGGCCCTGTCGGGCTCTGTCGGGCTCTGTCGGGCTCTGTCGGGCTCTACTGGGCCCTGTCGGGCTCTGTCGGGCTCTGTCGGGCCCTGTCGGGCTCTGTCGGGCTCTGTCGGGCTCTGTCGTGCTCTGTCGGGCCCTCTCGGCTCTGTCGGGCTCTACTGGGCCCTGTCGGGCCCTGTCGGGCTCTGTCAGGCCCTGTCGGGCCCTGTCGGGCTCTGTCGGGCTCTGTCGGGCCCTGTCGGGCTCTGTCGGGCTCTGTCGGGCTCTGTCGGGCTCTACTGGGCCCTGTCGGGCCCTGTCGGGCCCTGTCGTGCTCTGTCGGGCTCTGTCGGGCTCTGTCGGGCTCTACTGGGCTCTGTCGGGCCCTGTCGGGCTCTGTCGGGCTCTGTCGGGCCCTGTCGGGCCCTGTCGGGCTCTGTCGGGCTCTGTCGGGCTCTACTGGGCTCTGTCGGGCTCTGTCGGGCTCTATCGGGCTCTGTCGGGCTCTACTGGGCCCTGTCGGGCTCTGTCGGGCTCTGTCGGGCCCTGTCGGGCCCTGTCGGGCTCTGTTGGGCTCTGTCGGGCTCTGTCGGGCTCTACTGGGCTCTGTCGGGCTCTGTCGGGCTCTGTCGGGCTCTACTGGGCCCTGTCGGGCTCTGTCGGCCTCTGTGGGGCCCTGTCGGGCTCTGTCGGCCCTGTCGGGCCCTGTCGGGCTCTGTCGGGCCCTGTCGGGCTCTGTCGGGCTCTGTCGGGCCCTGTCGGGCTCTGTCGGGCTCTGTCGGGCTCTGTCGGGCTCTACTGGGCCCTGCCGGGCTCTGTCGGGCTCTGTCGGGCCCTGTCGGGCTCTGTCGGGCTCTACTGGGCCCTGTCGGGCCCTGTCAGGCCCTGTCGGGCTCTGTCGGGCTCTGTCGGGCTCTGTCGGGCTCTGTCGGGCCCTGTCGGGCTCTGTCGGGCTCTACTGGGCCCTGTCGGGCTCTGTCGGGCTCTGTCGGGCTCTGTCGGGCCCTGTCGGGCTCTGTCGGGCTCTGTCGGGCTCTGTCGGGCCCTGTCGGGCTCTGTCGGGCTCTGTCGGGCTCTGTCGGGCTCTACTGGGCCCTGTCGGGCTCTGTCGGGCCCTGTCGGGCTCTGTCGGGCTCTGTCGGGCCCTGTCGGGCCCTGTCGGGCTCTGTCGGGCCCTGTCGGACTCTGTCGGGCTCTGTCGGGCTCTGTCGGGCTCTACTGGGCTCTGTCGGGCTCTGTCGGGCTCTGTCGGGCTCTACTGGGCCCTGTCGGGCTCTGTCGGGCTCTGTCGGGCCCTGTCGGGCTCTGTCGGGCTCTGTCGGGTTCTGTCGGGCCCTGTCGGGCTCTGTCGGGCCCTGTCGGGCTCTGTCGGGCTCTGTCGGGCTCTGTCGGGCCCTGTCGGGCTCTGTCGGGCTCTGTCGGGCCCTGTCGGGCTCTGTCGGGCTCTGTCGGGCTCTGTCGGGCTCTGTCGGGCCCTGTCGGGCTCTGTCGGGCTCTACTGGGCCCTGTCGGGCCCTGTCGGGCTCTGTCGGGCTCTGTCGGGCTCTGTCGGGCCCTGTCGGCCTCTGTCGGGCTCTGTCGGGCTCTGTCGGGCTCTACTGGGCCCTGTCGGGCGCTGTCGGGCTCTGTCGGGCTCTGTCGGGCTCTGTCGGGCCCTGTCGGGCTCTACTGGGCTCTGTCGGGCTCTGTCGGGCTCTATCGGGCTCTGTCGGGCTCTACTGGGCCCTGTCGGGCTCTGTCGGGCTCTGTCGGGCCCTGTCGGGCCCTGTCGGGCTCTGTTGGGCTCTGTCGGGCTCTGTCGGGCTCTACTGGGCTCTGTCGGGCTCTGTCGGGCTCTACTGGGCTCTACTGGGCTCTGTCGGGCTCTACTGGGCCCTGTCGGGCTCTGTCGGGCTCTGTTGGGCTCTGTCGGGCCCTGTCGGGCTCTGTCGGGCTCTGTCGTGCCCTGTCGGGCTCTGTTGGGCTCTGTCGGGCCCTGTCGGGCTCTATCGGGCCCTGTCGGGCTCTGTCGGGCCCTGTCGGGCCCTGTCGGGCCCTGTCGGGCTCTGTCGGGCTCTGTCGGGCCCTGTCGGGCTCTGTCGGGCTCTGTCGGGCTCTATCGGGCTCTACTGGGCCCTCTCGGGCTCTGTCGGGCTCTGTCGGGCCCTGTCGGTCTCTGTCGGGCTCTGTCGGGCCCTGTCGGGCCCTGTCGGGCTCTGTCGGGCTCTGTCGGGCTCTGTCGGGCTCTACTGGGCCCTGTCGGGCTCTGTCGGGCTCTGTCGGGCCCTGTCGGGCCCTGTCGGGCTCTGTCAGGCTCTGTCGGGCTCTGTCGGGCTCTACTGGGCCCTGTCGGGCCCTGTCGGGCCCTGTCGGGCTCTACTGGGCTCTACTGGGCTCTGTCGGGCTCTTTCGGGCTCTACTGGGCCCTGTCGGGCTCTGTCGGGCTCTGTCGGGCTCTACTGGGCTCTACTGGGCTCTGTCGGGCTCTGTCGGGCTCTGTCGGGCTCTACTGGGCTCTACTGGGCTCTCTCGGGCTCTGTCGGGCTCTACTGGGCCCTGTCGGGCCCTGTCGGGCCCTGTCGGGCTCTGTCGGGCTGTGTCGGGCTCTACTGGGCCCTGTCGGGCTCTGTCGGGCCCTGTCAGGCTCTGTCGGGCTCTGTCGGGCCCTGTCGGGCCCTGTCGGGCTCTGTCGGGCCCTGTCGGACTCTGTCGGGCTCTGTCGGGCTCTGTCGGGCTCTACTGGGCTCTGTCGGGCTCTGTCGGGCTCTGTCGGGCTCTACTGGGCCCTGTCGGGCTCTGTCGGGCTCTGTCGGGCCCTGTCGGGCTCTGTCGGGCTCTGTCGGGTTCTGTCGGGCCCTGTCGGGCTCTGTCGGGCCCTGTCGGGCTCTGTCGGGCTCTGTCGGGCCCTGTCGGGCTCTGTCGGGCTCTGTCGGGCTCTGTCGGGCTCTACTGGGCCCTGTCGGGCTCTGTCGGGCTCTGTCGGGCTCTGTCAGGCCCTGTCGGGCTCTGTCGGGCTCTACTGGGCCCTGTCGGGCCCTGTCGGGCTCTGTCGGGCTCTGTCGGGCTCTGTCGGGCCCTGTCGGGCTCTGTCGGGCTCTGTCGGGCTCTGTCGGGCTCTACTGGGCCCTGTCGGGCGCTGTCGGGCTCTGTCGGGCTCTGTCGGGCCCTGTCGGGCCCTGTCGGGCTCTGTCGGGCTCTGTCGGGCTCTACTGGGCCCTGTCGGGCTCTGTCGGGCTCTGTCGGGCTCTGTCGGGCCCTGTCGGGCTCTGTCGGGCTCTGTCGGGCTCTACTGGGCCCTGTCGGGCGCTGTCGGGCTCTGTCGGGCTCTGTCGGGCTCTGTCGGGCCCTGTCGGGCTCTGTCGGGCTCTGTCGGGCTCTACTGGGCCCTGTCGGGCCCTGTCGGGCTCTGTCGTGCCCTGTCGGGCTCTGTCGGGCTCTGTCGGGCTCTGTCGGGCTCTGTCGGGCTCTACTGGGCCCTGTCGGGCCCTGTCGGGCTCTGTCGGGCTCTACTGGGCCCTGTCGGGCTCTGTCGGGCCCTGTCGGGCTCTGTCGGGCTCTGTCGGGCTCTACTGGGCCCTGTCGGGCCCTGTCGGGCTCTGTCGTGCCCTGTCGGGCCCTGTCGGGCTCTGTCGGGCCCTGTCGGGCTCTGTCAGGCCCTGTCGGGCCCTGTCGGGCTCTGTCGGGCTCTGTCGGGCTCTGTCGGGCTCTACTGGGCCCTGTCGGGCTCTGTCGGGCTCTGTCGGTCTCTGTCGGGCTCTACTGGGCCCTGTCGGGTTCTGTCGGGCTCTGTCGGGCTCTGTCGGGCTCTACTGGGCCCTGTCGGGCTCTGTCGGGCTCTGTCAGGCCCTGTCGGGCTCTGTCGGGCTCTGTCGGGCTCTGTCGGGCTCTGTCGGGCCCTCTCGGCTCTGTCGGGCTCTAGTGGGCCCTGTCGGGCCCTGTCGGGCTCTGTCGGGCTCTGTCGGGCCCTGTCGGGCTATGTCGGGCTCTGTCGGGCTCTGTCGGGCTCTACTGGGCCCTGTCGGACTATGTCGGGCTCTGTCGGGCTCTGTCGGGCTCTGTCGGGCTCTGACGGGTTCTGTCGGGCTCTGTCGGGCTCTGTCGGGCTCTACTGGGCCCTGTCGGGCTCTGTCGGGCCCTGTCGGGCTCTGTCGGGCTCTGTCGGGCTCTACTGGGCCCTGTCGGGCCCTGTCGGGCCCTGTCGGGCTCTGTCGGGCTCTACTGGGCTCTGTCGGGCTCTGTCGGGCTCTGTCGGGCTCTACTGGGCTCTGTCGGGCTCTGTCGGGCTCTGTCGGGCTCTACTGGGCCCTGTCGGGCCCTGTCGGGCTCTGTCGGGCTCTGTCGGGTTCTGTCGGGCCCTGTCGGGCTCTGTCGGGCCCTGTCGGGCCCTGTCGGGCTCTGTCGGGCCCTGTCGGGCTCTGTCGGGCTCTGTCGGGCTCTGTCGGGCTCTGTCGGGCTCTACTGGGCCCTGTCGGGCTCTGTCGGGCTCTGTCGGGCTCTGTCGGGCCCTGTCGGGCTCTGTCGGGCTCTACTGGGCCCTGTCGGGCCCTGTCGGGCTCTGTCGGGCTCTGTCGGGCTCTGTCGGGCCCTGTTGGGCTCTGTCGGGCTCTGTCGGGCTCTGTCGGGCTCTACTGGGCCCTGTCGGGCGCTGTCGGGCTCTGTCGGGCTCTGTCGGGCTCTGTCGGGCCCTGTCGGGCTCTGTCGGGCTCTGTCGGGCACTGTCGGGCTCTACTGGGCCCTGTCCGGCTCTGTCGGGCTCTGTCGGGCTCTGTCGGGCCCTGTCGGGCTCTGTCGGGCTCTACTGGGCTCTGTCGGGCCCTGTCGGGCTCTGTCGGGCTCTGTCAGGCTCTGTCGGGCTCTGTCGGGCTCTGTCGGGCTCTACTGTGCCCTGTCGGGCTCTGTCGGGCTCTGTCGGGCCCTGTCGGGCCCTGTCGGGCTCTGTCAGCCTCTGTCGGGCTCTGTCGGGCTCTACTGGGCCCTGTCGGGCCCTGTCGGGCCCTGTCGGGCTCTACTGGGCTCTACTGGGCTCTGTCGGGCTCTTTCGGGCTCTACTGGGCCCTGTCGGGCCCTGTCGGACCCTGTCGGGCTCTGTCGGGCCCTGTCGGGCCCTGTCGGGCTGTCGGGCTCTGTCGGGCCCTGTCGGGCTCTGTCGGGCTCTACTGGGCTCTACTGGGCTCTGTCGGGCTCTGTCGGGCTCTACTGGGCCCTGTCGGGCCCTGTCGGGCCCTGTCGGGCTCTGTCGGGCTGTGTCGGGCTCTACTGGGCCCTGTCGGGCTCTGTCGGGCCCTGTCAGGCTCTGTCGGGCCCTGTCGGGCCCTGTCGGGCTCTGTCGGGCCCTGTCGGACTCTGTCGGGCTCTGTCGGGCTCTGTCGGGCTCTACTGGGCTCTGTCGGGCTCTGTCGGGCTCTGTCGGGCTCTACTGGGCCCTGTCGGGCTCTGTCGGGCTCTGTCGGGCCCTGTCGGGCTCTGTCGGGCTCTGTCGGGTTCTGTCGGGCCCTGTCGGGCTCTGTCGGGCCCTGTCGGGCTCTGTCGGGCTCTGTCGGGCTCTGTCGGGCTCTGTCGGGCTCTGTCGGGCTCTACTGGGCCATGTCGGGCTCTGTCGGGCTCTGTCGGGCTCTATCGGGCTCTACTGGGCCCTGTCGGGCCCTGTCGGGCTCTGTCGGGCCCTGTCGGTCTCTGTCGGGCTCTGTCGGGCCCTGTCGGGCCCTCTCGGGCTCTGTCGGGCTCTGTCGGGCCCTGACAGGCTCTGCTGGGCCCTGTCGGGCTCTGTCGGGCTCTGTCGGGCCCTGTCGGGCCCTGTCGGGCTCCGTCAGGCTCTGTCGGGCTCTGTCGGGCTCTACTGGGCCCTGTCGGGCCCTGTCGGGCCCTGTCGGGCTCTACTGGGCTCTACTGGGCTCTGTCGGGCTCTTTCGGGCTCTACTGGGCCCTGTCGGGCCCTGTCGGACCCTGTCGGGCTCTGTCGGGCCCTGTCGGGCCCTGTCGGGCTCTGTCGGGCTCTGTCGGGCCCTGTCGGGCTCTGTCGGGCTCTGTCGGGCTCTGTCGGGCTCTACTGGGCTCTACTGGGCTCTGTCGGGCTCTGTCGGGCTCTACTGGGCCCTGTCGGGCCCTGTCGGGCCCTGTCGGGCTCTGTCGGGCTGTGTCGGGCTCTACTGGGCCCTGTCGGGCTCTGTCGGACCCTGTCGGGCTCTGTCGGGCTCTGTCGGGCTCTGTCGGGCCCTGTCGGGCCCTGTCGGGCTCTGTCGGGCCCTGTCGGACTCTGTCGGGCTCTGTCGGGCTCTGTCGGGCTCTACTGGGCTCTGTCGGGCTCTGTCGGGCTCTGTCGGGCTCTACTGGGCCCTGTCGGGCTCTGTCGGGCTCTACTGGGCCCTGTCGGGCTCTGTCGGGCTCTGTCGGGTTCTGTCGGGCCCTGTCGGGCTCTGTCGGGCCCTGTCGGGCCCTGTCGGGCTCTGTCGGGCTCTGTCGGGCCCTGTCGGGCTCTGTCGGGCTCTGTCGGGCTCTGTCGGGCTCTACTGGGCCCTGTCGGGCTCTGTCGGGCTCTGTCGGGCTCTGTCGGGCCCTGTCGGGCTCTGTCGGGCTCTACTGGGCCCTGTCGGGCCCTGTCGGGCTCTGTCGGGCTCTGTCGGGCTCTGTCGGGCCCTGTCGGGCTCTGTCGGGCTCTGTCGGGCTTGGTCGGGCTCTACTGGGCCCTGTCGGGCGCTGTCGGGCTCTGTCGGGCTCTGTCGGGCTCTGTCGGGCCCTGTCGGGCTCTGTCGGGCTCTGTCGGGCTCTGTCGGGCTCTACTGGGCTCTGTCGGGCTCTGTCGGGCTCTGTCGGTCTCTGTCGGGGTCTACTGGGCCCTGTCGGTCTCTGTCGGGCTCTGTCGGGCTCTGTCGGGCCCTGTCGGGCTCTGTCGGGCCCTGTCGGGCCCTGTCGGGCCCTGTCGGGCTCTGTCGGGCCCTGTCGGGCCCTGTCGGGCTCTGTCGGGCTCTGTCGGGCTCTGTCGGGCTCTACTGGGCCCTGTCCGGCTCTGTCGGGCTCTGTCGGGCTCTGTCGGGCCCTGTCGGGCTCTGTCGGGCTCTGTCGGGCACTGTCGGGCTCTACTGGGCCCTGTCCGGCTCTGTCGGGCTCTGTCGGGCTCTGTCGGGCTCTACTGGGCCCTGTCGGGCTCTGTCGGGCTCTGTCGGGCTCTGTCGGGCCCTGTCGGGCTCTGTCGGGCTCTACTGGGCCCTGTCGGGCCCTGTCGGGCTCTGTCGGGCTCTGTCGGGCTCTGTCGGGCCCTGTCGGGCTCTGTCGGGCTCTGTCGGGCTCTGTCGGGCTCTACTGGGCCCTGTCGGGCGCTGTCGGGCTCTGTCGGGCTCTGTCGGGCTCTGTCGGGCCCTGTCGGGCTCTGTCGGGCTCTGTCGGGCACTGTCGGGCTCTACTGGGCCCTGTCCGGCTCTGTCGGGCTCTGTCGGGCTCTGTTGGGCCCTGTCGGGCTCTGTCGGGCTCTACTGGGCTCTGTCGGGCCCTGTCGGGCTCTGTCGGGCTCTGTCAGGCTCTGTCGGGCTCTGTCGGGCTCTGTCGGGCTCTACTGGGCCCTGTCGGGCTCTGTCGGGCTCTGTCGGGCCCTGTCGGGCCCTGTCGGGCTCTGTCAGCCTCTGTCGGGCTCTGTCGGGCTCTACTGGGCCCTGTCGGGCCCTGTCGGGCCCTGTCGGGCTCTACTGGGCTCTACTGGGCTCTGTCGGGCTCTTTCGGGCTCTACTGGGCCCTGTCGGGCCCTGTCGGACCCTGTCGGGCTCTGTCGGGCCCTGTCGGGCCCTGTCGGGCTGTCGGGCTCTGTCGGGCCCTGTCGGGCTCTGTCGGGCTCTGTCGGGCTCTGTCGGGCTCTACTGGGCTCTGTCGGGCTCTGTCGGGCTCTACTGGGCCCTGTCGGGCCCTGTCGGGCCCTGTCGGGCTCTGTCGGGCTGTGTCGGGCTCTACTGGGCCCTGTCGGGCTCTGTCGGGCCCTGTCAGGCTCTGTCGGGCTCTGTCGGGCCCTGTCGGGCCCTGTCGGGCTCTGTCGGGCCCTGTCGGACTCTGTCGGGCTCTGTCGGGCTCTGTCGGGCTCTACTGGGCTCTGTCGGGCTCTGTCGGGCTCTGTCGGGCTCTACTGGGCCCTGTCGGGCTCTGTCGGGCTCTGTCGGGCCCTGTCGGGCTCTGTCGGGCTCTGTCGGGTTCTGTCGGGCCCTGTCGGGCTCTGTCGGGCCCTGTCGGGCTCTGTCGGGCTCTGTCGGGCCCTGTCGGGCTCTGTCGGGCTCTGTCGGGCTCTGTCGGGCTCTACTGGGCCCTGTCGGGCCCTGTCGGGCTCTGTCGGGCTCTGTCGGGCTCTGTCGGGCCCTGTCGGGCTCTGTCGGGCTCTGTCGGGCTCTGTCGGGCTCTACTGGGCCCTGTCGGGCGCTGTCGGGCTCTGTCGGGCTCTGTCGGGCTCTGTCGGGCCCTGTCGGGCTCTGTCGGGCTCTGTCGGGCTCTGTCGGGCTCTACTGGGCCCTGTCGGGCTCTGTCGGGCTCTGTCGGGCTCTGTCGGGCCCTGTCGGGCTCTGTCGGGCTCTACTGGGCCCTGTCGGGCCCTGTCGGGCTCTGTCGGGCTCTGTCGGGCTCTGTCGGGCCCTGTCGGGCTCTGTCGGGCTCTGTCGGGCTCTACTGGGCCCTGTCGGGCGCTGTCGGGCTCTGTCGGGCTCTGTCGGGCTCTGTCGGGCCCTGTCGGGCTCTGTCGGGCTCTGTCGGGCTCTACTGGGCCCTGTCGGGCCCTGTCGGGCTCTGTCGGGCTCTGTCGGGCCCTGTCGGGCTCTGTCGGGCTCTGTCGGGCTCTACTGGGCCCTGTCGGGCGCTGTCGGGCTCTGTCGGGCTCTGTCGGGCTCTGTCGGGCCCTGTCGGGCTCTGTCGGGCTCTGTCGGGCTCTACTGGGCCCTGTCGGGCCCTGTCGGGCTCTGTCGTGCCCTGTCGGGCTCTGTCGGGCTCTGTCGGGCTCTGTCGGGCTCTGTCGGGCTCTACTGGGCCCTGTCGGGCCCTGTCGGGCTCTGTCGGGCTCTACTGGGCTCTGTCGGGCTCTGTCGGGCCCTGTCGGGCTCTGTCGGGCTCTGTCGGGCTCTACTGGGCCCTGTCGGGCCCTGTCGGGCTCTGTCGTGCCCTGTCGGGCCCTGTCGGGCTCTGTCGGGCCCTGTCGGGCTCTGTCAGGCCCTGTCGGGCTCTGTCGGGCTCTGTCGGGCTCTGTCGGGCTCTGTCGGGCTCTACTGGGCCCTGTCGGGTTCTGTCGGGCTCTCTCGGGCTCTGTCGGGCTCTACTGGGCCCTGTCGGGCGCTGTCGGGCTCTGTCGGGCCCTGTCGGGCTCTGTCGGGCCCTGTCGGGCTCTGTCGGGCTCTGTCGGGCCCTGTCGGGCTATGTCGGGCTCTGTCGGGCTCTGTCGGGCTCTACTGGGCCCTCTCGGCTCTGTCGGGCTCTACTGGGCCCTGTCGGGCTCTGTCGGGCTCTGTCGGGCCCTGTCGGGCTCTGTCGGGCTCTGTCGGGCCCTGTCGGTCCCTGTCGGGCTCTGTCGGGCCCTGTCGGACTCTGTCGGGCTCTGTCGGGCTCTGTCGGGCTCTACTGGGCTCTGTCGGGCTCTGTCGGGCTCTGTCGGGCTCTACTGGGCCCTGTCGGGCTCTGTCGGGCTCTGTCGGGCCCTGTCGGGCTCTGTCGGGCTCTGTCGGGTTCTGTCGGGCCCTGTCGGGCTCTGTCGGGCCCTGTCGGGCTCTGTCGGGCTCTGTCGGGCCCTGTCGGGCTCTGTCGGGCTCTGTCGGGTTCTGTCGGGCCCTGTCGGGCTCTGTCGGGCCCTGTCGGGCTCTGTCGGGCTCTGTCGGGCCCTGTCGGGCCCTGTCGGGCTCTGTCGGGCTCTGTCGGGCTCTGTCGGGCTCTACTGGGCCCTGTCGGGCTCTGTCGGGCTCTGTCGGGCTCTGTCGGGCCCTGTCGGGCTCTGTCGGGCTCTACTGGGCCCTGTCGGGCCCTGTCGGGCTCTGTCGGGCTCTGTCGGGCTCTGTCGGGCCCTGTCGGCCTCTGTCGGGCTCTGTCGGGCTCTGTCGGGCTCTACTGGGCCCTGTCGGGCGCTGTCGGGCTCTGTCGGGCTCTGTCGGGCTCTGTCGGGCCCTGTCGGGCTCTGTCGGGCTCTACTGGGCTCTGTCGGGCTCTGTCAGGCTCTATCGGGCTCTGTCGGGCTCTACTGGGCCCTGTCGGGCTCTGTCGGGCTCTGTCGGGCCCTGTCGGGCCCTGTCGGGCTCTGTTGGGCTCTGTCGGGCTCTGTCGGGCTCTACTGGGCTCTGTCGGGCTCTGTCGGGCTCTACTGGGCTCTACTGGGCTCTGTCGGGCTCTACTGGGCCCTGTCGGGCTCTGTCGGGCTCTGTCGGGCTCTGTCGGGCTCTGTCGGGCCCTCTCGGCTCTGTCGGGCTCTACTGGGCCCTGTCGGGCCCTGTCGGGCTCTGTCGGGCTCTGTCGGGCCCTGTCGGGCTCTGTCGGGCTCTGTCGGGCTCTGTCGGGCTCTACTGGGCCCTGTCGGACTCTGTCGGGCTCTGTCGGGCTCTGTCGGGCTCTGTCGGGCTCTGACGGGTTCTGTCGGGCTCTGTCGGGCCCTGTCGGGCTCTACTGGGCCCTGTCGGGCTCTGTCGGGCCCTGTCGGGCTCTGTCGGGCTCTGTCGGGCTCTACTGGGCCCTGTCGGGCCCTGTCGGGCCCTGTCGGGCTCTGTCGGGCTCTACTGGGCTCTGTCGGGCTCTGTCGGGCTCTACTGGGCTCTGTCGGGCTCTGTCGGGCTCTGTCGGGCTCTACTGGGCCCTGTCGGGCCCTGTCGGGCTCTGTCGTGCCCTGTCGGGCCCTGTCGGGCTCTGTCGGGCCCTGTCGGGCTCTGTCAGGCCCTGTCGGGCCCTGTCGGGCTCTGTCGGGCTCTGTCGGGCCCTGTCGGGCTCTGTCGGGCTCTGTCGGGCTCTGACGGGCTCTACTGGGCCCTGTCGGGCTCTGTCGGGCTCTGTCGGGCCCTGTCGGGCCCTGTCGGGCTCTGTTGGGCTCTGTCGGGCTCTGTCGGGCTCTACTGGGCTCTGTCGGGCTCTGTGGGGCCCTGTCGGGCTCTGTCGGGCTCTGTCGGGCCCTGTCGGGCTCTGTCGGGCCCTGTCGGGCCCTGTCGGGCTCTGTCGGGCTCTCTCGGGCCCTGTCGGGCTCTGTCGGGCTCTGTCGGGCCCTGTCGGGCTCTGTCGGGCTCTACTGGGCTCTGTCGGGCTCTGTCGGGCTCTATCGGGCTCTGTCGGGCTCTACTGGGCCCTGTCGGGCTCTGTCGGGCTCTGTCGGGCCCTGTCGGGCCCTGTCGGGCTCTGTTGGGCTCTGTCGGGCTCTGTCGGGCTCTACTGGGCTCTGTCGGGCTCTGTGGGGCCCTGTCGGGCTCTGTCGGGCTCTGTCGGGCCCTGTCGGGCTCTGTCGGGCCCTGTCGGGCCCTGTCGGGCTCTGTCGGGCTCTCTCGGGCCCTGTCGGGCTCTGTCGGGCTCTGTCGGGCCCTGTCGGGCTCTGTCGGGCTCTACTGGGCCCTGTCGGGCCCTGTCAGGCCCTGTCGGGCTCTGTCGGGCTCTGTCGGGCTCTGTCGGGCTCTACTGGGCTCTACTGGGCTCTGTCGGGCTCTACTGGGCCCTGTCGGGCTCTGTCGGGCTCTGTCGGGCTCTGTCGGGCTCTGTCGGGCCCTGTCGGGCTCTGTCGGGCTCTGTCGGGCCCTGCCGGGCTCTGTCGGGCTCTGTCGGGCCCTGTCGGGCTCTATCGGGCCCTGTCGGGCTCTGTCGGGCCCTGTCGGGCCCTGTCGGGCCCTGTCGGGCTCTGTCGGGCTCTGTCGGGCCCTGTCGGGCTCTGTCGGGCTCTGTCGGGCTCTATCGGGCTCTACTGGGCCCTCTCGGGCCCTGTCGGGCTCTGTCGGGCCCTGTCGGTCTCTGTCGGGCTCTGTCGGGCCCTGTCGGGCCCTATCGGGCTCTGTCGGGCTCTGTCGGGCTCTGTCGGGCTCTACTGGGCCCTGTCGGGCTCTGTCGGGCTCTGTCGGGCCCTGTCGGGCCCTGTCGGGCTCCGTCAGGCTCTGTCGGGCTCTGTCGGGCTCTACTGGGCCCTGTCGGGCCCTGTCGGGCCCTGTCGGGCTCTACTGGGCTCTACTGGGCTCTGTCGGGCTCTTTCGGGCTCTACTGGGCCCTGTCGGGCCCTGTCGGACCCTGTCGGGCTCTGTCGGGCCCTGTCGGGCCCTGTCGGGCTCTGTCGGGCTCTGTCGGGCCCTGTCGGGCTCTTTCGGGCTCTGTCGGGCTCTGTCGGGCTCTACTGGGCTCTACTGGGCCCTGTCGGGCCCTGTCGGGCCCTGTCGGGCTCTGTCGGGCTCTGTCGGGCTCTACTGGGCCCTGTCGGGCTCTGTCGGACCCTGTCGGGCTCTGTCGGGCTCTGTCGGGCCCTGTCGGGCCCTGTCGGGCTCTGTCGGGCCCTGTCGGACTCTGTCGGGCTCTGTCGGGCTCTTTCGGGCTCTACTGGGCTCTGTCGGGCTCTGTCGGGCTCTGTCGGGCTCTACTGGGCCCTGTCGGGCTCTGTCGGGCTCTGTCGGGCCCTGTCGGGCTCTGTCGGGCTCTGTCGGGTTCTGTCGGGCCCTGTCGGGCTCTGTCAGGCCCTGTCGGGCCCTGTCGGGCTCTGTCGGGCTCTGTCGGGCCCTGTCGGGCTCTGTCGGGCTCTGTCGGGCTCTACTGGGCTCTGTCGGGCTCTGTCGGGCTCTGTCGGGCCCTGTCGGGCTCTGTCGGGCTCTACTGGGCCCTGTCGGGCCCTGTCGGGCTCTGTCGGGCTCTGTCGGGCTCTGTCGGGCCCTGTCGGGCTCTGTTGGGCTCTGTCGGGCTTGGTCGGGCTCTACTGGGCCCTGTCGGGCGCTGTCGGGCTCTGTCGGGCTCTGTCGGGCTCTGTCGGGCCCTGTCGGGCTCTGTCGGGCTCTGTCGGGCTCTGTCGGGCTCTACTGGGCTCTGTCGGGCTCTGTCGGGCTCTGTCGGGCTCTGTCGGGGTCTACTGGGCCCTGTCGGTCTCTGTCGGGCTCTGTCGGGCTCTGTCGGGCCCTGTCGGGCCCTGTCGGGCCCTGTCGGGCTCTGTCGGGCCCTGTCGGGCTCTGTCGGGCTCTGTCGGGCTCTGTCGGGCTCTACTGGGCCCTGTCCGGCTCTGTCGGGCTCTGTCGGGCTCTGTCGGGCCCTGTCGGGCTCTGTCGGGCTCTACTGGGCCCTGTCGGGCCCTGTCGGGCTCTGTCGGGCTCTGTCGGACTCTGTCGGGCCCTGTCGGGCTCTGTCGGGCTCTGTCGGGCCCTGTCGGGCGCTGTCGGGCTCTGTCGGGCTCTGTCCGCCTCTGTCGGGACCTGTCGGGCTCTGTCGGGCTCTGTCGGGCTCTGTCGGGCTCTACTGGGCCCTGTCGGGCTCTGTCGGGCTCTGTCGGGCCCTGTCGGGCTCTGTCGGGCTCTGTCGGGCTCTGTCGGGCTCTGTCGGGCCCTCTCGGCTCTGTCGGGCTCTACTGGGCCCTGTCGGGCCCTGTCGGGCTCTGTCAGGCCCTGTCGGGCCCTGTCGGGCTCTGTCGGGCTCTGTCGGGCCCTGTCGGGCTCTGTCGGGCTCTGTCGGGCTCTGTCGGGCTCTACTGGGCCCTGTCGGGCCCTGTCGGGCCCTGTCGTGCTCTGTCGGGCTCTGTCGGGCTCTGTCGGGCTCTACTGGGCTCTGTCGGGCTCTGTCGGGCTCTATCGGGCTCTGTCGGGCTCTACTGGGCCCTGTCGGGCTCTGTCGGGCTCTGTCGGGCTCTGTCGGGCTCTGTCGGGCCCTCTCGGCTCTGTCGGGCTCTGTCGGGCTCTACTGGGCTCTGTCGGGTTCTGTCGGGCTCTGTCGGGCTCTACTGGGCCCTGTCGGGCTCTGTCGGGCTCTGTGGGGCCCTGTCGGGCTCTGTCGGGCTCTGTCGGGCCCTGTCGGGCTCTGTCGGGCCCTGTCGGGCTCTGTCGGGCTCTGTCGGGCCCTGTCGGGCTCTGTCGGGCTCTGTCGGGCTCTGTCGGGCTCTACTGGGCCCTGCCGGGCTCCGTCGGGCTCTGTCGGGCCCTGTCGGGCTCTGTCGGGCTCTACTGGGCCCTGTCGGGCCCTGTCAGGCCCTGTCGGGCTCTGTCGGGCTCTGTCGGGCTCTACTGGGCTCTGTCGGGCTCTGTCGGGCTCTGTCGGGCTCTACTGGGCCCTGTCGGGCTCTGTCGGGCTCTGTCGGGCCCTGTCGGGCTCTGTCGGGCTCTGTCGGGCTCTGTCGGGCTCTACTGGGCTCTACTGGGCTCTGTCGGGCTCTGTCGGGCTCTACTGGGCCCTGTCGGGCTCTGTCGGGCCCTGTCGGGCTCTGTCGGGCTCTACTGGGCCCTGTCGGGCTCTGTCGGGCTCTGTCGGGCTCTGTCAGGCCCTGTCGGGCTCTGTCGGGCTCTACTGGGCCCTGTCGGGCCCTGTCGGGCTCTGTCGGGCTCTGTCGGGCTCTGTCGGGCCCTGTCGGGCTCTGTCGGGCTCTGTCGGGCTCTACTGGGCCCTGTCGGGCGCTGTCGGGCTCTGTCGGGCTCTGTCGGGCTCTGTCGGGCCCTGTCGGGCTCTGTCGGGCTCTGTCGGGCTCTGTCGGGTTCTACTGGGCCCTGTCGGGCTCTGTCGGGCTCTGTCGGGCTCTGTCGGGCCCTGTCGGGCTCTGTCGGGCTCTACTGGGCCCTGTCGGGCCCTGTCGGGCTCTGTCGGGCTCTGTCGGGCCCTGTCGGGCTCTGTCGGGCTCTGTCGGGCTCTACTGGGCCCTGTCGGGCGCTGTCGGGCTCTGTCGGGCTCTGTCGGGCTCTGTCGGGCCCTGTCGGGCTCTGTCGGGCTCTGTCGGGCTCTACTGGGCCCTGTCGGGCCCTGTCGGGCTCTGTCGTGCCCTGTCGGGCTCTGTCGGGCTCTGTCGGGCTCTGTCGGGCTCTGTCGGGCTCTGTCGGGCTCTGTCGGGCCCTGTCGGGCTCTGTCGGGCTCTGTCGGGCTCTACTGGGCTCTGTCGGGCTCTGTCGGGCTCTGTCGGGCTCTGTCGGGCCCTGTCGGGCTCTGTCGGGCTCTACTGGGCCCTGTCGGGCCCTGTCGGGCTCTGTCGGGCTCTGTCGGGCTCTGTCGGGCCCTGTCGGGCTCTGTTGGGCTCTGTCGGGCTTGGTCGGGCTCTACTGGGCCCTGTCGGGCGCTGTCGGGCTCTGTCGGGCTCTGTCGGGCTCTGTCGGGCCCTGTCGGGCTCTGTCGGGCTCTGTCGGGCTCTGTCGGGCTCTACTGGGCTCTGTCGGGCTCTGTCGGGCTCTGTCGGGCTCTGTCGGGGTCTACTGGGCCCTGTCGGTCTCTGTCGGGCTCTGTCGGGCTCTGTCGGGCCCTGTCGGGCCCTGTCGGGCCCTGTCGGGCTCTGTCGGGCTCTGTCGGGCTCTGTCGGGCTCTGTCGGGCTCTGTCGGGCTCTACTGGGCCCTGTCCGGCTCTGTCGGGCTCTGTCGGGCTCTGTCGGGCCCTGTCGGGCTCTGTCGGGCTCTACTGGGCCCTGTCGGGCCCTGTCGGGCTCTGTCGGGCTCTGTCGGACTCTGTCGGGCCCTGTCGGGCTCTGTCGGGCTCTGTCGGGCCCTGTCGGGCGCTGTCGGGCTCTGTCGGGCTCTGTCCGCCTCTGTCGGGCCCTGTCGGGCTCTGTCGGGCTCTGTCGGGCTCTGTCGGGCTCTACTGGGCCCTGTCGGGCTCTGTCGGGCTCTGTCGGGCCCTGTCGGGCTCTGTCGGGCTCTGTCGGGCTCTGTCGGGCTCTGTCGGGCCCTCTCGGCTCTGTCGGGCTCTACTGGGCCCTGTCGGGCCCTGTCGGGCTCTGTCAGGCCCTGTCGGGCCCTGTCGGGCTCTGTCGGGCTCTGTCGGGCCCTGTCGGGCTCTGTCGGGCTCTGTCGGGCTCTGTCGGGCTCTACTGGGCCCTGTCGGGCCCTGTCGGGCCCTGTCGTGCTCTGTCGGGCTCTGTCGGGCTCTGTCGGGCTCTACTGGGCTCTGTCGGGCTCTGTCGGGCTCTATCGGGCTCTGTCGGGCTCTACTGGGCCCTGTCGGGCTCTGTCGGGCTCTGTCGGGCCCTGTCGGGCTCTGTCGGGCCCTCTCGGCTCTGTCGGGCTCTGTCGGGCTCTACTGGGCTCTGTCGGGTTCTGTCGGGCTCTGTCGGGCTCTACTGGGCCCTGTCGGGCTCTGTCGGGCTCTGTGGGGCCCTGTCGGGCTCTGTCGGGCTCTGTCGGGCCCTGTCGGGCTCTGTCGGGCCCTGTCGGGCTCTGTCGGGCTCTGTCGGGCCCTGTCGGGCTCTGTCGGGCTCTGTCGGGCTCTGTCGGGCTCTACTGGGCCCTGCCGGGCTCTGTCGGGCTCTGTCGGGCCCTGTCGGGCTCTGTCGGGCTCTACTGGGCCCTGTCGGGCCCTGTCAGGCCCTGTCGGGCTCTGTCGGGCTCTGTCGGGCTCTACTGGGCTCTGTCGGGCTCTGTCGGGCTCTGTCGGGCTCTACTGGGCCCTGTCGGGCTCTGTCGGGCTCTGTCGGGCCCTGTCGGGCTCTGTCGGGCTCTGTCGGGCTCTGTCGGGCTCTACTGGGCTCTACTGGGCTCTGTCGGGCTCTGTCGGGCTCTACTGGGCCCTGTCAGGCTCTGTCGGGCCCTGTCGGGCTCTGTCGGGCTCTACTGGGCCCTGTCGGGCTCTGTCGGGCTCTGTCGGGCTCTGTCAGGCCCTGTCGGGCTCTGTCGGGCTCTACTGGGCCCTGTCGGGCCCTGTCGGGCTCTGTCGGGCTCTGTCGGGCTCTGTCGGGCCCTGTCGGGCTCTGTCGGGCTCTGTCGGGCTCTACTGGGCCCTGTCGGGCGCTGTCGGGCTCTGTCGGGCTCTGTCGGGCTCTGTCGGGCCCTGTCGGGCTCTGTCGGGCTCTGTCGGGCTCTGTCGGGTTCTACTGGGCCCTGTCGGGCTCTGTCGGGCTCTGTCGGGCTCTGTCGGGCCCTGTCGGGCTCTGTCGGGCTCTACTGGGCCCTGTCGGGCCCTGTCGGGCTCTGTCGGGCTCTGTCGGGCCCTGTCGGGCTCTGTCGGGCTCTGTCGGGCTCTACTGGGCCCTGTCGGGCGCTGTCGGGCTCTGTCGGGCTCTGTCGGGCTCTGTCGGGCCCTGTCGGGCTCTGTCGGGCTCTGTCGGGCTCTACTGGGCCCTGTCGGGCCCTGTCGGGCTCTGTCGTGCCCTGTCGGGCTCTGTCGGGCTCTGTCGGGCTCTGTCGGGCTCTACTGGGCCCTGTCGGGCCCTGTCGGGCTCTGTCGGGCTCTACTGGGCCCTGTCGGGCTCTGTCGGGCCCTGTCGGGCTCTGTCGGGCTCTGTCGGGCTCTACTGGGCCCTGTCGGGCCCTGTCGGGCTCTGTCGTGCCCTGTCGGGCCCTGTCGGGCTCTGTCGGGCCCTGTCGGGCTCTGTCAGGCCCTGTCGGGCTCTGTCGGGCTCTGTCGGGCTCTGTCGGGCTCTGTCGGGCTCTACTGGGCCCTGTCGGGTTCTGTCGGGCTCTGTCGGGCTCTGTCGGGCTCTACTGGGCCCTGTCGGGCTCTGTCGGGCTCTGTCGGGCCCTGTCGGGCTCTGTCGGGCCCTGTCGGGCTCTGTCGGGCTCTGTCGGGCCCTGTCGGGCTATGTCGGGCTCTGTCGGGCTCTGTCGGGCTCTACTGGGCCCTCTCGGCTCTGTCGGGCTCTACTGGGCCCTGTCGGGCTCTGTCGGGCTCTGTCGGGCCCTGTCGGGCTCTGTCGGGCTCTGTCGGGCCCTGTCGGGCCCTGTCGGGCTCTGTCGGGCCCTGTCGGACTCTGTCGGGCTCTGTCGGGCTCTGTCGGGCTCTACTGGGCTCTGTCGGGCTCTGTCGGGCTCTGTCGGGCTCTACTGGGCCCTGTCGGGCTCTGTCGGGCTCTGTCGGGCCCTGTCGGGCTCTGTCGGGCTCTGTCGGGTTCTGTCGGGCCCTGTCGGGCTCTGTCGGGCCCTGTCGGGCTCTGTCGGGCTCTGTCGGGCCCTGTCGGGCCCTGTCGGGCTCTGTCGGGCTCTGTCGGGCTCTGTCGGGCCCTGTCGGTCTCTGTCGGGCTCTGTCGGGCCCTGTCGGGCCCTGTCGGGCTCTGTCGGGCTCTGTCGGGCTCTGTCGGGCTCTACTGGGCCCTGTCGGGCTCTGTCGGGCTCTGTCGGGCCCTGTCGGGCCCTGTCGGGCTCTGTCAGGCTCTGTCGGGCTCTGTCGGGCTCTACTGGGCTCTACTGGGCTCTGTCGGGCTCTTTCGGGCTCTACTGGGCCCTGTCGGGCCCTGTCGGACCCTGTCGGGCTCTGTCGGGCCCTGTCGGGCCCTGTCGGGCTCTGTCGGGCTCTGTCGGGCCCTGTCGGGCTCTGTCGGGCTCTGTCGGGCTCTGTCGGGCTCTACTGGGCTCTGTCGGGCTCTGTCGGGCTCTACTGGGCTCTGTCGGGCTCTGTCGGGCTCTACTGGGCTCTACTGGGCTCTGTCGGGCTCTACTGGGCCCTGTCGGGCTCTGTCGGGCTCTGTCGGGCTCTGTCGGGCCCTGTCGGGCTCTGTCGGGCTCTGTCGTGCCCTGTCGGGCTCTGTCGGGCTCTGTCGGGCCCTGTCGGGCTCTATCGGGCCCTGTCGGGCTCTGTCGGGCCCTGTCGGGCCCTGTCGGGCCCTGTCGGGCTCTGTCGGGCTCTGTCGGGCCCTGTCGGGCTCTGTCGGGCTCTATCGGGCTCTACTGGGCCCTCTCGGGCCCTGTCGGGCTCTGTCGGGCCCTGTCGGTCTCTGTCGGGCTCTGTCGGGCCCTGTCGGGCCCTGTCGGGCTCTGTCGGGCTCTGTCGGGCTCTGTCGGGCTCTACTGGGCCCTGTCGGGCTCTGTCGGGCTCTGTCGGGCCCTGTCGGGCCCTGTCGGGCTCTGTCAGGCTCTGTCGGGCTCTGTCGGGCTCTACTGGGCCCTGTCGGGCCCTGTCGGGCCCTGTCGGGCTCTACTGGGCTCTACTGGGCTCTGTCGGGCTCTTTCGGGCTCTACTGGGCCCTGTCGGGCCCTGTCGGACCCTGTCGGGCTCTGTCGGGCCCTGTCGGGCCCTGTCGGGCTCTGTCGGGCTCTGTCGGGCCCTGTCGGGCTCTGTCGGGCTCTGTCGGGCTCTGTCGGGCTCTACTGGGCTCTACTGGGCTCTGTCGGGCTCTGTCGGGCTCTACTGGGCCCTGTCGGGCCCTGTCGGGCCCTGTCGGGCTCTGTCGGGCTGTGTCGGGCTCTACTGGGCCCTGTCGGGCTCTGTCGGGCCCTGTCAGGCTCTGTCGGGCTCTGTCGGGCCCTGTCGGGCCCTGTCGGGCTCTGTCGGGCCCTGTCGGACTCTGTCGGGCTCTGTCGGGCTCTGTCGGGCTCTACTGGGCTCTGTCGGGCTCTGTCGGGCTCTGTCGGGCTCTACTGGGCCCTGTCGGGCTCTGTCGGGCTCTGTCGGGCCCTGTCGGGCTCTGTCGGGCTCTGTCGGGTTCTGCGGGCCCTGTCGGGCTCTGTCGGGCCCTGTCGGGCTCTGTCGGGCCCTGTCGGGCCCTGTCGGGCTCTGTCCGGCTCTGTCGGGCTCTGTCGGGCTCTACTGGGCCCTGTCGGGCTCTGTCGGGCTCTGTCGGGCTCTGTCAGGCCCTGTCGGGCTCTGTCGGGCTCTACTGTGCCCTGTCGGGCCCTGTCGGGCTCTGTCGGGCTCTGTCGGGCTCTGTCGGGCCCTGTCGGGCTCTGTCGGGCTCTGTCGGGTTCTGCGGGCCCTGTCGGGCTCTGTCGGGCGCTGTCGGGCTCTGTCGGGCTCTGTCGGGCTCTGTCGGGCCCTGTCGGGCTCTGTCGGGCTCTGTCGGGCTCTGTCGGGCTCTACTGGGCCCTGTCGGGCTCTGTCGGGCTCTGTCGGGCTCTGTCGGGCCCTGTCGGGCTCTGTCGGGCTCTACTGGGCCCTGTCGGGCCCTGTCGGGCTCTGTCGGGCTCTGTCGGGCTCTGTCGGGCCCTGTCGGGCTCTGTCGGGCTCTGTCGGGCTCTACTGGGCCCTGTCGGGCGCTGTCGGGCTCTGTCGGGCTCTGTCGGGCTCTGTCGGGCCCTGTCGGGCTCTGTCGGGCTCTGTCGGGCTCTACTGGGCCCTGTCGGGCCCTGTCGGGCTCTGTCGTGCCCTGTCGGGCTCTGTCGGGCTCTGTCGGGCTCTGTCGGGCTCTGTCGGGCTCTACTGGGCCCTGTCGGGCCCTGTCGGGCTCTGTCGGGCTCTACTGGGCCCTGTCGGGCTCTGTCGGGCCCTGTCGGGCTCTGTCGGGCTCTGTCGGGCTCTACTGGGCCCTGTCGGGCCCTGTCGGGCTCTGTCGTGCCCTGTCGGGCCCTGTCGGGCTCTGTCGGGCCCTGTCGGGCTCTGTCGGGCTCTGTCGGGCTCTGTCGGGCTCTGTCGGGCTCTACTGGGCCCTGTCGGGTTCTGTCGGGCTCTGTCGGGCTGTGTCGGGCTCTACTGGGCCCTGTCGGGCTCTGTCGGGCCCTGTCAGGCTCTGTCGGGCTCTGTCGGGCCCTGTCGGGCCCTGTCGGGCTCTGTCGGGCCCTGTCGGACTCTGTCGGGCTCTGTCGGGCTCTGTCGGGCTCTACTGGGCTCTGTCGGGCTCTGTCGGGCTCTGTCGGGCTCTACTGGGCCCTGTCGGGCTCTGTCGGGCTCTGTCGGGCCCTGTCGGGCTCTGTCGGGCTCTGTCGGGTTCTGTCGGGCCCTGTCGGGCTCTGTCGGGCCCTGTCGGGCTCTGTCGGGCTCTGTCGGGCCCTGTCGGGCTCTGTCGGGCTCTGTCGGGCTCTGTCGGGCTCTACTGGGCCCTGTCGGGCTCTGTCGGGCTCTGTCGGGCTCTGTCAGGCCCTGTCGGGCTCTGTCGGGCTCTACTGGGCCCTGTCGGGCCCTGTCGGGCTCTGTCGGGCTCTGTCGGGCTCTGTCGGGCCCTGTCGGGCTCTGTCGGGCTCTGTCGGGCTCTACTGGGCCCTGTCGGGCGCTGTCGGGCTCTGTCGGGCTCTGTCGGGCTCTGTCGGGCCCTGTCGGGCTCTGTCGGGCTCTGTCGGGCTCTGTCGGGTTCTACTGGGCCCTGTCGGGCTCTGTCGGGCTCTGTCGGGCTCTGTCGGGCCCTGTCGGGCTCTGTCGGGCTCTACTGGGCCCTGTCGGGCCCTGTCGGGCTCTGTCGGGCTCTGTCGGGCTCTGTCGGGCCCTGTCGGGCTCTGTCGGGCTCTGTCGGGCTCTACTGGGCCCTGTCGGGCGCTGTCGGGCTCTGTCGGGCTCTGTCGGGCTCTGTCGGGCCCTGTCGGGCTCTGTCGGGCTCTGTCGGGCTCTACTGGGCCCTGTCGGGCCCTGTCGGGCTCTGTCGTGCCCTGTCGGGCTCTGTCGGGCTCTGTCGGGCTCTGTCGGGCTCTGTCGGGCTCTACTGGGCCCTGTCGGGCCCTGTCGGGCTCTGTCGGGCTCTACTGGGCCCTGTCGGGCCCTGTCGGGCTCTGTCGGGCTCTACTGGGCCCTGTCGGGCTCTGTCGGGCCCTGTCGGGCTCTGTCGTGCCCTGTCGGGCCCTGTCGGGCTCTGTCGTGCCCTGTCGGGCCCTGTCGGGCTCTGTCGGGCCCTGTCGGGCTCTGTCAGGCCCTGTCGGGCTCTGTCGGGCTCTGTCGGGCTCTGTCGGGCTCTGTCGGGCTCTACTGGGCCCTGTCGCGTTCTGTCGGGCTCTGTCGGGCTCTGTCGGGCTCTACTGGGCCCTGTCGGGCTCTGTCGGGCTCTGTCGGGCCCTGTCGGGCTCTGTCGGGCCCTGTCGGGCTCTGTCGGGCTCTGTCGGGCCCTGTCGGGCTATGTCGGGCTCTGTCGGGCTCTGTCGGGCTCTACTGGGCCCTCTCGGCTCTGTCGGGCTCTACTGGGCCCTGTCGGGCTCTGTCGGGCTCTGTCGGGCCCTGTCGGGCTCTGTCGGGCTCTGTCGGGCCCTGTCGGGCCCTGTCGGGCTCTGTCGGGCCCTGTCGGACTCTGTCGGGCTCTGTCGGGCTCTGTCGGGCTCTACTGGGCTCTGTCGGGCTCTGTCGGGCTCTGTCGGGCTCTACTGGGCCCTGTCGGGCTCTGTCGGGCTCTGTCGGGCCCTGTCGGGCTCTGTCGGGCTCTGTCGGGTTCTGTCGGGCCCTGTCGGGCTCTGTCGGGCCCTGTCGGGCTCTGTCGGGCTCTGTCGGGCCCTGTCGGGCCCTGTCGGGCTCTATCGGGCTCTGTCGGGCTCTGTCGGGCCCTGTCGGTCTCTGTCGGGCCCTGTCGGGCTCTGTCGGGCTCTGTCGGGCTCTGTCGGGCTCTACTGGGCCCTGTCGGGCTCTGTCGGGCTCTGTCGGGCCCTGTCGGGCTCTACTGGGCTCTACTGGGCTCTGTCGGGCTCTTTCGGGCTCTACTGGGCCCTGTCGGGCCCTGTCGGACCCTGTCGGGCTCTGTCGGGCCCTGTCGGGCCCTGTCGGGCTCTGTCGGGCTCTGTCGGGCCCTGTCGGGCTCTGTCGGGCTCTGTCGGGCTCTGTCGGGCTCTACTGGGCTCTACTGGGCTCTGTCGGGCTCTGTCGGGCTCTACTGGGCCCTGTCGGGCCCTGTCGGGCCCTGTCGGGCTCTGTCGGGCTGTGTCGGGCTCTACTGGGCCCTGTCGGGCTCTGTCGGGCCCTGTCAGGCTCTGTCGGGCTCTGTCGGGCCCTGTCGGGCCCTGTCGGGCTCTGTCGGGCCCTGTCGGACTCTGTCGGGCTCTGTCGGGCTCTGTCGGGCTCTACTGGGCTCTGTCGGGCTCTGTCGGGCACTGTCGGGCTCTACTGGGCCCTGTCGGGCTCTGTCGGGCTCTGTCGGGCCCTGTCGGGCTCTGTCGGGCTCTGTCGGGTTCTGTCGGGCCCTGTCGGGCTCTGTCGGGCCCTGTCGGGCTCTGTCGGGCTCTGTCGGGCCCTGTCGGGCCCTGTCGGGCTCTGTCGGGCTCTGTCGGGCTCTACTGGGCCCTGTCGGGCTCTGTCGGGCTCTGTCGGGCTCTGTCAGGCCCTGTCGGGCTCTGTCGGGCTCTACTGGGCCCTGTCGGGCCCTGTCGGGCTCTGTCGGGCTCTGTCGGGCTCTGTCGGGCCCTGTCGGGCTCTGTCGGGCTCTGTCGGGCTCTACTGGGCCCTGTCGGGCGCTGTCGGGCTCTGTCGGGCTCTGTCGGGCTCTGTCGGGCCCTGTCGGGCTCTGTCGGGCTCTGTCGGGCTCTGTCGGGCTCTACTGGGCCCTGTCGGGCTCTGTCGGGCTCTGTCGGGCTCTGTCGGGCCCTGTCGGGCTCTGTCGGGCTCTACTGGGCCCTGTCGGGCCCTGTCGGGCTCTGTCGGGCTCTGTCGGGCTCTGTCGGGCCCTGTCGGGCTCTGTCGGGCTCTGTCGGGCTCTACTGGGCCCTGTCGGGCGCTGTCGGGCTCTGTCGGGCTCTGTCGGGCTCTGTCGGGCCCTGTCGGGCTCTGTCGGGCTCTGTCGGGCTCTACTGGGCCCTGTCGGGCCCTGTCGGGCTCTGTCGTGCCCTGTCGGGCTCTGTCGGGCTCTGTCGGGCTCTGTCGGGCTCTGTCGGGCTCTACTGGGCCCTGTCGGGCCCTGTCGGGCTCTGTCGGGCTCTACTGGGCCCTGTCGGGCTCTGTCGGGCCCTGTCGGGCTCTGTCGGGCTCTGTCGGGCTCTACTGGGCCCTGTCGGGCCCTGTCGGGCTCTGTCGTGCCCTGTCGGGCCCTGTCGGGCTCTGTCGGGCCCTGTCGGGCTCTGTCGTGCCCTGTCGGGCTCTGTCGGGCTCTGTCGGGCTCTGTCGGGCTCTGTCGGGCTCTACTGGGCCCTGTCGGGTTCTGTCGGGCTCTGTCGGGCTCTGTCGGGCTCTACTGGGCCCTGTCGGGCTCTGTCGGGCTCTGTCGGGCCCTGTCGGGCTCTGTCGGGCTCTGTCGGGCTCTGTCGGGCCCTCTCGGCTCTGTCGGGCTCTACTGGGCCCTGTCGGGCCCTGTCGGGCTCTGTCGGGCTCTGTCGGGCCCTGTCGGGCTATGTCGGGCTCTGTCGGGCTCTGTCGGGCTCTACGGGGCCCTGTCGGACTCTGTCGGGCTCTGTCGGGCTCTGTCGGGCTCTGTCGGGCTCTGACGGGTTCTGTCGGGCTCTGTCGGGCTCTGTCGGGCTCTACTGGGCCCTGTCGGGCTCTGTCGGGCCCTGTCGGGCTCTGTCGGGCTCTGTCGGGCTCTACTGGGCCCTGTCGGGCCCTGTCGGGCCCTGTCGGGCTCTGTCGGGCTCTACTGGGCTCTGTCGGGCTCTGTCGGGCTCTGTCGGGCTCTACTGGGCTCTGTCGGGCTCTGTCGGGCTCTGTCGGGCTCTACTGGGCCCTGTCGGGCCCTGTCGGGCTCTGTCGGGCTCTGTCGGGTTCTGTCGGGCCCTGTCGGGCTCTGTCGGGCCCTGTCGGGCCCTGTCGGGCTCTGTCGGGCGCTGTCGGGCTCTGTCGGGCTCTGTCGGGCTCTGTCGGGCTCTGTCGGGCTCTACTGGGCCCTGTCGGGCTCTGTCGGGCTCTGTCGGGCTCTGTCGGGCCCTGTCGGGCTCTGTCGGGCTCTACTGGGCCCTGTCGGGCCCTGTCGGGCTCTGTCGGGCTCTGTCGGGCTCTGTCGGGCCCTGTCGGGCTCTGTCGGGCCCTGTCGGGTCCTGTCGGGCTCTGTCGGGCCCTGTCGGGCTCTGTAGGGCTCTGTCGGGCTCTGTCGGGCTCTACTGGGCCCTGTCCGGCTCTGTCGGGCTCTGTCGGGCTCTGTCGGGCCCTGTCGGGCTCTGTCGGGCTCTACTGGGCCCTGTCGGGCCCTGTCGGGCTCTGTCGGGCTCTGTCGGACTCTGTCGGGCCCTGTCGGGCTCTGTCGGGCTCTGTCGGGCTCTACTGGGCCCTGTCGGGCGCTGTCGGGCTCTGTCGGGCTCTGTCCGCCTCTGTCGGGCCCTGTCGGGCTCTGTCGGGCTCTGTCGGGCTCTGTCGGGCTCTACTGGGCCCTGTCGGGCTCTGTCGGGCTCTGTCGGGCCCTGTCGGGCTCTGTCGGGCTCTGTCGGGCTCTGTCGTGCTCTGTCGGGCCCTCTCGGCTCTGTCGGGCTCTACTGGGCCCTGTCGGGCCCTGTCGGGCTCTGTCAGGCCCTGTCGGGCCCTGTCGGGCTCTGTCGGGCTCTGTCGGGCCCTGTCGGGCTCTGTCGGGCTCTGTCGGGCTCTGTCGGGCTCTACTGGGCCCTGTCGGGCCCTGTCGGGCCCTGTCGTGCTCTGTCGGGCTCTGTCGGGCTCTGTCGGGCTCTACTGGGCTCTGTCGGGCCCTGTCGGGCTCTGTCGGGCTCTGTCGGGCCCTGTCGGGCCCTGTCGGGCTCTGTCGGGCTCTGTCGGGCTCTACTGGGCTCTGTCGGGCTCTGTCGGGCTCTATCGGGCTCTGTCGGGCTCTACTGGGCCCTGTCGGGCTCTGTCGGGCTCTGTCGGGCCCTGTCGGGCCCTGTCGGGCTCTGTTGGGCTCTGTCGGGCTCTGTCGGGCTCTACTGGGCTCTGTCGGGCTCTGTCGGGCTCTGTCGGGCTCTACTGGGCCCTGTCGGGCTCTGTCGGGCTCTGTGGGGCCCTGTCGGGCTCTGTCGGCCCTGTCGGGCCCTGTCGGGCTCTGTCGGGCCCTGTCGGGCTCTGTCGGGCTCTGTCGGGCCCTGTCGGGCTCTGTCGGGCTCTGTCGGGCTCTGTCGGGCTCTACTGGGCCCTGCCGGGCTCTGTCGGGCTCTGTCGGGCCCTGTCGGGCTCTGTCGGGCTCTACTGGGCCCTGTCGGGCCCTGTCAGGCCCTGTCGGGCTCTGTCGGGCTCTGTCGGGCTCTGTCGGGCTCTGTCGGGCCCTGTCGGGCTCTGTCGGGCTCTACTGGGCCCTGTCGGGCTCTGTCGGGCTCTGTCGGGCTCTGTCGGGCCCTGTCGGGCTCTGTCGGGCTCTGTCGGGCTCTGTCGGGCCCTGTCGGGCTCTGTCGGGCTCTGTCGGGCTCTGTCGGGCTCTACTGGGCCCTGTCGGGCTCTGTCGGGCCCTGTCGGGCTCTGTCGGGCTCTGTCGGGCCCTGTCGGGCCCTGTCGGGCTCTGTCGGGCCCTGTCGGACTCTGTCGGGCTCTGTCGGGCTCTGTCGGGCTCTACTGGGCTCTGTCGGGCTCTGTCGGGCTCTGTCGGGCTCTACTGGGCCCTGTCGGGCTCTGTCGGGCTCTGTCGGGCCCTGTCGGGCTCTGTCGGGCTCTGTCGGGTTCTGTCGGGCCCTGTCGGGCTCTGTCGGGCCCTGTCGGGCTCTGTCGGGCTCTGTCGGGCTCTGTCGGGCCCTGTCGGGCTCTGTCGGGCTCTGTCGGGCCCTGTCGGGCTCTGTCGGGCTCTGTCGGGCTCTGTCGGGCTCTGTCGGGCCCTGTCGGGCTCTGTCGGGCTCTACTGGGCCCTGTCGGGCCCTGTCGGGCTCTGTCGGGCTCTGTCGGGCTCTGTCGGGCCCTGTCGGCCTCTGTCGGGCTCTGTCGGGCTCTGTCGGGCTCTACTGGGCCCTGTCGGGCGCTGTCGGGCTCTGTCGGGCTCTGTCGGGCTCTGTCGGGCCCTGTCGGGCTCTACTGGGCTCTGTCGGGCTCTGTCGGGCTCTATCGGGCTCTGTCGGGCTCTACTGGGCCCTGTCGGGCTCTGTCGGGCTCTGTCGGGCCCTGTCGGGCCCTGTCGGGCTCTGTTGGGCTCTGTCGGGCTCTGTCGGGCTCTACTGGGCTCTGTCGGGCTCTGTCGGGCTCTACTGGGCTCTACTGGGCTCTGTCGGGCTCTACTGGGCCCTGTCGGGCTCTGTCGGGCTCTGTTGGGCTCTGTCGGGCCCTGTCGGGCTCTGTCGGGCTCTGTCGTGCCCTGTCGGGCTCTGTTGGGCTCTGTCGGGCCCTGTCGGGCTCTATCGGGCCCTGTCGGGCTCTGTCGGGCCCTGTCGGGCCCTGTCGGGCCCTGTCGGGCTCTGTCGGGCTCTGTCGGGCCCTGTCGGGCTCTGTCGGGCTCTGTCGGGCTCTATCGGGCTCTACTGGGCCCTCTCGGGCTCTGTCGGGCTCTGTCGGGCCCTGTCGGTCTCTGTCGGGCTCTGTCGGGCCCTGTCGGGCCCTGTCGGGCTCTGTCGGGCTCTGTCGGGCTCTGTCGGGCTCTACTGGGCCCTGTCGGGCTCTGTCGGGCTCTGTCGGGCCCTGTCGGGCCCTGTCGGGCTCTGTCAGGCTCTGTCGGGCTCTGTCGGGCTCTACTGGGCCCTGTCGGGCCCTGTCGGGCCCTGTCGGGCTCTACTGGGCTCTACTGGGCTCTGTCGGGCTCTTTCGGGCTCTACTGGGCCCTGTCGGGCTCTGTCGGGCTCTGTCGGGCTCTACTGGGCTCTACTGGGCTCTGTCGGGCTCTGTCGGGCTCTGTCGGGCTCTACTGGGCTCTACTGGGCTCTCTCGGGCTCTGTCGGGCTCTACTGGGCCCTGTCGGGCCCTGTCGGGCCCTGTCGGGCTCTGTCGGGCTGTGTCGGGCTCTACTGGGCCCTGTCGGGCTCTGTCGGGCCCTGTCAGGCTCTGTCGGGCTCTGTCGGGCCCTGTCGGGCCCTGTCGGGCTCTGTCGGGCCCTGTCGGACTCTGTCGGGCTCTGTCGGGCTCTGTCGGGCTCTACTGGGCTCTGTCGGGCTCTGTCGGGCTCTGTCGGGCTCTACTGGGCCCTGTCGGGCTCTGTCGGGCTCTGTCGGGCCCTGTCGGGCTCTGTCGGGCTCTGTCGGGTTCTGTCGGGCCCTGTCGGGCTCTGTCGGGCCCTGTCGGGCTCTGTCGGGCTCTGTCGGGCCCTGTCGGGCTCTGTCGGGCTCTGTCGGGCTCTGTCGGGCTCTACTGGGCCCTGTCGGGCTCTGTCGGGCTCTGTCGGGCTCTGTCAGGCCCTGTCGGGCTCTGTCGGGCTCTACTGGGCCCTGTCGGGCCCTGTCGGGCTCTGTCGGGCTCTGTCGGGCTCTGTCGGGCCCTGTCGGGCTCTGTCGGGCTCTGTCGGGCTCTGTCGGGCTCTACTGGGCCCTGTCGGGCGCTGTCGGGCTCTGTCGGGCTCTGTCGGGCCCTGTCGGGCCCTGTCGGGCTCTGTCGGGCTCTGTCGGGCTCTACTGGGCCCTGTCGGGCTCTGTCGGGCTCTGTCGGGCTCTGTCGGGCCCTGTCGGGCTCTGTCGGGCTCTGTCGGGCTCTACTGGGCCCTGTCGGGCGCTGTCGGGCTCTGTCGGGCTCTGTCGGGCTCTGTCGGGCCCTGTCGGGCTCTGTCGGGCTCTGTCGGGCTCTACTGGGCCCTGTCGGGCCCTGTCGGGCTCTGTCGTGCCCTGTCGGGCTCTGTCGGGCTCTGTCGGGCTCTGTCGGGCTCTGTCGGGCTCTACTGGGCCCTGTCGGGCCCTGTCGGGCTCTGTCGGGCTCTACTGGGCCCTGTCGGGCTCTGTCGGGCCCTGTCGGGCTCTGTCGGGCTCTGTCGGGCTCTACTGGGCCCTGTCGGGCCCTGTCGGGCTCTGTCGTGCCCTGTCGGGCCCTGTCGGGCTCTGTCGGGCCCTGTCGGGCTCTGTCAGGCCCTGTCGGGCCCTGTCGGGCTCTGTCGGGCTCTGTCGGGCTCTGTCGGGCTCTACTGGGCCCTGTCGGGCTCTGTCGGGCTCTGTCGGTCTCTGTCGGGCTCTACTGGGCCCTGTCGGGTTCTGTCGGGCTCTGTCGGGCTCTGTCGGGCTCTACTGGGCCCTGTCGGGCTCTGTCGGGCTCTGTCAGGCCCTGTCGGGCTCTGTCGGGCTCTGTCGGGCTCTGTCGGGCTCTGTCGGGCCCTCTCGGCTCTGTCGGGCTCTAGTGGGCCCTGTCGGGCCCTGTCGGGCTCTGTCGGGCTCTGTCGGGCCCTGTCGGGCTATGTCGGGCTCTGTCGGGCTCTGTCGGGCTCTACTGGGCCCTGTCGGACTATGTCGGGCTCTGTCGGGCTCTGTCGGGCTCTGTCGGGCTCTGACGGGTTCTGTCGGGCTCTGTCGGGCTCTGTCGGGCTCTACTGGGCCCTGTCGGGCTCTGTCGGGCCCTGTCGGGCTCTGTCGGGCTCTGTCGGGCTCTACTGGGCCCTGTCGGGCCCTGTCGGGCCCTGTCGGGCTCTGTCGGGCTCTACTGGGCTCTGTCGGGCTCTGTCGGGCTCTGTCGGGCTCTACTGGGCTCTGTCGGGCTCTGTCGGGCTCTGTCGGGCTCTACTGGGCCCTGTCGGGCCCTGTCGGGCTCTGTCGGGCTCTGTCGGGTTCTGTCGGGCCCTGTCGGGCTCTGTCGGGCCCTGTCGGGCCCTGTCGGGCTCTGTCGGGCCCTGTCGGGCTCTGTCGGGCTCTGTCGGGCTCTGTCGGGCTCTGTCGGGCTCTACTGGGCCCTGTCGGGCTCTGTCGGGCTCTGTCGGGCTCTGTCGGGCCCTGTCGGGCTCTGTCGGGCTCTACTGGGCCCTGTCGGGCCCTGTCGGGCTCTGTCGGGCTCTGTCGGGCTCTGTCGGGCCCTGTTGGGCTCTGTCGGGCTCTGTCGGGCTCTGTCGGGCTCTACTGGGCCCTGTCGGGCGCTGTCGGGCTCTGTCGGGCTCTGTCGGGCTCTGTCGGGCCCTGTCGGGCTCTGTCGGGCTCTGTCGGGCACTGTCGGGCTCTACTGGGCCCTGTCCGGCTCTGTCGGGCTCTGTCGGGCTCTGTCGGGCCCTGTCGGGCTCTGTCGGGCTCTACTGGGCTCTGTCGGGCCCTGTCGGGCTCTGTCGGGCTCTGTCAGGCTCTGTCGGGCTCTGTCGGGCTCTGTCGGGCTCTACTGTGCCCTGTCGGGCTCTGTCGGGCTCTGTCGGGCCCTGTCGGGCCCTGTCGGGCTCTGTCAGCCTCTGTCGGGCTCTGTCGGGCTCTACTGGGCCCTGTCGGGCCCTGTCGGGCCCTGTCGGGCTCTACTGGGCTCTACTGGGCTCTGTCGGGCTCTTTCGGGCTCTACTGGGCCCTGTCGGGCCCTGTCGGACCCTGTCGGGCTCTGTCGGGCCCTGTCGGGCCCTGTCGGGCTGTCGGGCTCTGTCGGGCCCTGTCGGGCTCTGTCGGGCTCTACTGGGCTCTACTGGGCTCTGTCGGGCTCTGTCGGGCTCTACTGGGCCCTGTCGGGCCCTGTCGGGCCCTGTCGGGCTCTGTCGGGCTGTGTCGGGCTCTACTGGGCCCTGTCGGGCTCTGTCGGGCCCTGTCAGGCTCTGTCGGGCCCTGTCGGGCCCTGTCGGGCTCTGTCGGGCCCTGTCGGACTCTGTCGGGCTCTGTCGGGCTCTGTCGGGCTCTACTGGGCTCTGTCGGGCTCTGTCGGGCTCTGTCGGGCTCTACTGGGCCCTGTCGGGCTCTGTCGGGCTCTGTCGGGCCCTGTCGGGCTCTGTCGGGCTCTGTCGGGTTCTGTCGGGCCCTGTCGGGCTCTGTCGGGCCCTGTCGGGCTCTGTCGGGCTCTGTCGGGCTCTGTCGGGCTCTGTCGGGCTCTGTCGGGCTCTACTGGGCCATGTCGGGCTCTGTCGGGCTCTGTCGGGCTCTATCGGGCTCTACTGGGCCCTGTCGGGCCCTGTCGGGCTCTGTCGGGCCCTGT
The DNA here is from genome assembly GCF_036013445.1 of Caloenas nicobarica. NCBI lineage: Eukaryota > Metazoa > Chordata > Aves > Columbiformes > Columbidae > Caloenas > Caloenas nicobarica. The sequence goes on from NW_027017043.1 coordinate 46,036, forward strand.
CGGTCTCTGTCGGGCTCTGTCGGGCCCTGTCGGGCCCTGTCGGGCTCTGTCGGGCTCTGTCGGGCCCTGACAGGCTCTGCTGGGCCCTGTCGGGCTCTGTCGGGCTCTGTCGGGCCCTGTCGGGCCCTGTCGGGCTCCGTCAGGCTCTGTCGGGCTCTGTCGGGCTCTACTGGGCCCTGTCGGGCCCTGTCGGGCCCTGTCGGGCTCTACTGGGCTCTACTGGGCTCTGTCGGGCTCTTTCGGGCTCTACTGGGCCCTGTCGGGCCCTGTCGGACCCTGTCGGGCTCTGTCGGGCCCTGTCGGGCCCTGTCGGGCTCTGTCGGGCTCTGTCGGGCCCTGTCGGGCTCTGTCGGGCTCTGTCGGGCTCTGTCGGGCTCTACTGGGCTCTACTGGGCTCTGTCGGGCTCTGTCGGGCTCTACTGGGCCCTGTCGGGCCCTGTCGGGCCCTGTCGGGCTCTGTCGGGCTGTGTCGGGCTCTACTGGGCCCTGTCGGGCTCTGTCGGACCCTGTCGGGCTCTGTCGGGCTCTGTCGGGCTCTGTCGGGCCCTGTCGGGCCCTGTCGGGCTCTGTCGGGCCCTGTCGGACTCTGTCGGGCTCTGTCGGGCTCTGTCGGGCTCTACTGGGCTCTGTCGGGCTCTGTCGGGCTCTGTCGGGCTCTACTGGGCCCTGTCGGGCTCTGTCGGGCTCTACTGGGCCCTGTCGGGCTCTGTCGGGCTCTGTCGGGTTCTGTCGGGCCCTGTCGGGCTCTGTCGGGCCCTGTCGGGCCCTGTCGGGCTCTGTCGGGCTCTGTCGGGCCCTGTCGGGCTCTGTCGGGCTCTGTCGGGCTCTGTCGGGCTCTACTGGGCCCTGTCGGGCTCTGTCGGGCTCTGTCGGGCTCTGTCGGGCCCTGTCGGGCTCTGTCGGGCTCTACTGGGCCCTGTCGGGCCCTGTCGGGCTCTGTCGGGCTCTGTCGGGCTCTGTCGGGCCCTGTCGGGCTCTGTCGGGCTCTGTCGGGCTTGGTCGGGCTCTACTGGGCCCTGTCGGGCGCTGTCGGGCTCTGTCGGGCTCTGTCGGGCTCTGTCGGGCCCTGTCGGGCTCTGTCGGGCTCTGTCGGGCTCTGTCGGGCTCTACTGGGCTCTGTCGGGCTCTGTCGGGCTCTGTCGGTCTCTGTCGGGGTCTACTGGGCCCTGTCGGTCTCTGTCGGGCTCTGTCGGGCTCTGTCGGGCCCTGTCGGGCTCTGTCGGGCCCTGTCGGGCCCTGTCGGGCCCTGTCGGGCTCTGTCGGGCCCTGTCGGGCCCTGTCGGGCTCTGTCGGGCTCTGTCGGGCTCTGTCGGGCTCTACTGGGCCCTGTCCGGCTCTGTCGGGCTCTGTCGGGCTCTGTCGGGCCCTGTCGGGCTCTGTCGGGCTCTGTCGGGCACTGTCGGGCTCTACTGGGCCCTGTCCGGCTCTGTCGGGCTCTGTCGGGCTCTGTCGGGCTCTACTGGGCCCTGTCGGGCTCTGTCGGGCTCTGTCGGGCTCTGTCGGGCCCTGTCGGGCTCTGTCGGGCTCTACTGGGCCCTGTCGGGCCCTGTCGGGCTCTGTCGGGCTCTGTCGGGCTCTGTCGGGCCCTGTCGGGCTCTGTCGGGCTCTGTCGGGCTCTGTCGGGCTCTACTGGGCCCTGTCGGGCGCTGTCGGGCTCTGTCGGGCTCTGTCGGGCTCTGTCGGGCCCTGTCGGGCTCTGTCGGGCTCTGTCGGGCACTGTCGGGCTCTACTGGGCCCTGTCCGGCTCTGTCGGGCTCTGTCGGGCTCTGTTGGGCCCTGTCGGGCTCTGTCGGGCTCTACTGGGCTCTGTCGGGCCCTGTCGGGCTCTGTCGGGCTCTGTCAGGCTCTGTCGGGCTCTGTCGGGCTCTGTCGGGCTCTACTGGGCCCTGTCGGGCTCTGTCGGGCTCTGTCGGGCCCTGTCGGGCCCTGTCGGGCTCTGTCAGCCTCTGTCGGGCTCTGTCGGGCTCTACTGGGCCCTGTCGGGCCCTGTCGGGCCCTGTCGGGCTCTACTGGGCTCTACTGGGCTCTGTCGGGCTCTTTCGGGCTCTACTGGGCCCTGTCGGGCCCTGTCGGACCCTGTCGGGCTCTGTCGGGCCCTGTCGGGCCCTGTCGGGCTGTCGGGCTCTGTCGGGCCCTGTCGGGCTCTGTCGGGCTCTGTCGGGCTCTGTCGGGCTCTACTGGGCTCTGTCGGGCTCTGTCGGGCTCTACTGGGCCCTGTCGGGCCCTGTCGGGCCCTGTCGGGCTCTGTCGGGCTGTGTCGGGCTCTACTGGGCCCTGTCGGGCTCTGTCGGGCCCTGTCAGGCTCTGTCGGGCTCTGTCGGGCCCTGTCGGGCCCTGTCGGGCTCTGTCGGGCCCTGTCGGACTCTGTCGGGCTCTGTCGGGCTCTGTCGGGCTCTACTGGGCTCTGTCGGGCTCTGTCGGGCTCTGTCGGGCTCTACTGGGCCCTGTCGGGCTCTGTCGGGCTCTGTCGGGCCCTGTCGGGCTCTGTCGGGCTCTGTCGGGTTCTGTCGGGCCCTGTCGGGCTCTGTCGGGCCCTGTCGGGCTCTGTCGGGCTCTGTCGGGCCCTGTCGGGCTCTGTCGGGCTCTGTCGGGCTCTGTCGGGCTCTACTGGGCCCTGTCGGGCCCTGTCGGGCTCTGTCGGGCTCTGTCGGGCTCTGTCGGGCCCTGTCGGGCTCTGTCGGGCTCTGTCGGGCTCTGTCGGGCTCTACTGGGCCCTGTCGGGCGCTGTCGGGCTCTGTCGGGCTCTGTCGGGCTCTGTCGGGCCCTGTCGGGCTCTGTCGGGCTCTGTCGGGCTCTGTCGGGCTCTACTGGGCCCTGTCGGGCTCTGTCGGGCTCTGTCGGGCTCTGTCGGGCCCTGTCGGGCTCTGTCGGGCTCTACTGGGCCCTGTCGGGCCCTGTCGGGCTCTGTCGGGCTCTGTCGGGCTCTGTCGGGCCCTGTCGGGCTCTGTCGGGCTCTGTCGGGCTCTACTGGGCCCTGTCGGGCGCTGTCGGGCTCTGTCGGGCTCTGTCGGGCTCTGTCGGGCCCTGTCGGGCTCTGTCGGGCTCTGTCGGGCTCTACTGGGCCCTGTCGGGCCCTGTCGGGCTCTGTCGTGCCCTGTCGGGCTCTGTCGGGCTCTGTCGGGCTCTGTCGGGCTCTGTCGGGCTCTACTGGGCCCTGTCGGGCCCTGTCGGGCTCTGTCGGGCTCTACTGGGCCCTGTCGGGCTCTGTCGGGCCCTGTCGGGCTCTGTCGGGCTCTGTCGGGCTCTACTGGGCCCTATCGGGCCCTGTCGGGCTCTGTCGTGCCCTGTCGGGCCCTGTCGGGCTCTGTCGGGCCCTGTCGGGCTCTGTCAGGCCCTGTCGGGCCCTGTCGGGCTCTGTCGGGCTCTGTCGGGCTCTGTCGGGCTCTGTCGGGCTCTACTGGGCCCTGTCGGGTTCTGTCGGGCTCTGTCGGGCTCTGTCGGGCTCTACTGGGCCCTGTCGGGCTCTGTCGGGCTCTGTCGGGCCCTGTCGGGCTCTGTCGGGCTCTGTCGGGCTCTGTCGGGCTCTGTCGGGCCCTCTCGGCTCTGTCGGGCTCTACTGGGCCCTGTCGGGCCCTGTCGGGCTCTGTCGGGCTCTGTCGGGCCCTGTCGGGCTATGTCGGGCTCTGTCGGGCTCTGTCGGGCTCTACTGGGCCCTGTCGGACTCTGTCGGGCTCTGTCGGGCTCTGTCGGGCTCTGTCGGGCTCTGACGGGTTCTGTCGGGCTCTGTCGGGCTCTGTCGGGCTCTACTGGGCCCTGTCGGGCTCTGTCGGGCCCTGTCGGGCTCTGTCGGGCTCTGTCGGGCTCTACTGGGCCCTGTCGGGCCCTGTCGGGCCCTGTCGGGCTCTGTCGGGCTCTACTGGGCTCTGTCGGGCTCTGTCGGGCTCTGTCGGGCTCTACTGGGCTCTGTCGGGCTCTGTCGGGCTCTACTGGGCCCTGTCGGGCCCTGTCGGGCTCTGTCGGGCTCTGTCGGGTTCTGTCGGGCCCTGTCGGGCTCTGTCGGGCCCTGTCGGGCCCTGTCGGGCACTGTCGGGCCCTGTCGGGCTCTGTCGGGCTCTGTCGGGCTCTGTCGGGCTCTGTCGGGCTCTACTGGGCCCTGTCGGGCTCTGTCGGGCTCTGTCGGGCTCTGTCGGGCCCTGTCGGGCTCTGTCGGGCTCTACTGGGCCCTGTCGGGCCCTGTCGGGCTCTGTCGGGCTCTGTCGGGCTCTGTCGGGCCCTGTCGGGCTCTGTCGGGCTCTGTCGGGCTCTGTCGGGCTCTACTGGGCCCTGTCGGGCTCTGTCGGGCTCTGTCGGGCTCTGTCGGGCCCTGTCGGGCTCTGTCGGGCTCTGTCGGGCTCTGTCGGGCTCTACTGGGCCCTGTCCGGCTCTGTCGGGCTCTGTCGGGCTCTGTCGGGCCCTGTCGGGCTCTGTCGGGCTCTACTGGGCTCTGTCGGGGCCTGTCGGGCTCTGTCGGGCTCTGTCGGGCTCTGTCGGGCTCTGTCGGGCTCTGTCGGGCTCTACTGGGCCCTGTCGGGCTCTGTCGGGCTCTGTCGGGCCCTGTCGGGCCCTGTCGGGCTCTGTCAGCCTCTGTCGGGCTCTGTCGGGCTCTACTGGGCCCTGTCGGGCCCTGACGGGCCCTGTCGGGCTCTACTGGGCTCTACTGGGCTCTGTCGGGCTCTTTCGGGCTCTACTGGGCCCTGTCGGGCCCTGTCGGACCCTGTCGGGCTCTGTCGGGCCCTGTCGGGCCCTGTCGGGCTGTCGGGCTCTGTCGGGCCCTGTCGGGCTCTGTCGGGCTCTGTCGGGCTCTGTCGGGCTCTACTGGGCTCTACTGGGCTCTGTCGGGCTCTGTCGGGCTCTACTGGGCCCTGTCGGGCCCTGTCGGGCCCTGTCGGGCTCTGTCGGGCTGTGTCGGGCTCTACTGGGCCCTGTCGGGCTCTGTCGGGCCCTGTCAGGCTCTGTCGGGCTCTGTCGGGCCCTGTCGGGCCCTGTCGGGCTCTGTCGGGCCCTGTCGGACTCTGTCGGGCTCTGTCGGGCTCTGTCGGGCTCTACTGGGCTCTGTCGGGCTCTGTCGGGCTCTGTCGGGCCCTGTCGGGCTCTGTCGGGCTCTGTCGGGCTCTGTCGGGCCCTGTCGGGCTCTGTCGGGCTCTGTCGGGTTCTGTCGGGCCCTGTCGGGCTCTGTCGGGCCCTGTCGGGCTCTGTCGGGCTCTGTCGGGCTCTGTCGGGCCCTGTCGGGCTCTGTCGGGCTCTGTCGGGCTCTGTCGGGCTCTACTGGGCCATGTCGGGCTCTGTCGGGCTCTGTCGGGCTCTGTCGGGCTCTATCGGGCTCTACTGGGCCCTGTCGGTCTCTGTCGGGCTCTGTCGGGCTCTGTCGGGCTCTGTCGGGCTCTGTCGGGCTCTGTCGGGCCCTGACAGGCTCTGCTGGGCCCTGTCGGGCTCTGTCGGGCTCTGTCGGGCCCTGTCGGGCCCTGTCGGGCTCCGTCAGGCTCTGTCGGGCTCTGTCGGGCTCTACTGGGCCCTGTCGGGCCCTGTCGGGCCCTGTCGGGCTCTACTGGGCTCTACTGGGCTCTGTCGGGCTCTTTCGGGCTCTACTGGGCCCTGTCGGGCCCTGTCGGACCCTGTCGGGCTCTGTCGGGCCCTGTCGGGCCCTGTCGGGCTCTGTCGGGCTCTGTCGGGCCCTGTCGGGCTCTGTCGGGCTCTGTCGGGCTCTGTCGGGCTCTACTGGGCTCTACTGGGCTCTGTCGGGCTCTGTCGGGCTCTACTGGGCCCTGTCGGGCCCTGTCGGGCCCTGTCGGGCTCTGTCGGGCTGTGTCGGGCTCTACTGGGCCCTGTCGGGCTCTGTCGGACCCTGTCGGGCTCTGTCGGGCTCTGTCGGGCCCTGTCGGGCCCTGTCGGGCTCTGTCGGGCCCTGTCGGACTCTGTCGGGCTCTGTCGGGCTCTGTCGGGCTCTACTGGGCTCTGTCGGGCTCTGTCGGGCTCTGTCGGGCTCTACTGGGCCCTGTCGGGCTCTGTCGGGCTCTGTCGGGCCCTGTCGGGCTCTGTCGGGCTCTGTCGGGTTCTGTCGGGCCCTGTCGGGCTCTGTCGGGCCCTGTCGGACTCTGTCGGGCTCTGTCGGGCTCTGTCGGGCTCTACTGGGCTCTGTCGGGCTCTGTCGGGCTCTGTCGGGCCCTGTCGGGCTCTGTCGGGCTCTGTCGGGCTCTGTCGGGCCCTGTCGGGCTCTGTCGGGCTCTGTCGGGTTCTGTCGGGCCCTGTCGGGCTCTGTCGGGCCCTGTCGGGCTCTGTCGGGCTCTGTCGGGCTCTGTCGGGCCCTGTCGGGCTCTGTCGGGCTCTGTCGGGCTCTGTCGGGCTCTACTGGGCCATGTCGGGCTCTGTCGGGCTCTGTCGGGCTCTGTCGGGCTCTATCGGGCTCTACTGGGCCCTGTCGGGCCCTGTCGGGCTCTGTCGGGCCCTGTCGGTCTCTGTCGGGCCCTGTCGGGCTCTGTCGGGCTCTGTCGGGCTCTGTCGGGCTCTGTCGGGCCCTGACAGGCTCTGCTGGGCCCTGTCGGGCTCTGTCGGGCTCTGTCGGGCCCTGTCGGGCCCTGTCGGGCTCCGTCAGGCTCTGTCGGGCTCTGTCGGTCTCTACTGGGCCCTGTCGGGCCCTGTCGGGCCCTGTCGGGCTCTACTGGGCTCTACTGGGCTCTGTCGGGCTCTTTCGGGCTCTACTGGGCCCTGTCGGGCCCTGTCCGACCCTGTCGGGCTCTGTCGGGCCCTGTCGGGCCCTGTCGGGCTCTGTCGGGCTCTGTCGGGCCCTGTCGGGCTCTGTCGGGCTCTGTCGGGCTCTGTCGGGCTCTACTGGGCTCTACTGGGCTCTGTCGGGCTCTGTCGGGCTCTACTGGGCCCTGTCGGGCCCTGTCGGGCCCTGTCGGGCTCTGTCGGGCTGTGTCGGGCTCTACTGGGCCCTGTCGGGCTCTGTCGGACCCTGTCGGGCTCTGTCGGGCTCTGTCGGGCCCTGTCGGGCCCTGTCGGGCTCTGTCGGGCCCTGTCGGACTCTGTCGGGCTCTGTCGGGCTCTGTCGGGCTCTACTGGGCTCTGTCGGGCTCTGTCGGGCTCTGTCGGGCTCTACTGGGCCCTGTCGGGCTCTGTCGGGCTCTGTCGGGCCCTGTCGGGCTCTGTCGGGCTCTGTCGGGTTCTGTCGGGCCCTGTCGGGCTCTGTCGGGCCCTGTCGGGCCCTGTCGGGCTCTGTCGGGCTCTGTCGGGCCCTGTCGGGCTCTGTCGGGCTCTGTCGGGCTCTGTCGGGCTCTGTCGGGCCCTGTCGGGCTCTGTCGGGCTCTGTCGGGCTTGGTCGGGCTCTACTGGGCCCTGTCGGGCGCTGTCGGGCTCTGTCGGGCTCTGTCGGGCTCTGTCGGGCCCTGTCGGGCTCTGTCGGGCTCTGTCGGGCTCTGTCGGGCTCTACTGGGCTCTGTCGGGCTCTGTCGGGCTCTGTCGGGGTCTACTGGGCCCTGTCGGTCTCTGTCGGGCTCTGTCGGGCTCTGTCGGGCCCTGTCGGGCTCTGTCGGGCCCTGTCGGGCCCTGTCGGGCCCTGTCGGGCCCTGTCGGGCTCTGTCGGGCTCTGTCGGGCTCTGTCGGGCTCTACTGGGCCCTGTCCGGCTCTGTCGGGCTCTGTCGGGCTCTGTCGGGCCCTGTCGGGCTCTGTCGGGCTCTACTGGGCCCTGTCGGGACCTGTCGGGCTCTGTCGGACTCTGTCGGGCCCTGTCGGGCTCTGTCAGGCTCTGTCGGGCTCTGTCGGGCTCTACTGGGCCCTGTCGGGCCCTGTCGGGCTCTACTGGGCTCTACTGGGCTCTGTCGGGCTCTTTCGGGCTCTACTGGGCCCTGTCGGGCCCTGTCGGACCCTGTCGGGCTCTGTCGGGCCCTGTCGGGCCCTGTCGGGCTCTGTCGGGCTCTGTCGGGCCCTGTCGGGCTCTGTCGGGCTCTGTCGGGCTCTGTCGGGCTCTACTGGGCTCTACTGGGCTCTGTCGGGCTCTGTCGGTCTCTACTGGGCCCTGTCGGGCCCTGTCGGGCCCTGTCGGGCTCTGTCGGGCTGTGTCGGGCTCTACTGGGCCCTGTCGGGCTCTGTCGGGCCCTGTCAGGCTCTGTCGGGCTCTGTCGGGCCCTGTCGGGCCCTGTCGGGCTCTGTCGGGCCCTGTCGGACTCTGTCGGGCTCTGTCGGGCTCTGTCGGGCTCTACTGGGCTCTGTCGGGCTCTGTCGGGCTCTGTCGGGCTCTACTGGGCCCTGTCGGGCTCTGTCGGGCTCTGTCGGGCCCTGTCGGGCTCTGTCGGCCTCTGTCGGGTTCTGTCGGGCCCTGTCGGGCTCTGTCGGGCCCTGTCGGGCTCTGTCGGGCTCTGTCGGGCCCTGTCGGGCTCTGTCGGGCTCTGTCGGGCTCTGTCGGGCTCTACTGGGCCCTGTCGGGCTCTGTCGGGCTCTGTCGGGCTCTGTCGGGCCCTGTCGGGCTCTGTCGGGCTCTACTGGGCCCTGTCGGGCCCTGTCGGGCTCTGTCGGGCTCTGTCGGGCTCTGTCGGGCCCTGTCGGGCTCTGTCGGGCTCTGTCGGGCTCTGTCGGGCTCTACTGGGCCCTGTCGGGCGCTGTCGGGCTCTGTCGGGCTCTGTCGGGCTCTGTCGGGCCCTGTCGGGCTCTGTCGGGCTCTGTCGGGCTCTGTCGGGCTCTACTGGGCCCTGTCGGGCTCTGTCGGGCTCTGTCGGGCTCTGTCGGGCCCTGTCGGGCTCTGTCGGGCTCTACTGGGCCCTGTCGGGCCCTGTCGGGCTCTGTCGGGCTCTGTCGGGCTCTGTCGTGCCCTGTCGGGCTCTGTCGGGCTCTGTCGGGCTCTGTCGGGCTCTGTCGGGCTCTGTCGGGCTCTACTGGGCCCTGTCGGGCCCTGTCGGGCTCTGTCGGGCTCTACTGGGCCCTGTCGGGCTCTGTCGGGCTCTGTCGGGCTCTACTGGGCCCTGTCGGGCCCTGTCGGGCTCTGTCGGGCCCTGTCGGGCTCTGTCAGGCCCTGTCGGGCCCTGTCGGGCTCTGTCGGGCTCTGTCGGGCTCTGTCGGGCTCTACTGGGCCCTGTCGGGTTCTGTCGGGCTCTGTCGGGCTCTGTCGGGCTCTACTGGGCCCTGTCGGGCTCTGTCGGGCTCTGTCGGGCCCTGTCGGGCTCTTTCGGGCTCTGTCGGGCTCTGTCGGGCTCTGTCGGGCCCTCTCGGCTCTGTCGGGCTCTACTGGGCCCTGTCGGGCCCTGTCGGGCTCTGTCGGGCTCTGTCGGGCCCTGTCGGGCTATGTCGGGCTCTGTCGGGCTCTGTCGGGCTCTACTGGGCCCTGTCGGACTCTGTCGGGCTCTGTCGGGCTCTGACGGGTTCTGTCGGGCTCTGTCGGGCTCTGTCGGGCTCTACTGGGCCCTGTCGGGCTCTGTCGGGCCCTGTCGGGCTCTGTCGGGCTCTGTCGGGCTCTACTGGGCCCTGTCGGGCCCTGTCGGGCCCTGTCGGTCTCTGTCGGGCTCTACTGGGCTCTGTCGGGCTCTGTCGGGCTCTGTCGGGCTCTACTGGGCTCTGTCGGGCTCTGTCGGGCTCTGTCGGGCTCTACTGGGCCCTGTCGGGCCCTGTCGGGCTCTGTCGGGCTCTGTCGGGTTCTGTCGGGCCCTGTCGGGCTCTGTCGGGCCCTGTCGGGCCCTGTCGGGCTCTGTCGGGCTCTGTCGGGCTCTGTCGGGCTCTGTCGGGCTCTACTGGGCCCTGTCGGGCTCTGTCGGGCTCTGTCGGGCTCTGTCGGGCCCTGTCGGGCTCTGTCGGGCTCTACTGGGCCCTGTCGGGCCCTGTCGGGCTCTGTCGGGCTCTGTCGGGCTCTACTGGGCCCTGTCGGGCGCTGTCGGGCTCTGTCGGGCTCTGTCGGGCTCTGTCGGGCCCTGTCGGGCTCTGTCGGGCTCTGTCGGGCTCTGTCGGGCTCTACTGGGCCCTGTCCGGCTCTGTCGGGCCCTGTCGGGCTCTGTCGGGCCCTGTCGGGCTCTGTCGGGCTCTACTGGGCTCTGTCGGGCCCTGTCGGGCTCTGTCGGGCTCTGTCGGGCTCTGTCGGGCTCTGTCGGGCTCTACTGGGCCCTGTCGGGCTCTGTCGGGCTCTGTCGGGCCCTGTCGGGCCCTGTCGGGCTCTGTCAGCCTCTGTCGGGCTCTGTCGGGCTCTACTGGGCCCTGTCGGGCCCTGTCGGGCCCTGTCGGGCTCTACTGGGCTCTACTGGGCTCTGTCGGGCTCTTTCGGGCTCTACTGGGCCCTGTCGGGCCCTGTCGGACCTTGTCGGGCTCTGTCGGGCCCTGTCGGGCCCTGTCGGGCTCTGTCGGGCCCTGTCGGGCTCTGTCGGGCTCTGTCGGGCTCTGTCGGGCTCTACTGGGCTCTACTGGGCTCTGTCGGGCTCTGTCGGGCTCTACTGGGCCCTGTCGGGCCCTGTCGGGCCCTGTCGGGCTCTGTCGGGCTGTGTCGGGCTCTACTGGGCCCTGTCGGGCTCTGTCGGGCCCTGTCAGGCTCTGTCGGGCTCTGTCGGGCCCTGTCGGGCCCTGTCGGGCTCTGTCGGGCCCTGTCGGACTCTGTCGGGCTCTTTCGGGCTCTGTCGGGCTCTACTGGGCTCTGTCGGGCTCTGTCGGGCTCTGTCGGGCTCTACTGGGCCCTGTCGGGCTCTGTCGGGCTCTGTCGGGCCCTGTCGGGCTCTGTCGGGCTCTGTCGGGTTCTGTCGGGCCCTGTCGGGCTCTGTCGGGCCCTGTCGGGCTCTGTCGGGCTCTGTCGGGCTCTGTCGGGCCCTGTCGGGCTCTGTCGGGCTCTGTCGGGCTCTGTCGGGCTCTACTGGGCCATGTCGGGCTCTGTCGGGCTCTGTCGGGCTCTGTCGGGCTCTATCGGGCTCTACTGGGCCCTGTCGGGCCCTGTCGGGCTCTGTCGGGCCCTGTCGGTCTCTGTCGGGCTCTGTCGGGCCCTGTCGGGCCCTGTCGGGCTCTGTCGGGCTCTGTCGGGCCCTGTCGGGCTCTGCTGGGCCCTGTCGGGCTCTGTCGGGCTCTGTCGGGCCCTGTCGGGCCCTGTCGGGCTCCGTCAGGCTCTGTCGGGCTCTGTCGGGCTCTACTGGGCCCTGTCGGGCCCTGTCGGGCCCTGTCGGGCTCTACTGGGCTCTACTGGGCTCTGTCGGGCTCTTTCGGGCTCTACTGGGCCCTGTCGGGCCCTGTCGGACCCTGTCGGGCTCTGTCGGGCCCTGTCGGGCCCTGTCGGGCTCTGTCGGGCTCTGTCGGGCCCTGTCGGGCTCTGTCGGGCTCTGTCGGGCTCTGTCGGGCTCTACTGGGCTCTACTGGGCTCTGTCGGGCTCTGTCGGGCTCTACTGGGCCCTGTCGGGCCCTGTCGGGCCCTGTCGGGCTCTGTCGGGCTGTGTCGGGCTCTACTGGGCCCTGTCGGGCTCTGTCGGGCCCTGTCAGGCTCTACTGGGCTCTGTCGGGCCCTGTCGGACTCTGTCGGGCTCTGTCGGGCCCTGTCGGGCTCTACTGGGCTCTGTCGGGCTCTGTCGGGCTCTGTCGGGCTCTACTGGGCCCTGTCGGGCTCTGTCGGGCCCTGTCGGGCCCTGTCGGGCTCTGTCGGGCTCTGTCGGGTTCTGTCGGGCCCTGTCGGGCTCTGTCGGGCCCTGTCGGGCCCTGTCGGGCTCTGTCGGGCTCTGTCGGGCCCTGTCGGGCTCTGTCGGGCTCTGTCGGGCTCTGTCGGGCTCTACTGGGCCCTGTCGGGCTCTGTCGGGCTCTGTCGGGCTCTGTCGGGCCCTGTCGGGCTCTGTCGGGCTCTACTGGGCCCTGTCGGGCTCTGTCGGGCTCTGTCGGGCTCTGTCGGGCCCTGTTGGGCTCTGTCGGGCTCTGTCGGGCTTGGTCGGGCTCTACTGGGCCCTGTCGGGCGCTGTCGGGCTCTGTCGGGCTCTGTCGGGCTCTGTCGGGCCCTGTCGGGCTCTGTCGGGCTCTGTCGGGCTCTGTCGGGCTCTACTGGGCTCTGTCGGGCTCTGTCGGGCTCTGTCGGGCTCTGTCGGGGTCTACTGGGCCCTGTCGGTCTCTGTCGGGCTCTGTCGGGCTCTGTCGGGCCCTGTCGGGCTCTGTCGGGCCCTGTCGGGCCCTGTCGGGCCCTGTCGGGCTCTGTCGGGCTCTGTCGGGCTCTGTCGGGCCCTGTCGGGCTCTGTCGGGCTCTACTGGGCCCTGTCGGGCCCTGTCGGGCTCTGTCGGGCTCTGTCGGACTCTGTCGGGCCCTGTCGGGCTCTGTCGGGCTCTGTCGGGCTCTACTGGGCCCTGTCGGGCGCTGTCGGGCTCTGTCGGGCTCTGTCCGCCTCTGTCGGGCCCTGTCGGGCTCTGTCGGGCTCTGTCGGGCTCTGTCGGGCTCTACTGGGCCCTGTCGGGTTCTGTCGGGCTCTGTCGGGCTCTGTCGGGCTCTACTGGGCCCTGTCGGGCTCTGTCGGGCTCTGTCGGGCCCTGTCGGGCTCTGTCGGGCTCTGTCGGGCTCTGTCGGGCTCTGTCGGGCTCTGTCGGGCTCTACTGGGCCCTGTCGGGCCCTGTCGGGCTCTGACGGGCCCTGTCGGGCCCTGTCGGGCTCTGTCGGGCTCTGTCGGGCCCTGTCGGGCTCTGTCGGGCTCTGTCGGGCTCTGTCGGGCTCTACTGGGCCCTGTCGGGCCCTGTCGGGCCCTGTCGTGCTCTGTCGGGCTCTGTCGGGCTCTGTCGGGCCCTGTCGGGCTCTGTCGGGCTCTACTGGGCTCTGTCGGGCCCTGTCGGGCTCTGTCGGGCTCTGTCGGGCCCTGTCGGGCCCTGTCGGGCTCTGTCGGGCTCTGTCGGGCTCTACTGGGCTCTGTCGGGCTCTGTCGGGCTCTATCGGGCTCTGTCGGGCTCTACTGGGCTCTGTCGGGCCCTGTCGGGCTCTGTCGGGCTCTGTCGGGCCCTGTCGGACTCTGTCGGGCTCTGTTGGGCTCTGTCGGGCTCTGTCGGGCTCTACTGGGCTCTGTCGGGCTCTGTCGGGCTCTGTCGGGCTCTACTGGGCCCTGTCGGGCTCTGTCGGGCTCTGTGGGGCCCTGTCGGGCTCTGTCGGGCTCTGTCGGGCCCTGTCGGGCTCTGTCGGGCCCTGTCGGGCTCTGTCGGGCTCTGTCGGACCCTGTCGGGCTCTGTCGGGCTCTGTCGGGCTCTGTCGGGCTCTACTGGGCCCTGCCGGGCTCTGTCGGGCTCTGTCGGGCCCTGTCGGGCTCTGTCGGGCTCTACTGGGCCCTGTCGGGCCCTGTCAGGCCCTGTCGGGCTCTGTCGGGCTCTGTCGGGCTCTGTCGGGCTCTGTCGGGCCCTGTCGGGCTCTGTCGGGCTCTACTGGGCCCTGTCGGGCTCTGTCGGGCTCTGTCGGGCTCTGTCGGGCCCTGTCGGGCTCTGTCGGGCTCTGTCGTGCCCTGTCGGGCTCTGTCGGGCTCTGTCGGGCCCTGTCGGGCTCTGTCGGGCTCTGTCGGGCTCTACTGGGCCCTGTCGGGCTCTGTCGGGCTCTGTCGGGCCCTGTCGGGCTCTGTCGGGCTCTGTCGGGCTCTATCGGGCTCTACTGGGCCCTGTCGGGCCCTGTCGGGCTCTGTCGGGCCCTGTCGGTCTCTGTCGGGCTCTGTCGGGCCCTGTCGGGCCCTGTCGGGCTCTGTCGGGCTCTGTCGGGCTCTGTCGGGCTCTACTGGGCCCTGTCGGGCTCTGTCGGGCTCTGTCGGGCCCTGTCGGGCCCTGTCGGGCTCTGTCAGGCTCTGTCGGGCTCTGTCGGGCTCTACTGGGCCCTGTCGGGCCCTGTCGGGCCCTGTCGGTCTCTACTGGGCTCTACTGGGCTCTGTCGGGCTCTGTCGGGCTCTACTGGGCCCTGTCGGGCCCTGTCGGACCCTGTCGGGCTCTGTCGGGCCCTGTCGGGCTCTGTCGGGCTCTGTCGGGCCCTGTCGGGCTCTGTCGGGCTCTGTCGGGCTCTGTCGGGCTCTACTGGGCTCTACTGGGCTCTGTCGGGCTCTGTCGGGCTCTACTGGGCCCTGTCGGGCTCTGTCGGGCCCTGTCGGGCTCTGTCGGGCTCTGTCGGGCCCTGTCGGGCCCTGTCGGGCTCTGTCGGGCCCTGTCGGACTCTGTCGGGCTCTGTCGGGCTCTGTCGGGCTCTACTGGGCTCTGTCGGGCTCTGTCGGGCTCTGTCGGGCTCTACTGGGCCCTGTCGGGCTCTGTCGGGCTCTGTCGGGCCCTGTCGGGCTCTGTCGGGCCCTGTCGGGCTCTGTCGGGCTCTGTCGGGCTCTGTCGGGCCCTGTCGGGCTCTGTCGGGCTCTGTCGGGCTCTGTCGGGCTCTACTGGGCCCTGTCGGGCTCTGTCGGGCTCTGTCGGGCTCTGTCGGGCCCTGTCGGGCTCTGTCGGGCTCTACTGGGCCCTGTCGGGCCCTGTCGGGCTCTGTGGGGCTCTGTCGGGCTCTGTCGGGCCCTGTCGGCCTCTGTCGGGCTCTGTCGGGCTCTGTCGGGCTCTACTGGGCCCTGTCGGGCGCTGTCGGGCGCTGTCGGGCTCTGTCGGGCTCTGTCGGGCCCTGTCGGGCTCTGTCGGGCTCTACTGGGCCCTGTCGGGCTCTGTCGGGCTCTATCGGGCTCTGTCGGGCTCTACTGGGCCCTGTCGGGCTCTGTCGGGCTCTGTCGGGCCCTGTCGGGCTCTGTCGGGCCCTGTCGGGCTCTGTCGGGCTCTGTCGGGCTCTGTCGGGCCCTGTCGGGCTCTGTCGGGCTCTGTCGGGCTCTGTCGGGCTCTACTGGGCCCTGTCGGGCTCTGTCGGGCTCTGTCGGGCTCTGTCGGGCCCTGTCGGGCTCTGTCGGGCTCTACTGGGCCCTGTCGGGCCCTGTCGGGCTCTGTGGGGCTCTGTCGGGCTCTGTCGGGCCCTGTCGGCCTCTGTCGGGCTCTGTCGGGCTCTGTCGGGCTCTACTGGGCCCTGTCGGGCGCTGTCGGGCTCTGTCGGGCTCTGTCGGGCTCTGTCGGGCCCTGTCGGGCTCTGTCGGGCTCTACTGGGCTCTGTCGGGCTCTGTCGGGCTCTATCGGGCTCTGTCGGGCTCTACTGGGCCCTGTCGGGCTCTGTCGGGCTCTGTCGGGCCCTGTCGGGCCCTGTCGGGCTCTGTTGGGCTCTGTCGGGCTCTGTCGGGCTCTACTGGGCTCTGTCGGGCTCTGTCGGGCTCTACTGGGCTCTACTGGGCTCTGTCGGGCTCTACTGGGCCCTGTCGGGCTCTGTCGGGCTCTGTCGGGCTCTGTCGGGCCCTGTCGGGCTCTGTCGGGCTCTGTCGTGCCCTGTCGGGCTCTGTCGGGCTCTGTCGGGCCCTGTCGGGCTCTATCGGGCCCTGTCGGGCTCTGTCGGGCCCTGTCGGGCCCTGTCGGGCCCTGTCGGGCTCTGTCGGGCTCTGTCGGGCCCTGTCGGGCTCTGTCGGGCTCTGTCGGGCTCTATCGGGCCCTGTCGGGCCCTGTCGGGCTCTGTCGGGCCCTGTCGGTCTCTGTCGGGATCTGTCGGGCCCTGTCGGGCCCTGTCGGGCTCTGTCGGGCTCTGTCGGGCTCTGTCGGGCTCTACTGGGCCCTGTCGGGCTCTGTCGGGCTCTGTCGGGCCCTGTCGGGCCCTGTCGGGCTCTGTCAGGCTCTGTCGGGCTCTGTCGGGCTCTACTGGGCCCTGTCGGGCTCTGTCGGGCTCTGTCGGGCCCTGTCGGGCTCTGTCGGGCTCTGTCGGGCTCTGTCGGGCTCTACTGGGCTCTACTGGGCTCTGTCGGGCTCTTTCGGGCTCTACTGGGCCCTGTCGGGCCCTGTCGGACCCTGTCGGGCTCTGTCTGGCCCTGTCGGGCCCTGTCGGGCTCTGTCGGGCTCTGTCGGGCCCTGTCGGGCTCTGTCGGGCTCTGTCGGGCTCTGTCGGGCTCTACTGGGCTCTACTGGGCTCTGTCGGGCTCTGTCGGGCTGTGTCGGGCTCTACTGGGCCCTGTCGGGCTCTGTCGGGCTTTGTCGGGCTCTGTCGGGCTCTGTCGGGCCCTGTCGGGCCCTGTCGGGCTCTGTCGGGCCCTGTCGGACTCTGTCGGGCTCTGTCGGGCTCTGTCGGGCTCTACTGGGCTCTGTCGGGCTCTGTCGGGCTCTGTCGGGCTCTACTGGGCCCTGTCGGGCTCTGTCGGGCTCTGTCGGGCCCTGTCGGGCTCTGTCGGGCCCTGTCGGGCCCTGTCGGGCTCTGTCGGGCTCTGTCGGGCTCTGTCGGGCTCTACTGGGCTCTACTGGGCTCTGTCGGGCTCTGTCGGGCTCTACTGGGCCCTGTCGGGCTCTGTCGGGCCCTGTCGGGCTCTGTCGGGCTCTGTCGGGCCCTGTCGGGCCCTGTCGGGCTCTGTCGGGCCCTGTCGGACTCTGTCGGGCTCTGTCGGGCTCTGTCGGGCTCTACTGGGCTCTGTCGGGCTCTGTCGGGCTCTGTCGGGCTCTACTGGGCCCTGTCGGGCTCTGTCGGGCTCTGTCGGGCCCTGTCGGGCTCTGTCGGGCTCTGTCGGGTTCTGTCGGGCCCTGTCGGGCTCTGTCGGGCTCTGTCGGGCTCTGTCGGGCCCTGTCGGGCTCTGTCGGGCTCTGTCGGGCTCTGTCGGGCTCTACTGGGCCCTGTCGGGCTCTGTCGGGCTCTGTCGGGCTCTGTCGGGCCCTGTCGGGCTCTGTCGGGCTCTACTGGGCCCTGTCGGGCCCTGTCGGGCTCTGTCGGGCTCTGTCGGGCTCTGTCGGGCCCTGTCGGGCTCTGTCGGGCTCTGTCGGGCTCTGTCGGGCTCTACTGGGCCCTGTCGGGCGCTGTCGGGCTCTGTCGGGCTCTGTCGGGCTCTGTCGGGCCCTGTCGGGCTCTGTCGGGCTCTACTGGGCTCTGTCGGGCTCTGTCGGGCTCTATCGGGCTCTGTCGGGCTCTACTGGGCCCTGTCGGGCTCTGTCGGGCTCTGTCGGGCCCTGTCGGGCCCTGTCGGGCTCTGTTGGGCTCTGTCGGGCTCTGTCGGGCTCTACTGGGCTCTGTCGGGCTCTGTCGGGCTCTACTGGGCTCTACTGGGCTCTGTCGGGCTCTACTGGGCCCTGTCGGGCTCTGTCGGGCTCTGTCGGGCCCTGTCGGGCTCTGTCGGGCTCTGTCGTGCCCTGTCGGGCTCTGTCGGGCTCTGTCGGGCCCTGTCGGGCTCTATCGGGCCCTGTCGGGCTCTGTCGGGCCCTGTCGGGCCCTGTCGGGCCCTGTCGGGCTCTGTCGGGCTCTGTCGGGCCCTGTCGGGCTCTGTCGGGCTCTGTCGGGCTCTATCGGGCTCTACTGGGCCCTCTCGGGCCCTGTCGGGCTCTGTCGGGCTCTGTCGGTCTCTGTCGGGCTCTGTCGGGCCCTGTCGGGCCCTGTCGGGCTCTGTCGGGCTCTGTCGGGCTCTGTCGGGCTCTACTGGGCCCTGTCGGGCTCTGTCGGGCTCTGTCGGGCCCTGTCGGGCCCTGTCGGGCTCTGTCAGGCTCTGTCGGGCTCTGTCGGGCTCTACTGGGCCCTGTCGGGCTCTGTCGGGCTCTGTCGGGCCCTGTCGGGCTCTGTCGGGCTCTGTCGGGCTCTGTCGGGCTCTACTGGGCTCTACTGGGCTCTGTCGGGCTCTTTCGGGCTCTACTGGGCCCTGTCGGGCCTGTCGGACCCTGTCGGGCTCTGTCGGGCCCTGTCGGGCCCTGTCGGGCTCTGTCGGGCTCTGTCGGGCCCTGTCGGGCTCTGTCGGGCTCTGTCGGGCTCTGTCGGGCTCTACTGGGCTCTACTGGGCTCTGTCGGGCTCTGTCGGGCTGTGTCGGGCTCTACTGGGCCCTGTCGGGCTCTGTCGGGCCCTGTCGGGCTCTGTCGGGCTCTGTCGGGCCCTGTCGGGCCCTGTCGGGCTCTGTCGGGCCCTGTCGGACTCTGTCGGGCTCTGTCGGGCTCTGTCGGGCTCTACTGGGCTCTGTCGGGCTCTGTCGGGCTCTGTCGGGCTCTACTGGGCCCTGTCGGGCTCTGTCGGGCTCTGTCGGGCCCTGTCGGGCTCTGTCGGGCTCTGTCGGGTTCTATCGGGCCCTGTCGGGCTCTGTCGGGCTCTGTCGGGTTCTGTCGGGCTCTGTCGGGCTCTGTCGGGCTCTGTCGGGCTCTGTCGGGCTCTACTGGGCCCTGTCGGGCTCTGTCGGGCTCTGTCGGGCTCTGTCGGGCCCTGTCGGGCTCTGTCGGGCTCTACTGGGCTCTGTCGGGCCCTGTCGGACTCTGTCGGGCTCTGTCGGGCCCTGTCGGGCTCTACTGGGCTCTGTCGGGCTCTGTCGGGCTCTGTCGGGCTCTACTGGGCCCTGTCGGGCTCTGTCGGGCCCTGTCGGGCCCTGTCGGGCTCTGTCGGGCTCTGTCGGGGTTCTGTCGGGCCCTGTCGGGCTCTGTCGGGCCCTGTCGGGCCCTGTCGGGCTCTGTCGGGCTCTGTCGGGCCCTGTCGGGCTCTGTCGGGCTCTGTCGGGCTCTGTCGGGCTCTACTGGGCCCTGTCGGGCTCTGTCGGGCTCTGTCGGGCTCTGTCGGGCCCTGTCGGGCTCTGTCGGGCTCTACTGGGCCCTGTCGGGCTCTGTCGGGCTCTGTCGGGCTCTGTCGGGCCCTGTCGGGCTCTGTCGGGCTCTGTCGGGCTTGGTCGGGCTCTACTGGGCCCTGTCGGGCGCTGTCGGGCTCTGTCGGGCTCTGTCGGGCTCTGTCGGGCCCTGTCGGGCTCTGTCGGGCTCTGTCGGGCTCTGTCGGGCTCTACTGGGCTCTGTCGGGCTCTGTCGGGCTCTGTCGGGCTCTGTCGGGGTCTACTGGGCCCTGTCGGTCTCTGTCGGGCTCTGTCGGGCTCTGTCGGGCCCTGTCGGGCTCTGTCGGGCCCTGTCGGGCCCTGTCGGGCCCTGTCGGGCTCTGTCGGGCTCTGTCGGGCTCTGTCGGGCTCTACTGGGCCCTGTCCGGCTCTGTCGGGCTCTGTCGGGCTCTGTCGGGCCCTGTCGGGCTCTGTCGGGCTCTACTGGGCCCTGTCGGGCCCTGTCGGGCTCTGTCGGGCTCTGTCGGACTCTGTCGGGCCCTGTCGGGCTCTGTCGGGCTCTGTCGGGCTCTACTGGGCCCTGTCGGGCGCTGTCGGGCTCTGTCGGGCTCTGTCCGCCTCTGTCGGGCCCTGTCGGGCTCTGTCGGGCTCTGTCGGGCTCTGTCGGGCTCTACTGGGCCCTGTCGGGTTCTGTCGGGCTCTGTCGGGCTCTGTCGGGCTCTACTGGGCCCTGTCGGGCTCTGTCGGGCTCTGTCGGGCTCTGTCGGGCTCTGTCGGGCCCTGTCGGGCTCTGTCGGGCTCTGTCGGGCTCTGTCAGGCTCTACTGGGCCCTGTCGGGCGCTGTCGGGCTCTGTCGGGCTCTGTCGGGCTCTGTCGGGCCCTGTCGGGCTCTGTCGGGCTCTGTCGGGCTCTGTCGGGCTCTACTGGGCCCTGTCGGGCTCTGTCGGGCTCTGTCGGGCTCTGTCGGGCCCTGTCGGGCTCTGTCGGGCTCTACTGGGCCCTGTCGGGCCCTGTCGGGCTCTGTCGGGCTCTGTCGGGCTCTGTCGGGCCCTGTCGGGCTCTGTCGGGCTCTGTCGGGCTCTACTGGGCCCTGTCGGGCCCTGTCGGGCTCTGTCGGGCTCTGTCGGGCTCTGTCGGGCTCTACTGGGCCCTGTCGGGCCCTGTCGGGCTCTGTCGGGCTCTACTGGGCCCTGTCGGGCTCTGTCGGGCCCTGTCGGGCTCTGTCGGGCTCTGTCGGGCTCTACTGGGCCCTGTCGGGCCCTGTCGGGCTCTGTCGTGCCCTGTCGGGCCCTGTCGGGCTCTGTCGGGCCCTGTCGGGCTCTGTCAGGCCCTGTCGGGCCCTGTCGGGCCCTGTCGGGCTCTGTCGGGCTCTGTCGGGCTCTGTCGGGCTCTACTGGGCCCTGTCGGGTTCTGTCGGGCTCTGTCGGGGTCTGTCGGGCTCTACTGGGCCCTGTCGGGCTCTGTCGGGCTCTGTCGGGCCCTGTCGGGCTCTGTCGGGCTCTGTCGGGCTCTGTCGGGCTCTGTCGGGCCCTCTCGCCTCTGTCGGGCTCTACTGGGCCCTGTCGGGCCCTGTCGGGCTCTGTCGGGCTCTGTCGGGCCCTGTCGGGCTATGTCGGGCTCTGTCGGGATCTGTCGGGCTCTACTGGGCCCTGTCGGACTCTGTCGGGCTCTGTCGGTCTCTGTCGGGCTCTGTCGGGCTCTGACGGGTTCTGTCGGCTCTGTCGGGCTCCTACTGGGCCCTGTCGGGCTCTGTCAGGCCCTGTCGGGCTCTGTCGGGCTCTGTCGGGCTCTACTGGGCCCTGTCGGGCCCCGTCGGGCCCTGTCGGGCTCTGTCGGGCTCTGTCGGGCTCTTTCGGGCTCTACTGGGCCCTGTCGGGCTCTGTCGGGCTCTGTCGGGCCCTGTCGGGCTCTGTCGGGCTCTGTCGGGTTCTGTCGGGCCCTGTCGGGCTCTGTCGGGCCCTGTCGGGCTCTGTCGGGCTCTGTCGGGCCCTGTCGGGCTCTGTCGGGCTCTGTCGGGCTCTGTCGGGCTCTACTGGGCCCTGTCGGGCCCTGTCGGGCTCTGTCGGGCTCTACTGGGCCCTGTCGGGCTCTGTCGGGCTCTGTCGGCTCTACTGGGCCCTGTCGGGCGCTGTCGGGCTCTGTCGGGCCCTGTCGGGCTCTGTCGGGCTCTGTCGGGCTCTGTCGGGCCCTGTCGGGCTCTGTCGGGCTCTGTCGGGCTCTACTGGGCCCTGTCGGGCCCTGTCGGGCTCTGTCGTGCCCTGTCGGGCTCTGTCGGGCTCTGTCGGGCTCTGTCGGGCTCTGTCGGGCTCTACTGGGCCCTGTCGGGCCCTGTCGGGCTCTGTCGGGCTCTACTGGGCCCTGTCGGGCTCTGTCGGGCCCTGTCGGGCTCTGTCGGGCTCTGTCGGGCTCTACTGGGCCCTGTCGGGCCCTGTCGGGCTCTGTCGTGCCCTGTCGGGCCCTGTCGGGCTCTGTCGGGCCCTGTCGGGCTCTGTCAGGCCCTGTCGGGCCCTGTCGGGCTCTGTCGGGCTCTGTCGGGCCCTGTCGGGCTCTGTCGGGCTCTGTCGGGCTCTGTCGGGCTCTACTGGGCCCTGTCGGGTTCTGTCGGGCTCTGTCGGGCTCTGTCGGGCTCTACTGGGCCCTGTCGGGCTCTGTCGGGCTCTGTCGGGCCCTGTCGGGCTCTGTCGGGCTCTGTCGGGCTCTGTCGGGCTCTGTCGGGCCCTCTCGGCTCTGTCGGGCTCTACTGGGCCCTGTCGGGCCCTGTCGGGCTCTGTCGGGCTCTGTCGGGCCCTGTCGGGCTATGTCGGGCTCTGTCGGGCTCTGTCGGGCTCTACTGGGCCCTGTCGGACTCTGTCGGGCTCTGTCGGGCTCTACTGGGCTCTGTCGGGCCCTGTCGGGCTCTGTCGGGCTCTGTCGGGTTCTGTCGGGCCCTGTCGGGCTCTGTCGGGCCCTGTCGGGCCCTTTCGGGCTCTGTCGGGCCCTGTCGGGCTCTGTCGGGCTCTGTCGGGCTCTGTCGGGCTCTGTCGGGCTCTACTGGGCCCTGTCGGGCTCTGTCGGGCTCTGTCGGGCTCTGTCGGGCCCTGTCGGGCTCTGTCGGGCTCTACTGGGCCCTGTCGGGCCCTGTCGGGCTCTGTCGGGCTCTGTCGGGCTCTGTCGGGCCCTGTCGGGCTCTGTCGGGCTCTGTCGGGCTCTGTCGGGCTCTACTGGGCCCTGTCGGGCGCTGTCGGGCTCTGTCGGGCTCTGTCGGGCTCTGTCGGGCCCTGTCGGGCTCTGTCGGGCTCTGTCGGGCTCTGTCGGGCTCTACTGGGCCCTGTACGGCTCTGTCGGGCTCTGTCGGGCTCTGTCGGGCCCTGTCGGGCTCTGTCGGGCTCTACTGGGCTCTGTCGGGGCCTGTCGGGCTCTGTCGGGCTCTGTCGGGCTCTGTCGGGCTCTACTGGGCCCTGTCGGGCTCTGTCGGGATCTGTCGGGCCCTGTCGGGCCCTGTCGGGCTCTGTCAGCCTCTGTCGGGCTCTGTCGGGCTCTACTGGGCCCTGTCGGGCCCTGTCGGGCCCTGTCGGGCTCTACTGGGCTCTACTGGGCTCTACTGGCCCTGTCGGGCCCTGTCGGGCCCTGTCGGGCTGTCGGGCTCTGTCGGGCCCTGTCGGGCTCTGTCGGGCTCTGTCGGGCTCTGTCGGGCTCTACTGGGCTCTACTGGGCTCTGTCGGGCTCTGTCGGGCTCTACTGGGCCCTGTCGGGCCCTGTCGGGCCCTGTCGGGCTCTGTCGGGCTGTGTTGGGCTCTACTGGGCCCTGTCGGGCTCTGTCGGGCCCTGTCGGGCTCTGTCGGGCTCTGTCGGGCCCTGTCGGGCCCTGTCGGGCTCTGTCGGGCCCTGTCGGACTCTGTCGGGCTCTGTCGGGCTCTGTCGGGCTCTACTGGGCTCTGTCGGGCTCTGTCGGGCTCTGTCGGGCTCTACTGGGCCCTGTCGGGCTCTGTCGGGCTCTGTCGGGCCCTGTCGGGCTCTGTCGGGCTCTGTCGGGTTCTGTCGGGCCCTGTCGGGCTCTGTCGGGCCCTGTCGGGCTCTGTCGGGCTCTGTCGGGCTCTGTCGGGCCCTGTCGGGCTCTGTCGGGCTCTGTCGGGCTCTGTCGGGCTCTACTGGGCCCTGTCGGGCCCTGTCGGGCTCTGTCGGGCTCTGTCGGGCTCTGTCGGGCCCTGTCGGGCTCTGTCGGGCTCTGTCGGGCTCTACTGGGCCCTGTCGGGCGCTGTCGGGCTCTGTCGGGCTCTGTCGGGCTCTGTCGGGCCCTGTCGGGCTCTGTCGGGCTCTGTCGGGCTCTGTCGGGCTCTACTGGGCCCTGTCCGGCTCTGTCGGGCTCTGTCGGGCTCTGTCGGGCCCTGTCGGGCTCTGTCGGGCTCTACTGGGCCCTGTCGGGCTCTGTCGGGATCTGTCGGGCCCTGTCGGGCCCTGTCGGGCTCTGTCAGCCTCTGTCGGGCTCTGTCGGGCTCTACTGGGCCCTGTCGGGACCTGTCGGGCTCTGTCGGGCTCTACTGGGCTCTGTCGGGCTCTGTCGGGCTCTGTCGGGCTCTGTCGGGCTCTGTCGGGCTCTACTGGGCCCTGTCGGGCCCTGTCGGGCTCTGTCGGGCTCTGTCGGGTTCTGTCGGGCCCTGTCGGGCTCTGTCGGGCCCTGTCGGGCCCTGTCGGGCTCTGTCGGGCCTGTCGGGCTCTGTCGGGCCCTGTCGGGCTCTGTCGGGCTCTGTCGGGCTCTGTCGGGCTCTACTGGGCCCTGTCGGGCCCTGTCGGGCCCTGTCGTGCTCTGTCGGGCTCTGTCGGGCTCTGTCGGGCTCTACTGGGCTCTGTCGGGCCCTGTCGGGCTCTGTCGGGCTCTGTCGGGCCCTGTCGGGCCCTGTCGGGCTCTGTCGGGCTCTGTCGGGCTCTACTGGGCTCTGTCGGGCTCTGTCGGGCTCTATCGGGCTCTGTCGGGCTCTACTGGGCCCTGTCGGGCTCTGTCGGGCTCTGTCGGGCTCTATCGGGCTCTGTCGGGCTCTACTGGGCCCTGTCGGGCCCTGTCGGGCCCTGGTCGGAGATTGTAGGCTCTGTTGGCTCTGTTGGCTCTGTCGGGCTCTGGTCTACTGGGCTCTGTCGGGCTCTGTCGGGCTCTGTCGGGCTCTACTGGGCCCTGTCGGGCTCTGTCGGGCTCTGTGGGGCCCTGTCGGGTCTGTCGGGCTCTGTCGGGCCTGTCGGGCCCTGTCGGGCCCTGTCGGGCCCTGTCGGGCTCTGTCGGGCTCTGTCGGGCCCTGTCGGGCTCTGTCGGGCTCTGTCGGGCTCTACTGGGCCCTGCCGGGCTCTGTCGGGCTCTGTCAGGCCCTGTCGGGCTCTGTCGGGCTCTACTGGGCCCTGTCGGGCCCTGTCAGGCCCTGTCGGGCTCTGTCGGGCTCTGTCGGGCTCTCTCGGGCTCTACTGGGCTCTACTGGGCTCTGTCGGGCTCTACTGGGCCCTGTCGGGCTCTGTCGGGCTCTGTCGGGCTCTGTCGGGCCCTGTCGGGCTCTGTTGGGCTCTGTCGTGCCCTGTCGGGCTCTGTCGGGCTCTGTCGGGCCCTGTCGGGCTCTATCGGGCCCTGTCGGGCTCTGTCGGGCCCTGTCGGGCCCTGTCGGTCTCTGTCGGGCTCTGTCGGGCCCTGTCGGGCTCTGTCGGCCCTGTCGGGCTCTATCGGGCTCTACTGGGCCCTGTCGGGCTCTGTCGGGCTCTGTCGGGCCCTGTCGGTCTCTGTCGGGCTCTGTCGGGCCCTGTCGGGCCCTGTCGGGCTCTGTCGGGCTCTGTCGGGCCCTGTCGGGCTCTACTGGGCCCTGTCGGGCTCTGTCGGGCTCTGTCGGGCCCTGTCGGGCCCTGTCGGGCTCCGTCAGGCTCTGTCGGGCTCTGTCGGGCTCTACTGGGCCCTGTCGGGCCCTGTCGGACCCTGTCGGGCTCTGTCGGGCCCTGTCGGGCCCTGTCGGGCTCTGTCGGGCTCTGTCGGGCCCTGTCGGGCCCTGTCGGGCTCTGTCGGGCCCTGTCGGGCCCTGTCGGGCTCTGTCGGGCTCTGTCGGGCCCTGTCGGGCCATGTCGGGCCCTGTCGGGCTCTGTCGGGCCCTGTCGGGCCCTGTCGGGCTCTGTCGGGCTCTGTCGGGCTCTGTCGGGCTCTACTGGGCTCTACTGGGCTCTGTCGGGCTCTGTCGGGCTCTACTGGGCCCTGTCGGGCCCTGTCGTGCCCTGTCGGGCTCTGTCGGGCTGTGTCGGGCTCTACTGGGCCCTGTCGGGCCCTGTCGGGCTCTGTCGGGCTCTGTCGGGCCCTGTCGGGCCCTGTCGGGCTCTGTCGGGCCCTGTCGGACTCTGTCGGGCTCTGTCGGGCTCTGTCGGGCTCTACTGGGCTCTGTCGGGCTCTGTCGGGCTCTGTCGGGCTCTACTGGGCCCTGTCGGGCTCTGTCGGGCTCTGTCGGGCCCTGTCGGGCTCTGTCGGGCTCTGTCGGGTTCTGTCGGGCCCTGTCGGGCTCTGTCGGGCCCTGTCGGGCCCTGTCGGGCTCTGTCGGGCTCTGTCGGGCCCTGTCGGGCTCTGTCGGGCTCTGTCGGGCTCTGTCGGGCTCTACTGGGCCCTGTCGGGCTCTGTCGGGCTCTGTCGGGCTCTGTCGGGCCCTGTCGGGCTCTGTCGGGCTCTACTGGGCCCTGTCGGGCCCTGTCGGGCCCTGTCGGGCTCTGTCGGGCTCTGTCGGGCTTGGTCGGGCTCTACTGGGCCCTGTCGGGCGCTGTCGGGCTCTGTCGGGCTCTGTCGGGCTCTGTCGGGCCCTGTCGGGCTCTGTCGGGCTCTGTCGGGCTCTACTGGGCTCTGTCGGGCTCTGTCGGGCTCTGTCGGGCTCTACTGGGCCCTGTCGGGCTCTGTCGGGCTCTGTCGGGCCCTGTCGGGCTCTGTCGGGCTCTGTCGGGTTCTGTCGGGCCCTGTCGGGCTCTGTCGGGCTCTGTCGGGCCCTGTCGGGCTCTGTCGGGCTCTGTCGGGCTCTGTCGGGCTCTACTGGGCCCTGTCGGGCTCTGTCGGGCTCTGTCGGGCTCTGTCGGGCCCTGTCGGGCTCTGTCGGGCTCTACTGGGCCCTGTCGGGCCCTGTCGGGCCCTGTCGGGCTCTGTCGGGCTCTGTCGGGCTTGGTCGGGCTCTACTGGGCCCTGTCGGGCGCTGTCGGGCTCTGTCGGGCTCTGTCGGGCTCTGTCGGGCCCTGTCGGGCTCTGTCGGGCTCTGTCGGGCTCTACTGGGCTCTGTCGGGCTCTGTCGGGCTCTGTCGGGCTCTGTCGGGGTCTACTGGGCCCTGTCGGTCTCTGTCGGGCTCTGTCGGGCTCTGTCGGGCCCTGTCGGGCTCTGTCGGGCCCTGTCGGGCCCTGTCGGGCCCTGTCGGGCTCTGTCGGGCCCTGTCGGGCTCTGTCGGGCTCTGTCGGGCTCTGTCGGGCTCTACTGGGCCCTGTCCGGCTCTGTCGGGCTCTGTCGGGCTCTGTCGGGCCCTGTCGGGCTCTGTCGGGCTCTACTGGGCCCTGTCGGGCCCTGTCGGGCTCTGTCGGGCTCTGTCGGACTCTGTCGGGCCCTGTCGGCCTCTGTCGGGCTCTGTCGGGCTCTACTGGGCCCTGTCGGGCGCTGTCGGGCTCTGTCGGGCTCTGTCCGCCTCTGTCGGGCCCTGTCGGGCTCTGTCGTGCTCTGTCGGGCTCTGTCGGGCTCTACTGGGCCCTGTCGGGTTCTGTCG
The DNA here is from genome assembly GCF_036013445.1 of Caloenas nicobarica. Classification (NCBI taxonomy): domain Eukaryota; kingdom Metazoa; phylum Chordata; class Aves; order Columbiformes; family Columbidae; genus Caloenas; species Caloenas nicobarica. The sequence goes on from NW_027017043.1 coordinate 72,215, forward strand.
GGCTCTGTCGGGCTCTGTCGGGCTCTACTGGGCCCTGTCGGGCTCTGTCGGGCTCTGTCGGGCCCTGTCGGGCTCTGTCGGGCTCTGTCGGGCTCTGTCGGGCCCTCTCGGCTCTGTCGGGCTCTACTGGGCCCTGTCGGGCCCTGTCGGGCTCTGTCGGGCCCTGTCGGGCTCTGTCGGGCTCTGTCGGGCTCTGTCGGGCTCTACTGGGCCCTGTCGGAATCTGTCGGGCTCTGTCGGGCTCTGTCGGGCTCTGTCGGGCTCTGACGGGTTCTGTCGGGCTCTGTCGGGCCCTGTCGGGCTCTACTGGGCCCTGTCGGGCTCTGTCGGGCTCTACTGGGCTCTGTCGGGCTCTGTCGGGCTCTGTCGGGCTCTACTGGGCTCTGTCGGGCTCTGTCGGGCTCTGTCGGGCTCTACTGGGCCCTGTCGGGCCCTGTCGGGCTCTGTCGTGCCCTGTCGGGCCCTGTCGGGCTCTGTCGGGCCCTGTCGGGCTCTGTCAGGCCCTGTCGGGCCCTGTCGGGCTCTGTCGGGCTCTGTCGGGCCCTGTCGGGCTCTGTCGGGCTCTGTCGGGCTCTGTCGGGCTCTACTGGGCCCTGTCGGGCCCTGTCGGGCCCTGTCGTGCTCTGTCGGGCTCTGTCGGGCTCTGTCGGGCTCTACTGGGCTCTGTCGGGCCCTGTCGGGCTCTGTCGGGCTCTGTCGGGCCCTGTCGGGCCCTGTCGGGCTCTGTCGGGCTCTGTCGGGCTCTACTGGGCTCTGTCGGGCTCTGTCGGGCTCTATCGGGCTCTGTCGGGCTCTACTGGGCCCTGTCGGGCTCTGTCGGGCTCTGTCGGGCCCTATCGGGCCCTGTCGGGCTCTGTTGGGCTCTGTCGGGCTCTGTCGGGCTCTACTGGGCTCTGTCGGGCTCTGTCGGACTCTGTCGGGCTCTGTCGGGCTCTACTGGGCCCTGTCGGGCTCTGTCGGGCTCTGTGGGGCCCTGTCGGGCTCTCTCGGGCTCTGTCGGGCCCTGTCGGGCTCTGTCGGGCCCTGTCGGGCCCTGTCGGGCTCTGTCGGGCTCTGTCGGGCCCTGTCGGGCTCTGTCGGGCTCTGTCGGGCTCTACTGGGCCCTGCCGGGCTCTGTCGGGCTCTGTCGGGCCCTGTCGGGCTCTGTCGGGCTCTACTGGGCCCTGTCGGGCCCTGTCAGGCCCTGTCGGGCTCTGTCGGGCTCTGTCGGGCTCTGTCGGGCTCTACTGGGCTCTACTGGGCTCTATCGGGCTCTACTGGGCCCTGTCGGGCTCTGTCGGGCTCTGTCGGGCTCTGTCGGGCCCTGTCGGGCTCTGTCGGGCTCTGTCGTGCCCTGTCGGGCTCTGTCGGGCTCTGTCGGGCCCTGTCGGGCTCTATCGGGCCCTGTCGGGCTCTGTCGGGCCCTGTCGGGCCCTGTCGGGCTCTGTCGGGCTCTGTCGGGCCCTGTCGGGCTCTGTCGGGCTCTGTCGGGCTCTATCGGGCTCTACTGGGCCCTGTCGGGCCCTGTCGGGCTCTGTCGGGCCCTGTCGGTCTCTGTCGGGCTCTGTCGGGCCCTGTCGGGCCCTGTCGGGCTCTGTCGGGCTCTGTCGGGCCCTGTCGGGCTCTACTGGGCCCTGTCGGGCTCTGTCGGGCTCTGTCGGGCCCTGTCGGGCCCTGTCGGGCTCCGTCAGGCTCTGTCGGGCTCTGTCGGGCTCTACTGGGCCCTGTCGGGCCCTGTCGGGCCCTGTCGGGCTCTACTGGGCTCTACTGGGCTCTGTCGGGCTCTTTCGGGCTCTACTGGGCCCTGTCGGGCCCTGTCGGGCTCCGTCAGGCTCTGTCGGGCTCTGTCGGGCTCTACTGGGCCCTGTCGGGCCCTGTCGGGCCCTGTCGGGCTCTACTGGGCTCTACTGGGCTCTGTCGGGCTCTTTCGGGCTCTACTGGGCCCTGTCGGGCCCTGTCGGACCCTGTCGGGCTCTGTCGGGCCCTGTCGGGCCCTGTCGGGCTCTGTCGGGCTCTGTCGGGCCCTGTCGGGCTCTGTCGGGCTCTGTCGGGCTCTGTCGGGCTCTACTGGGCTCTACTGGGCTCTGTCGGGCTCTGTCGGGCTCTAATGGGCCCTGTCGGGCCCTGTCGGGCCCTGTCGGGCTCTGTCGGGCTGTGTCGGGCTCTACTGAACCCTGTCGGGCTCTGTCGGGCCCTGTCGGGCTCTGTCGGGCTCTGTCGGGCCCTGTCGGGCCCTGTCGGGCTCTGTCGGGCCCTGTCGGACTCTGTCGGGCTCTGTCGGGCTCTGTCGGGCTCTACTGGGCTCTGTCGGGCTCTGTCGGGCTCTGTCGGGCTCTACTGGGCCCTGTCGGGCTCTGTCGGGCTCTGTCGGGCCCTGTCGGGCTCTGTCGGGCTCTGTCGGGTTCTGTCGGGCCCTGTCGGGCCCTGTCGGGCCATGTCGGGCTCTGTCGGGCTCTGTCGGGCCCTGTCGGGCTCTGTCGGGCTCTGTCGGGCTCTGTCGGGCTCTACTGGGCCCTGTCGGGCTCTGTCGGGCTCTGTCGGGCTCTGTCGGGCCCTGTCGGGCTCTGTCGGGCTCTACTGGGCCCTGTCGGGCCCTGTCGGGCTCTGTCGGGCTCTGTCGGGCCCTGTCGGGCTCTGTCGGGCTCTGTCGGGCCCTGTCGGGCCCTGTCGGGCTCTGTCGGGCTCTGTCGGGCTCTGTCGGGCCCTGTCGGGCTCTGTCGGGCTCTGTCGGGCTCTGTCGGGCTCTACTGGGCTCTGTCGGGCTCTGTCGGGCTCTGTCGGGCTCTGTCGGGGTCTACTGGGCCCTGTCGGTCTCTGTCGGGCTCTGTCGGGCTCTGTCGGGCCCTGTCGGGCTCTGTCGGGCTCTGTCGGGCCCTGTCGGGCTCTGTCGGGCTCTGTCGGGCTCTGTCGGGCTCTACTGGGCCCTGTCGGGCCCTGTCGGGCTCTGTCGGGCTCTGTCGGGCTCTACTGGGCCCTGTCGGGCCCTGTCGGGCTCTGTCGGGCTCTGTCGGGCTCTGTCGGGCCCTGTCGGGCTCTGTCGGGCTCTGTCGGGCTCTGTCGGGCCCTCTCGGGCTCTGTCGGGCTCTACTGGGCCCTGTCGGGTCCTGTCGGGCTCTGTCGGGCTCTGTCGGGCCCTGTCGGGCCCTGTCGGGCTCTGTCGGGCTCTGTCGGGCTCTGTCGGGCTCTACTGCGCCCTGTCGGGCTCTGTCGGGCTCTGTCGGGCTCTGTCGGGCTCTGACGGGTTCTGTCGGGTTCTGTCGGGCTCTACTGGGCCCTGTCGGGCCCTGTCGGGCCCTGTCGGGCTCTGTCGGGCTCTGTCGGGCTCTGTCGGGCTCTACTGGGCCCTGTCGGGCTCTGTCGGGCCCTGTCGGGCTCTGTCGGGCTCTGTCGGGCTCTGTCGGGCTCTACTGGGCTCTGTCGGGTTCTACTGGGCTCTACTGGGCCCTGTCGGGCTCTGTCGGGCCCTGTCGGGCTCTGTTGGGCTCTGTCGGGCTCTGTCGGGCCCTGTCGGGCTCTGTCGGGCTCTGTCGGGCCCTGTCGGGCCCTGTCGGGCTCTGTCGGGCTCTGTCGGTCCCTGTCGGGCTCTGTCGGGCTCTGTCGGGCTCTGTCGGGCTCTACTGGGCCCTGTCGGGCTCTGTCGGGCTCTGTCGGGCCCTGTCGGGCTCTGTCGGGCTCTGTCGGGCTGTGTCGGGCTCTGTCGGGCTCTACTGGGCTCTACTGGGCTCTGTCGGGCTCTGTCGGGCTCTGTCGGGCTCTACTGGACCCTGTCGGGCCCTGTCGGGCTCTGTCGGGCTCTGTCGGGCTCTGTCGGGCTCTACTGGGCCCTGTCGGGCCCTGTCGGGCTCTGTCGTGCCCTGTCGGGCCCTGTCGGGCTCTGTCGGGCCCTGTCGGGCTCTGTCAGGCCCTGTCGGGCCCTGTCGGGCTCTGTCGGGCTCTGTCGGGCCCTGTCGGGCTCTGTCGGGCTCTGTCGGGCTCTGTCGGGCTCTACTGGGCCCTGTCGGGCCCTGTCGGGCCCTGTCGGGCTCTGTCGGGCTCTGTCGGGCTCTGTCGGGCTCTACTGGGCTCTGTCGGGCCCTGTCGGGCTCTGTCGGGCTCTGTCGGGCCCTGTCGGGCCCTGTCGGGCTCTGTCGGGCTCTGTCGGGCCCTGTCGGGCCCTGTCGGGCTCTGTCGGGCTCTGTCGGGCTCTACTGGGCCCTGTCGGGCTCTGTCGGGCTCTGTCGGGCCCTGTCGGGCTCTGTCAGGCTCTGTCCGGCTCTGTCGGGCTCTACTGGGCCCTGTCGGGCCCTGTCGGGCCCTGTCGGGCTCTACTGGACTCTACTGGGCTCTGTCGGGCTCTTTCGAGCTCTACTGGGCCCTGTCGGGCCCTGTCGGGCCCTGTCGGGCTCTGTCGGGCCCTGTCGGGCCCTGTCGGGCTCTGTCGGGCTCTGTCGGGCCCTGTCGGGCTCTGTCGGGCTCTACTGGGCTCTACTGGGCTCTGTCGGGCTCTGTCGGGCTCTGTCGGGCTCTGTCGGGCCCTGTCGGGCTCTGTCGAGCTCTGTCGGGCTCTGTCGGGCTCTACTGGGCTCTGTCGGGCTCTGTCGGGCTCTGTCGGGCTCTATCGGGCTCTGTCGGGCTCTACTGGGCCCTGTCGGGCTCTGTCGGGCTCTGTCGGGCTCTATCGGGCTCTGTCGGGCTCTACTGGGCCCTGTCGGGCCCTGTCGGGCCCTGTCGGGCTCTGTTGGGCTCTGTCGGGCTCTGTCGGGCTCTACTGGGCTCTGTCGGGCTCTGTCGGGCTCTGTCGGGCTCTACTGGGCCCTGTCGGGCTCTGTCGGGCTCTGTGGGGCCCTGTCGGGTCTGTCGGGCTCTGTCGGGCCCTGTCGGGCCCTGTCGGGCCCTGTCGGGCCCTGTCGGGCTCTGTCGGGCTCTGTCGGGCCCTGTCGGGCTCTGTCGGGCTCTGTCGGGCTCTACTGGGCCCTGCCGGGCTCTGTCGGGCTCTGTCAGGCCCTGTCGGGCTCTGTCGGGCTCTACTGGGCCCTGTCGGGCCCTGTCAGGCCCTGTCGGGCTCTGTCGGGCTCTGTCGGGCTCTCTCGGGCTCTACTGGGCTCTACTGGGCTCTGTCGGGCTCTACTGGGCCCTGTCGGGCTCTGTCGGGCTCTGTCGGGCTCTGTCGGGCCCTGTCGGGCTCTGTCGGGCTCTGTCGTGCCCTGTCGGGCTCTGTCGGGCTCTGTCGGGCCCTGTCGGGCTCTATCGGGCCCTGTCGGGCTCTGTCGGGCCCTGTCGGGCCCTGTCGGTCTCTGTCGGGCTCTGTCGGGCCCTGTCGGGCTCTGTCGGGCCCTGTCGGGCTCTATCGGGCTCTACTGGGCCCTGTCGGGCTCTGTCGGGCTCTGTCGGGCCCTGTCGGTCTCTGTCGGGCTCTGTCGGGCCCTGTCGGGCCCTGTCGGGCTCTGTCGGGCTCTGTCGGGCCCTGTCGGGCTCTACTGGGCCCTGTCGGGCTCTGTCGGGCTCTGTCGGGCCCTGTCGGGCCCTGTCGGGCTCCGTCAGGCTCTGTCGGGCTCTGTCGGGCTCTACTGGGCCCTGTCGGGCCCTGTCGGACCCTGTCGGGCTCTGTCGGGCCCTGTCGGGCCCTGTCGGGCTCTGTCGGGCTCTGTCGGGCCCTGTCGGGCCCTGTCGGGCTCTGTCGGGCCCTGTCGGGCCCTGTCGGGCTCTGTCGGGCTCTGTCGGGCCCTGTCGGGCCCTGTCGGGCCCTGTCGGGCTCTGTCGGGCCCTGTCGGGCCCTGTCGGGCTCTGTCGGGCTCTGTCGGGCTCTGTCGGGCTCTACTGGGCTCTACTGGGCTCTGTCGGGCTCTGTCGGGCTCTACTGGGCCCTGTCGGGCCCTGTCGTGCCCTGTCGGGCTCTGTCGGGCTGTGTCGGGCTCTACTGGGCCCTGTCGGGCCCTGTCGGGCTCTGTCGGGCTCTGTCGGGCCCTGTCGGGCCCTGTCGGGCTCTGTCGGGCCCTGTCGGACTCTGTCGGGCTCTGTCGGGCTCTGTCGGGCTCTACTGGGCTCTGTCGGGCTCTGTCGGGCTCTGTCGGGCTCTACTGGGCCCTGTCGGGCTCTGTCGGGCTCTGTCGGGCCCTGTCGGGCTCTGTCGGGCTCTGTCGGGTTCTGTCGGGCCCTGTCGGGCTCTGTCGGGCCCTGTCGGGCCCTGTCGGGCTCTGTCGGGCTCTGTCGGGCCCTGTCGGGCTCTGTCGGGCTCTGTCGGGCTCTGTCGGGCTCTACTGGGCCCTGTCGGGCTCTGTCGGGCTCTGTCGGGCTCTGTCGGGCCCTGTCGGGCTCTGTCGGGCTCTACTGGGCCCTGTCGGGCCCTGTCGGGCCCTGTCGGGCTCTGTCGGGCTCTGTCGGGCTTGGTCGGGCTCTACTGGGCCCTGTCGGGCGCTGTCGGGCTCTGTCGGGCTCTGTCGGGCTCTGTCGGGCCCTGTCGGGCTCTGTCGGGCTCTGTCGGGCTCTACTGGGCTCTGTCAGGCTCTGTCGGGCTCTGTCGGGCTCTACTGGGCCCTGTCGGGCTCTGTCGGGCTCTGTCGGGCCCTGTCGGGCTCTGTCGGGCTCTGTCGGGTTCTGTCGGGCCCTGTCGGGCTCTGTCGGGCCCTGTCGGGCCCTGTCGGGCTCTGTCGGGCTCTGTCGGGCCCTGTCGGGCTCTGTCGGGCTCTGTCGGGCTCTGTCGGGCTCTACTGGGCCCTGTCGGGCTCTGTCGGGCTCTGTCGGGCTCTGTCGGGCCCTGTCGGGCTCTGTCGGGCTCTACTGGGCCCTGTCGGGCCCTGTCGGGCCCTGTCGGGCTCTGTCGGGCTCTGTCGGGCTTGGTCGGGCTCTACTGGGCCCTGTCGGGCGCTGTCGGGCTCTGTCGGGCTCTGTCGGGCTCTGTCGGGCCCTGTCGGGCTCTGTCGGGCTCTGTCGGGCTCTACTGGGCTCTGTCGGGCTCTGTCGGGCTCTGTCGGGCTCTGTCGGGGTCTACTGGGCCCTGTCGGTCTCTGTCGGGCTCTGTCGGGCTCTGTCGGGCCCTGTCGGGCTCTGTCGGGCCCTGTCGGGCCCTGTCGGGCCCTGTCGGGCTCTGTCGGGCCCTGTCGGGCTCTGTCGGGCTCTGTCGGGCTCTGTCGGGCTCTACTGGGCCCTGTCCGGCTCTGTCGGGCTCTGTCGGGCTCTGTCGGGCCCTGTCGGGCTCTGTCGGGCTCTACTGGGCCCTGTCGGGCCCTGTCGGGCTCTGTCGGGCTCTGTCGGACTCTGTCGGGCCCTGTCGGCCTCTGTCGGGCTCTGTCGGGCTCTACTGGGCCCTGTCGGGCGCTGTCGGGCTCTGTCGGGCTCTGTCCGCCTCTGTCGGGCCCTGTCGGGCTCTGTCGTGCTCTGTCGGGCTCTGTCGGGCTCTACTGGGCCCTGTCGGGTTCTGTCGGGCTCTGTCGGGCTCTGTCGGGCTCTACTGGGCCCTGTCGGGCTCTGTCGGGCTCTGTCGGGCCCTGTCGGGCTCTGTCGGGCTCTGTCGGGCTCTGTCGGGCCCTCTCGGCTCTGTCGGGCTCTACTGGGCCCTGTCGGGCCCTGTCGGGCTCTGTCGGGCCCTGTCGGGCTCTGTCGGGCTCTGTCGGGCTCTGTCGGGCTCTACTGGGCCCTGTCGGAATCTGTCGGGCTCTGTCGGGCTCTGTCGGGCTCTGTCGGGCTCTGACGGGTTCTGTCGGGCTCTGTCGGGCCCTGTCGGGCTCTACTGGGCCCTGTCGGGCTCTGTCGGGCTCTACTGGGCTCTGTCGGGCTCTGTCGGGCTCTGTCGGGCTCTACTGGGCTCTGTCGGGCTCTGTCGGGCTCTGTCGGGCTCTACTGGGCCCTGTCGGGCCCTGTCGGGCTCTGTCGTGCCCTGTCGGGCCCTGTCGGGCTCTGTCGGGCCGTGTCGGGCTCTGTCAGGCCCTGTCGGGCCCTGTCGGGCTCTGTCGGGCTCTGTCGGGCCCTGTCGGGCTCTGTCGGGCTCTGTCGGGCTCTGTCGGGCTCTACTGGGCCCTGTCGGGCCCTGTCGGGCCCTGTCGTGCTCTGTCGGGCTCTGTCGGGCTCTGTCGGGCCCTGTCGGGCCCTGTCGGGCTCTGTCGGGCTCTGTCGGGCTCTACTGGGCTCTGTCGGGCTCTGTCGGGCTCTATCGGGCTCTGTCGGGCTCTACTGGGCCCTGTCGGGCTCTGTCGGGCTCTGTCGGGCCCTATCGGGCCCTGTCGGGCTCTGTTGGGCTCTGTCGGGCTCTGTCGGGCTCTACTGGGCTCTGTCGGGCTCTGTCGGACTCTGTCGGGCTCTGTCGGGCTCTACTGGGCCCTGTCGGGCTCTGTCGGGCTCTGTGGGGCCCTGTCGGGCTCTCTCGGGCTCTGTCGGGCCCTGTCGGGCTCTGTCGGGCCCTGTCGGGCCCTGTCGGGCTCTGTCGGGCTCTGTCGGGCCCTGTCGGGCTCTGTCGGGCTCTGTCGGGCTCTACTGGGCCCTGCCGGGCTCTGTCGGGCTCTGTCGGGCCCTGTCGGGCTCTGTCGGGCTCTACTGGGCCCTGTCGGGCCCTGTCAGGCCCTGTCGGGCTCTGTCGGGCTCTGTCGGGCTCTGTCGGGCTCTACTGGGCTCTACTGGGCTCTATCGGGCTCTACTGGGCCCTGTCGGGCTCTGTCGGGCTCTGTCGGGCTCTGTCGGGCCCTGTCGGGCTCTGTCGGGCTCTGTCGTGCCCTGTCGGGCTCTGTCGGGCTCTGTCGGGCCCTGTCGGGCTCTATCGGGCCCTGTCGGGCTCTGTCGGGCCCTGTCGGGCCCTGTCGGGCTCTGTCGGGCTCTGTCGGGCCCTGTCGGGCTCTGTCGGGCTCTGTCGGGCTCTATCGGGCTCTACTGGGCCCTGTCGGGCCCTGTCGGGCTCTGTCGGGCCCTGTCGGTCTCTGTCGGGCTCTGTCGGGCCCTGTCGGGCCCTGTCGGGCTCTGTCGGGCTCTGTCGGGCCCTGTCGGGCTCTACTGGGCCCTGTCGGGCTCTGTCGGGCTCTGTCGGGCCCTGTCGGGCCCTGTCGGGCTCCGTCAGGCTCTGTCGGGCTCTGTCGGGCTCTACTGGGCCCTGTCGGGCCCTGTCGGGCCCTGTCGGGCTCTACTGGGCTCTACTGGGCTCTGTCGGGCTCTTTCGGGCTCTACTGGGCCCTGTCGGGCCCTGTCGGGCTCCGTCAGGCTCTGTCGGGCTCTGTCGGGCTCTACTGGGCCCTGTCGGGCCCTGTTGGGCCCTGTCGGGCTCTACTGGGCTCTACTGGGCTCTGTCGGGCTCTTTCGGGCTCTACTGGGCCCTGTCGGGCCCTGTCGGACCCTGTCGGGCTCTGTCGGGCCCTGTCGGGCCCTGTCGGGCTCTGTCGGGCTCTGTCGGGCCCTGTCGGGCTCTGTCGGGCTCTGTCGGGCTCTGTCGGGCTCTACTGGGCTCTACTGGGCTCTGTCGGGCTCTGTCGGGCTCTACTGGGCCCTGTCGGGCCCTGTCGGGCCCTGTCGGGCTCTGTCGGGCTGTGTCGGGCTCTACTGAACCCTGTCGGGCTCTGTCGGGCCCTGTCGGGCTCTGTCGGGCTCTGTCGGGCCCTGTCGGGCCCTGTCGGGCTCTGTCGGGCCCTGTCGGACTCTGTCGGGCTCTGTCGGGCTCTGTCGGGCTCTACTGGGCTCTGTCGGGCTCTGTCGGGCTCTGTCGGGCTCTACTGGGCCCTGTCGGGCTCTGTCGGGCTCTGTCGGGCCCTGTCGGGCTCTGTCGGGCTCTGTCGGGTTCTGTCGGGCCCTGTCGGGCCCTGTCGGGCCATGTCGGGCTCTGTCGGGCTCTGTCGGGCCCTGTCGGGCTCTGTCGGGCTCTGTCGGGCTCTGTCGGGCTCTACTGGGCCCTGTCGGGCTCTGTCGGGCTCTGTCGGGCTCTGTCGGGCCCTGTCGGGCTCTGTCGGGCTCTACTGGGCCCTGTCGGGCCCTGTCGGGCTCTGTCGGGCTCTGTCGGGCCCTGTCGGGCTCTGTCGGGCTCTGTCGGGCCCTGTCGGGCCCTGTCGGGCTCTGTCGGGCTCTGTCGGGCCCTGTCGGGCTCTGTCGGGCTCTGTCGGGCTCTGTCGGGCTCTACTGGGCTCTGTCGGGCTCTGTCGGGCTCTGTCGGGCTCTGTCGGGGTCTACTGGGCCCTGTCGGTCTCTGTCGGGCTCTGTCGGGCTCTGTCGGGCCCTGTCGGGCTCTGTCGGGCTCTGTCGGGCCCTGTCGGGCTCTGTCGGGCTCTGTCGGGCTCTGTCGGGCTCTACTGGGCCCTGTCGGGCCCTGTCGGGCTCTGTCGGGCTCTGTCGGGCTCTACTGGGCCCTGTCGGGCCCTGTCGGGCTCTGTCGGGCTCTGTCGGGCTCTGTCGGGCCCTGTCGGGCTCTGTCGGGCTCTGTCGGGCTCTGTCGGGCCCTCTCGGGCTCTGTCGGGCTCTACTGGGCCCTGTCGGGTCCTGTCGGGCTCTGTCGGGCTCTGTCGGGCCCTGTCGGGCCCTGTCGGGCTCTGTCGGGCTCTGTCGGGCTCTGTCGGGCTCTACTGCGCCCTGTCGGGCTCTGTCGGGCTCTGTCGGGCTCTGTCGGGCTCTGACGGGTTCTGTCGGGTTCTGTCGGGCTCTACTGGGCCCTGTCGGGCCCTGTCGGGCCCTGTCGGGCTCTGTCGGGCTCTGTCGGGCTCTGTCGGGCTCTACTGGGCCCTGTCGGGCTCTGTCGGGCCCTGTCGGGCTCTGTCGGGCTCTGTCGGGCTCTGTCGGGCTCTACTGGGCTCTGTCGGGTTCTACTGGGCTCTACTGGGCCCTGTCGGGCTCTGTCGGGCCCTGTCGGGCTCTGTTGGGCTCTGTCGGGCTCTGTCGGGCCCTGTCGGGCTCTGTCGGGCTCTGTCGGGCCCTGTCGGGCCCTGTCGGGCTCTGTCGGGCTCTGTCGGTCCCTGTCGGGCTCTGTCGGGCTCTGTCGGGCTCTGTCGGGCTCTACTGGGCCCTGTCGGGCTCTGTCGGGCTCTGTCGGGCCCTGTCGGGCTCTGTCGGGCTCTGTCGGGCTGTGTCGGGCTCTGTCGGGCTCTACTGGGCTCTACTGGGCTCTGTCGGGCTCTGTCGGGCTCTGTCGGGCTCTACTGGACCCTGTCGGGCCCTGTCGGGCTCTGTCGGGCTCTGTCGGGCTCTGTCGGGCTCTACTGGGCCCTGTCGGGCCCTGTCGGGCTCTGTCGTGCCCTGTCGGGCCCTGTCGGGCTCTGTCGGGCCCTGTCGGGCTCTGTCAGGCCCTGTCGGGCCCTGTCGGGCTCTGTCGGGCTCTGTCGGGCCCTGTCGGGCTCTGTCGGGCTCTGTCGGGCTCTGTCGGGCTCTACTGGGCCCTGTCGGGCCCTGTCGGGCCCTGTCGGGCTCTGTCGGGCTCTGTCGGGCTCTGTCGGGCTCTACTGGGCTCTGTCGGGCCCTGTCGGGCTCTGTCGGGCTCTGTCGGGCCCTGTCGGGCCCTGTCGGGCTCTGTCGGGCTCTGTCGGGCCCTGTCGGGCCCTGTCGGGCTCTGTCGGGCTCTGTCGGGCTCTACTGGGCCCTGTCGGGCTCTGTCGGGCTCTGTCGGGCCCTGTCGGGCTCTGTCAGGCTCTGTCCGGCTCTGTCGGGCTCTACTGGGCCCTGTCGGGCCCTGTCGGGCCCTGTCGGGCTCTACTGGACTCTACTGGGCTCTGTCGGGCTCTTTCGAGCTCTACTGGGCCCTGTCGGGCCCTGTCGGGCCCTGTCGGGCTCTGTCGGGCCCTGTCGGGCCCTGTCGGGCTCTGTCGGGCTCTGTCGGGCCCTGTCGGGCTCTGTCGGGCTCTACTGGGCTCTACTGGGCTCTGTCGGGCTCTGTCGGGCTCTGTCGGGCTCTGTCGGGCCCTGTCGGGCTCTGTCGAGCTCTGTCGGGCTCTGTCGGGCTCTACTGGGCTCTGTCGGGCTCTGTCGGGCTCTGTCAGGCTCTGTCGGGCCCTGTCGGGCTCTGTCGGGCCCTGTCGGGCCCTGTCGGGCTCTGTCGGGCTCTGTCGGGCTCTGTCGGGGTCTACTGGGCCCTGTCGGTCTCTGTCGGGCTCTGTCAGGCTCTGTCGGGCCCTGTCGGGCTCTGTCGGGCCCTGTCGGGCCCTGTCGGGCCCTGTCGGGCTCTGTCGGGCCCTGTCGGGCTCTCTCGGGCTCTGTCGGGCTCTGTCGGGCTCTACTGGGCCCTGTCCGGCTCTGTCGTTCTCTGTCGGGCTCTGTCGGGCCCTGTCGGGCTCTGTCGGGCTCTACTGGGCCCTGTCGGGCCCTGTCGGGCTCTGTCGGGCTCTGTCGGACTCTGTCGGGCCCTGTCGGGCTCTGTCGGGCTCTGTCGGGCTCTACTGGGCCCTGTCGGGCGCTGTCGGGCTCTGTCGGGCTCTGTCCGGCTCTGTCGGGCCCTGTCGGGCTCTGTCGGGCTCTGTCGGGCTCTGTCGGGCTCTACTGGGCCCTGTCGGGCTCTGTCGGGCCCTGTCGGGCCCTGTCGGGCTCTGTCGGGCTCTGTCGGGCTCTGTCGGGCTCTGTCGGGCCCTCTCGGCTCTGTCGGGCTCTACTGGGCCCTGTCGGGCCCTGTCGGGCTCTGTCGGGCTCTGTCGGGCCCTGTCGGGCTCTGTCGGGCTCTGTCGGGCTCTGTCGGGCTCTGACGGGTTCTGTCGGGCTCTGTCGGGCTCTGTCGGGCTCTACTGGGCCCTGTCGGGCTCTGTCGGGCCCTGTCGGGCCCTGTCGGGCTCTGTCAGGCTCTACTGGGCTCTGTCGGGCTCTGTCGGGCTCTGTCGGGCTCTACTGGGCTCTGTCGGGCTCTGTCGGGCTCTGTCGGGCTCTGTCGGGCTCTACTGGGCCCTGTCGGGCTCTGTCGGGCCCTGTCGGGCTCTGTCGGGCTCTGTCGGGCCCTGTCGGGCCCTGTCAGGCTCTGTCGGGCTCTGTAGGGCTCTGTCGGGCTCTACTGGGCTCTGTCGGGCTCTGTCGGGTTCTGTCGGGCTCTGTCGGGCTCTACTGGGCCCTGTCGGGCTCTGTCAGGCTCTGTCGGGCCCTGTCGGGCTCTGTCGGGCTCTGTCGGGCTCTGTCGGGCCCTGTCGGGCTCTGTCGGGCCCTGTCGGGCCCTGTCGGGCTCTGTCGGGCTCTGTCGGGCTCTACTGGGCCCTGTCCTGCTCTGTCGGGCTCTGTCGGGCTCTGTCGGGCCCTGTCGGGCTCTGTCGGGCTCTACTGGGCCCTGTCGGGCTCTGTCGGGCTCTGTCGGGCCCTGTCGGGCTCTGTCGGGCTCTGTCGGGCTCTACTGGGCCCTGTCGGGCGCTGTCGGGCTCTGTCGGGCTCTGTCGGGCTCTGTCGGGCCCTGTCGGGTTCTGTCGGGCTCTGTCGGTCTCTGTCGGGCTCTACTGGGCCCTGTCGGGTTCTGTCGGGCTCTGTCGGGCTCTGTCTAGCTCTACTGGGCCCTGTCGGGCTCTGTCGGGCTCTGTCGGGCTCTGTCGGGCCCTGTCGGGCTCTGTCGGTCTCTGTCGGGCTCTGTCGGGCCCTCTCGGCTCTGTCGGGCTCTACTGGGCCCTGTCGGGCCCTGTCGGGCTCTGTCGGGCTCTGTCGGGCCCTGTCGGGCTCTGTCGGGCTCTGTCGGGCCCTGTCGGGCTCTACTGGGCCCTGTCGGGCTCTGTCGGGCTCTGTCGGGCCCTGTCGGGCCCTGTCGGGCTCCGTCAGGCTCTGTCGGGCTCTGTCGGGCTCTACTGGGCCCTGTCGGGCCCTGTCGGGCCCTGTCGGGCTCTACTGGGCTCTACTGGGCTCTGTCGGGCTCTTTCGGGCTCTACTGGGCCCTGTCGGGCCCTGTCGGGCTCCGTCAGGCTCTGTCGGGCTCTGTCGGGCTCTACTGGGCCCTGTCGGGCCCTGTCGGGCCCTGTCGGGCTCTACTGGGCTCTACTGGGCTCTGTCGGGCTCCTTCGGGCTCTACTGGGCCCTGTCGGGCCCTGTCGGACCCTGTCGGGCTCTGTCGGGCCCTGTCGGGCCCTGTCGGGCTCTGTCGGGCTCTGTCGGGCCCTGTCGGGCTCTGTCGGGCTCTGTCGGGCTCTGTCGGGCTCTACTGGGCTCTACTGGGCTCTGTCGGGCTCTGTCGGGCTCTACTGGGCCCTGTCGGGCCCTGTCGGGCCCTGTCGGGCTCTGTCGGGCTGTGTCGGGCTCTACTGAACCCTGTCGGGCTCTGTCGGGCCCTGTCGGGCTCTGTCGGGCTCTGTCGGGCCCTGTCGGGCCCTGTCGGGCTCTGTCGGGCCCTGTCGGACTCTGTCGGGCTCTGTCGGGCTCTGTCGGGCTCTACTGGGCTCTGTCGGGCTCTGTCGGGCTCTGTCGGGCTCTACTGGGCCCTGTCGGGCTCTGTCGGGCTCTGTCGGGCCCTGTCGGGCTCTGTCGGGCTCTGTCGGGTTCTGTCGGGCCCTGTCGGGCCCTGTCGGGCCATGTCGGGCTCTGTCGGGCTCTGTCGGGCCCTGTCGGGCTCTGTCGGGCTCTGTCGGGCTCTGTCGGGCTCTACTGGGCCCTGTCGGGCTCTGTCGGGCTCTGTCGGGCTCTGTCGGGCCCTGTCGGGCTCTGTCGGGCTCTACTGGGCCCTGTCGGGCCCTGTCGGGCTCTGTCGGGCTCTGTCGGGCCCTGTCGGGCTCTGTCGGGCTCTGTCGGGCCCTGTCGGGCCCTGTCGGGCTCTGTCGGGCTCTGTCGGGCTCTGTCGGGCCCTGTCGGGCTCTGTCGGGCTCTGTCGGGCTCTGTCGGGCTCTACTGGGCTCTGTCGGGCTCTGTCGGGCTCTGTCGGGCTCTGTCGGGGTCTACTGGGCCCTGTCGGTCTCTGTCGGGCTCTGTCGGGCTCTGTCGGGCCCTGTCGGGCTCTGTCGGGCTCTGTCGGGCCCTGTCGGGCTCTGTCGGGCTCTGTCGGGCTCTGTCGGGCTCTACTGGGCCCTGTCGGGCCCTGTCGGGCTCTGTCGGGCTCTGTCGGGCTCTACTGGGCCCTGTCGGGCCCTGTCGGGCTCTGTCGGGCTCTGTCGGGCTCTGTCGGGCCCTGTCGGGCTCTGTCGGGCTCTGTCGGGCTCTGTCGGGCCCTCTCGGGCTCTGTCGGGCTCTACTGGGCCCTGTCGGGTCCTGTCGGGCTCTGTCGGGCTCTGTCGGGCCCTGTCGGGCCCTGTCGGGCTCTGTCGGGCTCTGTCGGGCTCTGTCGGGCTCTACTGCGCCCTGTCGGGCTCTGTCGGGCTCTGTCGGGCTCTGTCGGGCTCTGACGGGTTCTGTCGGGTTCTGTCGGGCTCTACTGGGCCCTGTCGGGCCCTGTCGGGCCCTGTCGGGCTCTGTCGGGCTCTGTCGGGCTCTGTCGGGCTCTACTGGGCCCTGTCGGGCTCTGTCGGGCCCTGTCGGGCTCTGTCGGGCTCTGTCGGGCTCTGTCGGGCTCTACTGGGCTCTGTCGGGTTCTACTGGGCTCTACTGGGCCCTGTCGGGCTCTGTCGGGCCCTGTCGGGCTCTGTTGGGCTCTGTCGGGCTCTGTCGGGCCCTGTCGGGCTCTGTCGGGCTCTGTCGGGCCCTGTCGGGCCCTGTCGGGCTCTGTCGGGCTCTGTCGGTCCCTGTCGGGCTCTGTCGGGCTCTGTCGGGCTCTGTCGGGCTCTACTGGGCCCTGTCGGGCTCTGTCGGGCTCTGTCGGGCCCTGTCGGGCTCTGTCGGGCTCTGTCGGGCTGTGTCGGGCTCTGTCGGGCTCTACTGGGCTCTACTGGGCTCTGTCGGGCTCTGTCGGGCTCTGTCGGGCTCTACTGGACCCTGTCGGGCCCTGTCGGGCTCTGTCGGGCTCTGTCGGGCTCTGTCGGGCTCTACTGGGCCCTGTCGGGCCCTGTCGGGCTCTGTCGTGCCCTGTCGGGCCCTGTCGGGCTCTGTCGGGCCCTGTCGGGCTCTGTCAGGCCCTGTCGGGCCCTGTCGGGCTCTGTCGGGCTCTGTCGGGCCCTGTCGGGCTCTGTCGGGCTCTGTCGGGCTCTGTCGGGCTCTACTGGGCCCTGTCGGGCCCTGTCGGGCCCTGTCGGGCTCTGTCGGGCTCTGTCGGGCTCTGTCGGGCTCTACTGGGCTCTGTCGGGCCCTGTCGGGCTCTGTCGGGCTCTGTCGGGCCCTGTCGGGCCCTGTCGGGCTCTGTCGGGCTCTGTCGGGCCCTGTCGGGCCCTGTCGGGCTCTGTCGGGCTCTGTCGGGCTCTACTGGGCCCTGTCGGGCTCTGTCGGGCTCTGTCGGGCCCTGTCGGGCTCTGTCAGGCTCTGTCCGGCTCTGTCGGGCTCTACTGGGCCCTGTCGGGCCCTGTCGGGCCCTGTCGGGCTCTACTGGACTCTACTGGGCTCTGTCGGGCTCTTTCGGGCTCTACTGGGCCCTGTCGGGCCCTGTCGGGCCCTGTCGGGCTCTGTCGGGCCCTGTCGGGCCCTGTCGGGCTCTGTCGGGCTCTGTCGGGCCCTGTCGGGCTCTGTCGGGCTCTACTGGGCTCTACTGGGCTCTGTCGGGCTCTGTCGGGCTCTGTCGGGCTCTGTCGGGCCCTGTCGGGCTCTGTCGAGCTCTGTCGGGCTCTGTCGGGCTCTACTGGGCTCTGTCGGGCTCTGTCGGGCTCTGTCAGGCTCTGTCGGGCCCTGTCGGGCTCTGTCGGGCCCTGTCGGGCCCTGTCGGGCTCTGTCGGGCTCTGTCGGGCTCTGTCGGGGTCTACTGGGCCCTGTCGGTCTCTGTCGGGCTCTGTCAGGCTCTGTCGGGCCCTGTCGGGCTCTGTCGGGCCCTGTCGGGCCCTGTCGGGCCCTGTCGGGCTCTGTCGGGCCCTGTCGGGCTCTCTCGGGCTCTGTCGGGCTCTGTCGGGCTCTACTGGGCCCTGTCCGGCTCTGTCGTTCTCTGTCGGGCTCTGTCGGGCCCTGTCGGGCTCTGTCGGGCTCTACTGGGCCCTGTCGGGCCCTGTCGGGCTCTGTCGGGCTCTGTCGGACTCTGTCGGGCCCTGTCGGGCTCTGTCGGGCTCTGTCGGGCTCTACTGGGCCCTGTCGGGCGCTGTCGGGCTCTGTCGGGCTCTGTCCGGCTCTGTCGGGCCCTGTCGGGCTCTGTCGGGCTCTGTCGGGCTCTGTCGGGCTCTACTGGGCCCTGTCGGGTTCTGTCGGGCTCTGTCGGGCTCTGTCGGGCTCTACTGGGCCCTGTCGGGCTCTGTCGGGCCCTGTCGGGCCCTGTCGGGCTCTGTCGGGCTCTGTCGGCTCTGTCGGGCTCTGTCGGGCCCTCTCGGCTCTGTCGGGCTCTACTGGGCCCTGTCGGGCCCTGTCGGGCTCTGTCGGGCTCTGTCGGGCCCTGTCGGGCTCTGTCGGGCTCTGTCGGGCTCTGTCGGGCTCTGACGGGTTCTGTCGGGCTCTGTCGGGCTCTGTCGGGCTCTACTGGGCCCTGTCGGGCTCTGTCGGGCCCTGTCGGGCCCTGTCGGGCTCTGTCAGGCTCTACTGGGCTCTGTCGGGCTCTGTCGGGCTCTGTCGGGCTCTACTGGGCTCTGTCGGGCTCTGTCGGGCTCTGTCGGGCTCTGTCGGGCTCTACTGGGCCCTGTCGGGCTCTGTCGGGCCCTGTCGGGCTCTGTCGGGCTCTGTCGGGCCCTGTCGGGCCCTGTCGGGCTCTGTCGGGCTCTGTAGGGCTCTGTCGGGCTCTACTGGGCTCTGTCGGGCTCTGTCGGGTTCTGTCGGGCTCTGTCGGGCTCTACTGGGCCCTGTCGGGCTCTGTCAGGCTCTGTCGGGCCCTGTCGGGCTCTGTCGGGCTCTGTCGGGCTCTGTCGGGCCCTGTCGGGCTCTGTCGGGCCCTGTCGGGCCCTGTCGGGCTCTGTCGGGCTCTGTCGGGCTCTACTGGGCCCTGTCCTGCTCTGTCGGGCTCTGTCGGGCTCTGTCGGGCCCTGTCGGGCTCTGTCGGGCTCTACTGGGCCCTGTCGGGCTCTGTCGGGCTCTGTCGGGCCCTGTCGGGCTCTGTCGGGCTCTGTCGGGCTCTACTGGGCCCTGTCGGGCGCTGTCGGGCTCTGTCGGGCTCTGTCGGGCTCTGTCGGGCCCTGTCGGGTTCTGTCGGGCTCTGTCGGTCTCTGTCGGGCTCTACTGGGCCCTGTCGGGCTCTGTCGGGCTCTGTCTAGCTCTACTGGGCCCTGTCGGGCTCTGTCGGGCTCTGTCGGGCTCTGTCGGGCCCTGTCGGGCTCTGTCGGTCTCTGTCGGGCTCTGTCGGGCCCTCTCGGCTCTGTCGGGCTCTACTGGGCCCTGTCGGGCCCTGTCGGGCTCTGTCGGGCTCTGTCGGGCCCTGTCGGGCTCTGTCGGGCTCTGTCGGGCTCTGTCGGACTCTACTGGGCCCTGTCGGGCTCTGTCGGGCTCTGTCGGGCTCTGTCGGGCTCTGACGGGTTCTGTCGGGCTCTGTCGGGCTCTGTCGGGCTCTACTGGGCCCTGTCGGGCTCTGTCGGGCTCTGTCGGGCCCTGTCGGGCTCTGTCGGGCTCTGTCGGGCTCTGTCGGGCTCTACTGGGCCCTGTCGGGCCCTGTCGGGCTCTGTCGGGCTCTGTCGGGCTCTGTCGACCTCTGTCAGGCTCTACTGGGCTCTGTCGGGCCCTGTCGGGCTCTGTCGGGCTCTGTCGGGCCCTGTCGGGCTCTGTCGGGCTCTGTCGGGCTCTACTGGGCCCTGTCGGGCCCTGTCGGGCTCTGTCGGGCTCTGTCGGGACCTGTCGGGCTCTGTCGGGCTCTGTCGGTCTCTGTCGGGCCCTGTCGGGCTCTGTCGGGCTCTGTCGGGCTCTGTCGGGCTCTGTCGGGCTCTGTCGGGCTCTACTGGGCCCTGTCGGGCTCTGTCGGGCTCTGTCGGGCCCTGTCGGGCTCTGTCGGGCTCTGTCGGGCTCTGTCGGGCCCTGTCGGGCTCTGTCGGGCCCTGTCGGGCCCTGTGGGGCTCTGTCGGGCTCTGTCGGGCTCTGTCGGGCTCTACTGGGCTCTGTCGGGCTCTACTGGGCTCTACTGGGCCCTGTCGGGCTCTGTCGGGCTCTGTCGGGCTCTGTCAGGCTCTACTGGGCTCTGTCGGGCCCTGTCGGGCTCTGTCGGGCCCTGTCGGGCTCTGTCGGGCTCTGTCGGGCTCTGTCGGGCTCTACTGGGCTCTGTCGGGCTCTGTCGGGCTCTGTCGGGCTCTGTCGGGCTCTACTGGGCCCTGTCGGGCCCTGTCGGGCTCTGTCGGGCTCTGTCGGGCTCTGTCGGGCTCAACTGGTCTCTGTCGGGCTCTGTCGGGTTCTGTCGGGCTCTGTCGGGCTCTGTCGGGCTCTGTCGGGCTCTGTCGGGCTCTGTCGGGCCCTGTCAGGCCCTGTCGGGCTCTGTCGGGCCCTGTCGGGCTCTGTCGGGCTCTGTCGGGCTCTGTCGGGCCCTGTCGGGCCCTGTCGGGCTCTGTCGGGCCCTGTCGGGCTCTACTGGGCTCTGTCGGGCTCTGTCGGGCTCTGTCGGGCTCTGTCGGGCTCTGTCGGGCTCTACTGGGCCCTGTCGGGCTCTGTCGGGCTCTGTCGGGCCCTGTCGGGCTCTGTCGGGCTCTGTCGGGCTCTGTCGGGCCCTGTCGGGCTCTGTTGGGCCCTGTCGGGCCCTGTCGGGCTCTGTCGGGCTCTGTCGGGACCTGTCGGGCTCTGTCGGGCCCTGTCGGGCTCTGTCGGGCTCTACTGGGCTCTGTCGGGCTCTGTCGGGCCCTGTCGGGCTCTGTCGGGCTCTGTCGGGCTCTGTCGGGCTCTACTGGGCCCTGTCGGGTTCTGTCGGGCTCTGTCGGGCTCTGTCGGGCTCTACTGGGCCCTGTCGGGCCCTGTCGGGCTCTGTCGGGCTCTGTCGGGCTCTGTCGGGCTCTGTCGGGCTCTGTCGGGCCCTCTCGGGCTCTGTCGGGCTCTACTGGGCCCTGTCGGGTCCTGTCGGGCTCTGTCGGGCTCTGTCGGGCCCTGTCGGGCCCTGTCGGGCTCTGTCGGGCTCTGTCGGGCTCTGTCGGGCTCTACTGCACCCTGTCGGGCTCTGTCGGGCTCTGTCGGGCTCTGTCGGGCTCTGACGGGTTCTGTCGGGTTCTGTCGGGCTCTACTGGGCCCTGTCGGGCCCTGTCGGGCCCTGTCGGGCTCTGTCGGGCTCTGTCGGGCTCTGTCGGGCTCTACTGGGCCCTGTCGGGCTCTGTCGGGCCCTGTCGGGCTCTGTCGGGCTCTGTCGGGCTCTACTGGGCTCTGTCGGGTTCTACTGGGCTCTACTGGGCCCTGTCGGGCTCTGTCGGGCCCTGTCGGGCTCTGTTGGGCTCTGTCGGGCTCTGTCGGGCCCTGTCGGGCTCTGTCGGGCTCTGTCGGTCCCTGTCGGGCTCTGTCGGGCTCTGTCGGGCTCTGTCGGGCTCTACTGGGCCCTGTCGGGCTCTGTCGGGCTCTGTCGGGCTCTGTCGGGCCCTGTCGGGCTCTGTCGGGCTCTGTCGGGCTGTGTCGGGCTCTGTCGGGCTCTACTGGGCTCTACTGGGCTCTGTCGGGCTCTGTCGGGCTCTGTCGGGCTCTACTGGACCCTGTCGGGCCCTGTCGGGCTCTGTCGGGCTCTTGTCGGGCTCTGTCGGGCTCTACTGGGCCCTGTCGGGCCCTGTCGGGCTCTGTCGTGCCCTGTCGGGCCCTGTCGGGCTCTGTCGGGCCCTGTCGGGCTCTGTCAGGCCCTGTCGGGCCCTGTCGGGCTCTGTCGGGCTCTGTCGGGCCCTGTCGGGCTCTGTCGGGCTCTGTCGGGCTCTGTCGGGCTCTACTGGGCCCTGTCGGGCCCTGTCGGGCTCTGTCAGGCCCTGTCGGGCCCTGTCGGGCTCTGTCGGGCTCTGTCGGGCCCTGTCGGGCTCTGTCGGGCTCTGTCGGGCTCTGTCGGGCTCTACTGGGCCCTGTCGGGCCCTGTCGGGCTCTGTCGTGCCCTGTCGGGCCCTGTCGGGCTCTGTCGGGCTCTGTCGGGCTCTGTCGGGCCCTGTCGGGCCCTGTCGGGCTCTGTCGGGCTCTGTCGGGCTCTACTGGGCCCTGTCGGGCTCTGTCGGGCCCTGTCGGGCTCTGTCGGGCTCTGTCGTGCCCTGTCGGGCTCTGTCGGGCTCTGTCGGGCCCTGTCGGGCTCTGTCAGGCCCTGTCGGGCCCTGTCGGGCCCTGTCGGGCTCTGTCGGGCTCTGTCAGGCCCTGTCGGGCTCTGTCGTGCTCTGTCGGGCTCTATCGGGCTCTACTGGGCCCTGTCGGGCCCTGTCGGGCTCTGTCGGGCCCTGTCGGTCTCTGTCGGGCTCTGTCGGGCCCTGTCGGGCCCTGTCGGGCTCTGTCGGGCTCTGTCGGGCTCTACTGGGCCCTGTCGGGCTCTGTCGGGCTCTGTCGGGCCCTGTCGGGCCCTGTCGGGCTCTGTCAGGCTCTGTCGGGCTCTGTCGGGCTCTACTGGGCCCTTTCGGGCCCTGTCGGGCCCTGTCGGGCTCTACTGGACTCTACTGGGCTCTGTCGGGCTCTTTCGGGCTCTACTGGGCCCTGTCGGGCCCTGTCGGGCCCTGTCGGGCTCTGTCGGGCCCTGTCGGGCCCTGTCGGGCTCTGTCGGGCTCTGTCGGGCCCTGTCGGGCTCTGTCGGGCTCTACTGGGCTCTACTGGGCTCTGTCGGGCTCTGTCGGGCTCTACTGGGCCCTGTCGGGCCCTGTCGGGCCCTGTCGGGCTCTGTCGGGCTGTGTCGGGCTCTACTGGGCCCTGTCGGGCTCTGTCGGGCCCTGTCGGGCTCTGTCAGGCTCTGTCGGGCCCTGTCGGGCCCTGTCGGGCTCTGTCGGGCCCTGTCGGGCTCTGTCGGGCTCTGTCGGGCTCTGTCGGGCTCTACTGGGCTCTGTCGGGCTCTGTCGGGCTCTACTGGGCCCTGTCGGGCTCTGTCGGGCTCTGTCGGGCTCTGTCGGGCTCTGTCGGGCCCTGTCGGGCTCTGTCGGGCCCTGTCGGGCCCTGTCGGGCTCTGTCGGGCTCTGTCGGGCCCTGTCGGGCTCTGTCGGGCTCTGTCGGGCCCTGTCGGGCCCTGTCGGGCTCTGTCGGGCTCTGTCGGGCTCTGTCGGGCTCTACTGGGCTCTGTCGGGCTCTGTCGGGCTCTGTCGGGCTCTGTCGGGCTCTACTGGGCCCTGTCGGGCTCTGTCAGGCTCTGTCGGGCCCTGTCGGGCTCTGTCGGGCTCTGTCGGGCTCTGTCGGGCCCTGTCGGGCTCTGTCGGGCCCTGTCGGGCCCTGTCGGGCTCTGTCGGGCTCTGTCGGGCTCTACTGGGCCCTGTCCTGCTCTGTCGGGCTCTGTCGGGCTCTGTCGGGCCCTGTCGGGCTCTGTCGGGCTCTACTGGGCCCTGTCGGGCTCTGTCGGGCTCTGTCGGGCCCTGTCGGGCTCTGTCGGGCTCTGTCGGGCTCTACTGGGCCCTGTCGGGCGCTGTCGGGCTCTGTCGGGCTCTGTCGGGCTCTGTCGGGCCCTGTCGGGCTCTGTCGGGCTTTGTCGGTCTCTGTCGGGCTCTACTGGGCCCTGTCGGGTTCTGTCGGGCTCTGTCGGGCTCTGTCTAGCTCTACTGGGCCCTGTCGGGCTCTGTCGGGCTCTGTCGGGCTCTGTCGGGCCCTGTCGGGCTCTGTCGGGCTCTGTCGGGCTCTGTCGGGCCCTCTCGGCTCTGTCGGGCTCTACTGGGCCCTGTCGGGCCCTGTCGGGCTCTGTCGGGCTCTGTCGGGCCCTGTCGGGCTCTGTCGGGCTCTGTCGGGCTCTGTCGGGCTCTACTGGGCCCTGTCGGGCCCTGTCGGGCTCTGTCGGGCTCTGTCGGGCTCTGACGGGTTCTGTCGGGCTCTGTCGGGCTCTGTCGGGCTCTACTGGGCCCTGTCGGGCTCTGTCGGGCTCTGTCGGGCTCTGTCGGGCCCTGTCGGGCTCTGTCGGGCTCTGTCGGGCTCTGTCGGGCTCTACTGGGCCCTGTCGGGCCCTGTCGGGCTCTGTCGGGCTCTGTCGGGCTCTGTCGTCCTCTGTCAGGCTCTACTGGGCTCTGTCGGGCCCTGTCGGGCTCTGTCGGGCTCTGTCGGGCCCTGTCGCGCTCTGTCGGGCCCTGTCGGGCCCTGTGGGGCTCTGTCGGGCTCTGTCGGGCTCTGTCGGGCTCTGTCGGGCTCTGTCGGGCTCTACTGGGCCCTGTCGGGCTCTGTCAGGCTCTGTCGGGCCCTGTCGGGCTCTGTCGGGCTCTGTCGGGCTCTGTCGGGCCCTGTCGGGCTCTGTCGGGCCCTGTCGGGCCCTGTCGGGCTCTGTCGGGCTCTGTCGGGCTCTACTGGGCCCTGTCCTGCTCTGTCGGGCTCTGTCGGGCTCTGTCGGGCCCTGTCGGGCTCTGTCGGGCTCTGTCGGGCTCTGTCGGGCTCTACTGGGCCCTGTCGGGCCCTGTCGGGCTCTGTCGGGCTCTGTCGGGCTCTGTCGGCCTCTGTCAGGCTCTACTGGGCTCTGTCGGGCCCTGTCGGGCTCTGTCGGGCTCTGTCGGGCCCTGTCGGGCTCTGTCGGGCTCTGTCGGGCTCTACTGGGCCCTGTCGGGCCCTGTCGGGCTCTGTCGGGCTCTACTGGGCCCTGTCGGGCTCTGTCGGGCTCTGTCGGGCCCTGTCGGGCTCTGTCGGGCTCTGTCGGGCTCTGTCGGGCCCTGTCGCGCTCTGTCGGGCCCTGTCGGGCCCTGTGGGGCTCTGTCGGGCTCTGTCGGGCTCTGTCGGGCTCTGTCGGGCTCTGTCGGGCTCTACTGGGCCCTGTCGGGCTCTGTCAGGCTCTGTCGGGCCCTGTCGGGCTCTGTCGGGCTCTGTCGGGCTCTGTCGGGCCCTGTCGGGCTCTGTCGGGCCCTGTCGGGCCCTGTCGGGCTCTGTCGGGCTCTGTCGGGCTCTACTGGGCCCTGTCCTGCTCTGTCGGGCTCTGTCGGGCTCTGTCGGGCCCTGTCGGGCTCTGTCGGGCTCTACTGGGCCCTGTCTGGCTCTGTCGGGCTCTGTCGGGCCCTGTCGGGCTCTGTCGGGCTCTGTCGGGCTCTACTGGGCCCTGTCGGGCGCTGTCGGGCTCTGTCGGGCTCTGTCGGGCTCTGTCGGGCCCTGTCGGGCTCTGTCGGGCTTTGTCGGTCTCTGTCGGGCTCTACTGGGCCCTGTCGGGTTCTGTCGGGCTCTGTCGGGCTCTGTCGGGCTCTACTGGGCCCTGTCGGGCGCTGTCGGGCTCTGTCGGGCTCTGTCGGGCTCTGTCGGGCTCTGTCGGGCCCTGTCGGGCTCTGTCGGGCTCTGTCGGGCTCTGTCGGGCCCTCTCGGCTCTGTCGGGCTCTACTGGGCCCTGTCGGGCCCTGTCGGGCTCTGTCGGGCTCTGTCGGGCCCTGTCGGGCTCTGTCGGGCTCTGTCGGGCTCTGTCGGGCTCTACTGGGCCCTGTCGGGCCCTGTCGGGCTTTGTCGGGCTCTGTCGGGCTCTGACGGGTTCTGTCGGGCTCTGTCGGGCTCTGTCGGGCTCTACTGGGCCCTGTCGGGCTCTGTCGGGCTCTGTCGGGCTCTGTCGGGCCCTGTCGGGCTCTGTCGGGCTCTGTCGGGCTCTGTCGGGCTCTACTGGGCCCTGTCGGGCCCTGTCGGGCTCTGTCGGGCTCTGTCGGGCTCTGTCGGCCTCTGTCAGGCTCTACTGGGCTCTGTCGGGCCCTGTCGGGCTCTGTCGGGCTCTGTCGGGCCCTGTCGGGCTCTGTCGGGCTCTGTCGGGCTCTACTGGGCCCTGTCGGGCCCTGTCGGGCTCTGTCGGGCTCTGTCGGGACCTGTCGGGCTCTGTCGGGCTCTGTCGGGCTCTGTCGGGCCCTGTCGGGCTCTGTCGGGCTCTGTCGGGCTCTCTCGGGCTCTGTCGGGCTCTACTGGGCTCTGTCGGGCTCTGTCGGGCTCTGTCGGGCTCTGTCGGGCTCTACTGGGCCCTGTCGGGCTCTGTCGGGCTCTGTCGGGCCCTGTCGGGCTCTGTCGGGCTCTGTCGGGCTCTGTCGGGCCCTGTCGCGCTCTGTCGGGCCCTGTCGGGCCCTGTGGGGCTCTGTCGGGCTCTGTCGGGCTCTGTCGGGCTCTACTGGGCTCTGTCGGGCTCTACTGGGCTCTACTGGGCCCTGTCGGGCTCTGTCGGGCTCTGTCGGGCTCTGTCAGGCTCTACTGGGCTCTGTCGGGCCCTGTCGGGCTCTGTCGGGCTCTGTCGGGCTCTGTCGGGCCCTGTCGGGCTCTGTCGGGCTCTGTCGGGCTCTGTCGGGCTCTACTGGGCTCTGTCGGGCTCTGTCGGGCTCTGTCGGGCTCTACTGGGCCCTGTCGGGCCCTGTCGGGCTCTGTCGGGCTCTGTCGGGCTCTGTCGGGCTCAACTGGTCTCTTTCGGGCTCTGTCGGGTTCTGTCGGGCTCTGTCGGGCTCTGTCGGGCTCTGTCGGGCTCTACTGGGCTCTACTGGGCTCTGTCGGGCTCTGTCGGTCTCTACTGGGCCCTGTCGGGCTCTGTCGGGCTCTGTCGGGCCCTGTCAGGCCCTGTCGGGCTCTGTCGGGCCCTGTCGGGCTCTGTCGGGCTCTGTCGGGCTCTGTCGGGCTCTACTGGGCTCTGTCGGGCTCTGTCGGGCTCTGTCGGGCTCTGTCGGGCCCTGTCGGGCCCTGTCGGGCTCTGTCGGGCTCTGTCGGGCTCTACTGGGCCCTGTCGGGCTCTGTCGGGCCCTGTCGGGCTCTGTCGGGCTCTGTCGTGCCCTGTCGGGCTCTGTCGGGCTCTGTCGGGCCCTGTCGGGCTCTGTCGGGCTCTGTCGGGCTCTGTCGGGCCCTCTCGGCTCTGTCGGGCTCTACTGGGCCCTGTCGGGCCCTGTCGGGCTCTGTCGGGCTCTGTCGGGCCCTGTCGGGCTCTGTCGGGCTCTGTCGGGCTCTGTCGGGCTCTACTGGGCCCTGTCGGGCCCTGTCGGGCTCTGTCGGGCTCTGTCGGGCTCTGACGGGTTCTGTCGGGCTCTGTCGGGCTCTGTCGGGCTCTACTGGGCCCTGTCGGGCTCTGTCGGGCTCTGTCGGGCTCTGTCGGGCCCTGTCGGGCTCTGTCGGGCTCTGTCGGGCTCTGTCGGGCTCTACTGGGCCCTGTCGGGCCCTGTCGGGCTCTGTCGGGCTCTGTCGGGCTCTGTCGGCCTCTGTCAGGCTCTACTGGGCTCTGTCGGGCCCTGTCGGGCTCTGTCGGTCTCTGTCGGGCCCTGTCGGGCTCTGTCGGGCTCTGTCGGGCTCTACTGGGCCCTGTCGGGCCCTGTCGGGCTCTGTCGGGCTCTGTCGGGACCTGTCGGGCTCTGTCGGGCTCTGTCGGGCTCTGTCGGGCCCTGTCGGGCTCTGTCGGGCTCTGTCGGGCTCTCTCGGGCTCTGTCGGGCTCTACTGGGCTCTGTCGGGCTCTGTCGGGCTCTGTCGGGCTCTACTGGGCCCTGTCGGGCTCTGTCGGGCTCTGTCGGGCCCTGTCGGGCTCTGTCGGGCTCTGTCGGGCTCTGTCGGGCCCTGTCGCGCTCTGTCGGGCCCTGTCGGGCCCTGTGGGGCTCTGTCGGGCTCTGTCGGGCTCTGTCGGGCTCTACTGGGCTCTGTCGGGCTCTACTGGGCTCTACTGGGCCCTGTCGGGCTCTGTCGGGCTCTGTCGGGCTCTGTCAGGCTCTACTGGGCTCTGTCGGGCCCTGTCGGGCTCTGTCGGGCTCTGTCGGGCTCTGTCGGGCCCTGTCGGGCTCTGTCGGGCTCTGTCGGGCTCTGTCGGGCTCTACTGGGCTCTGTCGGGCTCTGTCGGGCTCTGTCGGGCTCTGTCGGGCTCTACTGGGCCCTGTCGGGCCCTGTCGGGCTCTGTCGGGCTCTGTCGGGCTCTGTCGGGCTCAACTGGTCTCTTTCGGGCTCTGTCGGGTTCTGTCGGGCTCTGTCGGGCTCTGTCGGGCTCTGTCGGGCTCTACTGGGCTCTACTGGGCTCTGTCGGGCTCTGTCGGTCTCTACTGGGCCCTGTCGGGCTCTGTCGGGCTCTGTCGGGCCCTGTCAGGCCCTGTCGGGCTCTGTCGGGCCCTGTCGGGCTCTGTCGGGCTCTGTCGGGCTCTGTCGGGCTCTACTGGGCTCTGTCGGGCTCTGTCGGGCTCTGTCGGGCTCTGTCGGGCCCTGTCGGGCCCTGTCGGGCTCTGTCGGGCTCTGTCGGGCTCTACTGGGCCCTGTCGGGCTCTGTCGGGCCCTGTCGGGCTCTGTCGGGCTCTGTCGTGCCCTGTCGGGCTCTGTCGGGCTCTGTCGGGCCCTGTCGGGCTCTGTCGGGCTCTGTCGGGCTCTGTCGGGCCCTCTCGGCTCTGTCGGGCTCTACTGGGCCCTGTCGGGCCCTGTCGGGCTCTGTCGGGCTCTGTCGGGCCCTGTCGGGCTCTGTCGGGCTCTGTCGGGCTCTGTCGGGCTCTACTGGGCCCTGTCGGGCCCTGTCGGGCTCTGTCGGGCTCTGTCGGGCTCTGACGGGTTCTGTCGGGCTCTGTCGGGCTCTGTCGGGCTCTACTGGGCCCTGTCGGGCTCTGTCGGGCTCTGTCGGGCTCTGTCGGGCCCTGTCGGGCTCTGTCGGGCTCTGTCGGGCTCTGTCGGGCTCTACTGGGCCCTGTCGGGCCCTGTCGGGCTCTGTCGGGCTCTGTCGGGCTCTGTCGGCCTCTGTCAGGCTCTACTGGGCTCTGTCGGGCCCTGTCGGGCTCTGTCGGTCTCTGTCGGGCCCTGTCGGGCTCTGTCGGGCTCTGTCGGGCTCTACTGGGCCCTGTCGGGCCCTGTCGGGCTCTGTCGGGCTCTGTCGGGACCTGTCGGGCTCTGTCGGGCTCTGTCGGGCTCTGTCGGGCCCTGTCGGGCTCTGTCGGGCTCTGTCGGGCTCTCTCGGGCTCTGTCGGGCTCTACTGGGCTCTGTCGGGCTCTGTCGGGCTCTGTCGGGCTCTACTGGGCCCTGTCGGGCTCTGTCGGGCTCTGTCGGGCCCTGTCGGGCTCTGTCGGGCTCTGTCGGGCTCTGTCGGGCCCTGTCGCGCTCTGTCGGGCCCTGTCGGGCCCTGTGGGGCTCTGTCGGGCTCTGTCGGGCTCTGTCGGGCTCTACTGGGCTCTGTCGGGCTCTACTGGGCTCTACTGGGCCCTGTCGGGCTCTGTCGGGCTCTGTCGGGCTCTGTCAGGCTCTACTGGGCTCTGTCGGGCCCTGTCGGGCTCTGTCGGGCTCTGTCGGGCTCTGTCGGGCCCTGTCGGGCTCTGTCGGGCTCTGTCGGGCTCTGTTGGGCTCTACTGGGCTCTGTCGGGCTCTGTCGGGCTCTGTCGGGCTCTGTCGGGCTCTACTGGGCCCTGTCGGGCCCTGTCGGGCTCTGTCGGGCTCTGTCGGGCTCTGTCGGGCTCAACTGGTCTCTTTCGGGCTCTGTCGGGTTCTGTCGGGCTCTGTCGGGCTCTGTCGGGCTCTGTCGGGCTCTACTGGGCTCTACTGGGCTCTGTCGGGCTCTGTCGGTCTCTACTGGGCCCTGTCGGGCTCTGTCGGGCTCTGTCGGGCCCTGTTAGGCCCTGTCGGGCTCTGTCGGGCCCTGTCGGGCTCTGTCGGGCTCTGTCGGGCTCTGTCGGGCCCTGTCGGGCCCTGTCGGGCTCTGTCGGGCCCTGTCGGGCTCTGTCGGGCTCTGTCGGGCTCTGTCGGGCTCTACTGGGCTCTGTCGGGCTCTGTTGGGCTCTGTCGGGCCCTGTCGGGCCCTGTCGGGCTCTGTCGGGCTCTGTCGGGCTCTACTGGGACCTGTCGGGCTCTGTCGGGCCCTGTCGGGCTCTGTCGGGCTCTGTCGTGCCCTGTCGGGCTCTGTCGGGCTCTGTCGGGCCCTGTCGGGCTCTGTCGGGCCCTGTCGGGCCCTGTCGGGCCCTGTCGGGCTCTGTCGGGCTCTGTCAGGCCCTGTCGGGCTCTGTCGGGCTCTGTCGGGCTCTATCGGGCTCTACTGGGCCCTGTCGGGCCCTGTCGGGCTCTGTCGGGCCCTGTCGGTCTCTGTCGGGCTCTGTCGGGCCCTGTCGGGCCCTGTCGGGCTCTGTCGGGCTCTGTCGGGCTCTACTGGGCCCTGTCGGGCTCTGTCGGGCTCTGTCGGGCCCTGTCGGGCCCTGTCGGGCTCTGTCAGGCTCTGTCGGGCTCTGTCGGGCTCTACTGGGCCCTGTCGGGCCCTGTCGGGCCCTGTCGGGCTCTACTGGACTCTACTGGGCTCTGTCGGGCTCTTTCGGGCTCTACTGGGCCCTGTCGGGCCCTGTCGGGCCCTGTCGGGCTCTGTCGGGCCCTGTCGGGCCCTGTCGGGCTCTGTCGGGCTCTGTCGGGCCCTGTCGGGCTCTGTCGGGCTCTACTGGGCTCTACTGGGCTCTGTCGGGCTCTGTCGGGCTCTACTGGACCCTGTCCGGCCCTGTCGGGCCCTGTCGGCCTCTGTCGGGCTGTGTCGGGCCCTGTCGGGCCCTGTCGGGCTCTGTCGGGCTCTGTCGGGCTCTGTCGGGCTCTGTCGGGCTCTGTCGGGCTCTGTCGGGCTCTACTGGGCTCTGTCGGGCTCTGTCGGGCTCTACTGGGCCCTGTCGGGCTCTGTCGGGCTCTGTCGGGCTCTGTCGGGCTCTGTCGGGCCCTGTCGGGCTCTGTCGGGCCCTGTCGGGCCCTGTCGGGCTCTGTCGGGCTCTGTCGGGCCCTGTCGGGCTCTGTCGGGCTCTGTCGGGCCCTGTCGGGCCCTGTCGGGCTCTGTCGGGCTCTGTCGGGCTCTGTCGGGCTCTACTGGGCTCTGTCGGGCTCTGTCGGGCTCTGTCGGGCTCTGTCGGGCTCTACTGGGCCCTGTCGGGCTCTGTCAGGCTCTGTCGGGCCCTGTCGGGCTCTGTCGGGCTCTGTCGGGCTCTGTCGGGCCCTGTCGGGCTCTGTCGGGCCCTGTCGGGCCCTGTCGGGCTCTGTCGGGCTCTGTCGGGCTCTACTGGGCCCTGTCCTGCTCTGTCGGGCTCTGTCGGGCTCTGTCGGGCCCTGTCGGGCTCTGTCGGGCTCTACTGGGCCCTGTCGGGCTCTGTCGGGCTCTGTCGGGCCCTGTCGGGCTCTGTCGGGCTCTGTCGGGCTCTACTGGGCCCTGTCGGGCGCTGTCGGGCTCTGTCGGGCTCTGTCGGGCTCTGTCGGGCCCTGTCGGGCTCTGTCGGGCTTTGTCGGTCTCTGTCGGGCTCTACTGGGCCCTGTCGGGTTCTGTCGGGCTCTGTCGGGCTCTGTCTAGCTCTACTGGGCCCTGTCGGGCTCTGTCGGGCTCTGTCGGGCTCTGTCGGGCCCTGTCGGGCTCTGTCGGGCTCTGTCGGGCTCTGTCGGGCCCTCTCGGCTCTGTCGGGCTCTACTGGGCCCTGTCGGGCCCTGTCGGGCTCTGTCGGGCTCTGTCGGGCCCTGTCGGGCTCTGTCGGGCTCTGTCGGGCTCTGTCGGGTTCTACTGGGCCCTGTCGGGCCCTGTCGGGCTCTGTCGGGCTCTGTCGGGCTCTGACGGGTTCTGTCGGGCTCTGTCGGGCTCTGTCGGGCTCTACTGGGCCCTGTCGGGCTCTGTCGGGCTCTGTCGGGCTCTGTCGGGCCCTGTCGGGCTCTGTCGGGCTCTGTCGGGCTCTGTCGGGCTCTACTGGGCCCTGTCGGGCCCTGTCGGGCTCTGTCGGGCTCCGTCAGGCTCTGTCGGGCTCTGTCGGGCTCTACTGGGCCCTGTCGGGCCCTGTCGGGCTCTGTCGGGCTCTGTCGGGCCCTGTCGGGCTCTGTCGGGCTCTGTCGGGCTCTACTGGGCCCTGTCGGGCCCTGTCGGGCTCTGTCGGGCTCTGTCGGGACCTGTCGGGCTCTGTCGGGCTCTGTCGGGCTCTGTCGGGCCCTGTCGGGCTCTGTCGGGCTCTGTCGGGCTCTCTCGGGCTCTGTCGGGCTCTACTGGGCTCTGTCGGGCTCTGTCGGGCTCTGTCGGGCTCTGTCGGGCTCTACTGGGCCCTGTCGGGCTCTGTCGGGCTCTGTCGGGCCCTGTCGGGCTCTGTCGGGCTCTGTCGGGCTCTGTCGGGCCCTGTCGCGCTCTGTCGGGCCCTGTCGGGCCCTGTGGGGCTCTGTCGGGCCCTGTCGGGCTCTGTCGGGCTCTACTGGGCTCTGTCGGGCTCTACTGGGCTCTACTGGGCCCTGTCGGGCTCTGTCGGGCTCTGTCGGGCTCTGTCAGGCTCTACTGGGCTCTGTCGGGCCCTGTCGGGCTCTGTCGGGCTCTGTCGGGCTCTGTCGGGCCCTGTCGGGCTCTGTCGGGCTCTGTCGGGCTCTGTCGGGCTCTACTGGGCTCTGTCGGGCTCTGTCGGGCTCTGTCGGGCTCTGTCGGGCTCTACTGGGCCCTGTCGGGCCCTGTCGGGCTCTGTCGGGCTCTGTCGGGCTCTGTCGGGCTCAACTGGTCTCTTTCGGGCTCTGTCGGGTTCTGTCGGGCTCTGTCGGGCTCTGTCGGGCTCTGTCGGGCTCTACTGGGCTCTACTGGGCTCTGTCGGGCTCTGTCGGTCTCTACTGGGCCCTGTCGGGCTCTGTCGGGCTCTGTCGGGCCCTGTCAGGCCCTGTCGGGCTCTGTCGGGCCCTGTCGGGCTCTGTCGGGCTCTGTCGGGCTCTACTGGGCCCTGTCCTGCTCTGTCGGGCTCTGTCGGGCTCTGTCGGGCCCTGTCGGGCTCTGTCGGGCTCTACTGGGCCCTGTCGGGCTCTGTCGGGCTCTGTCGGGCCCTGTCGGGCTCTGTCGGGCTCTGTCGGGCTCTACTGGGCCCTGTCGGGCGCTGTCGGGCTCTGTCGGGCTCTGTCGGGCTCTGTCGGGCCCTGTCGGGCTCTGTCGGGCTTTGTCGGTCTCTGTCGGGCTCTACTGGGCCCTGTCGGGTTCTGTCGGGCTCTGTCGGGCTCTGTCTAGCTCTACTGGGCCCTGTCGGGCTCTGTCGGGCTCTGTCGGGCTCTGTCGGGCCCTGTCGGGCTCTGTCGGGCTCTGTCGGGCTCTGTCGGGCCCTCTCGGCTCTGTCGGGCTCTACTGGGCCCTGTCGGGCCCTGTCGGGCTCTGTCGGGCTCTGTCGGGCCCTGTCGGGCTCTGTCGGGCTCTGTCGGGCTCTGTCGGGTTCTACTGGGCCCTGTCGGGCCCTGTCGGGCTCTGTCGGGCTCTGTCGGGCTCTGACGGGTTCTGTCGGGCTCTGTCGGGCTCTGTCGGGCTCTACTGGGCCCTGTCGGGCTCTGTCGGGCTCTGTCGGGCTCTGTCGGGCCCTGTCGGGCTCTGTCGGGCTCTGTCGGGCTCTGTCGGGCTCTACTGGGCCCTGTCGGGCCCTGTCGGGCTCTGTCGGGCTCCGTCAGGCTCTGTCGGGCTCTGTCGGGCTCTACTGGGCCCTGTCGGGCCCTGTCGGGCTCTGTCGGGCTCTGTCGGGCCCTGTCGGGCTCTGTCGGGCTCTGTCGGGCTCTACTGGGCCCTGTCGGGCCCTGTCGGGCTCTGTCGGGCTCTGTCGGGACCTGTCGGGCTCTGTCGGGCTCTGTCGGGCTCTGTCGGGCCCTGTCGGGCTCTGTCGGGCTCTGTCGGGCTCTCTCGGGCTCTGTCGGGCTCTACTGGGCTCTGTCGGGCTCTGTCGGGCTCTGTCGGGCTCTGTCGGGCTCTACTGGGCCCTGTCGGGCTCTGTCGGGCTCTGTCGGGCCCTGTCGGGCTCTGTCGGGCTCTGTCGGGCTCTGTCGGGCCCTGTCGCGCTCTGTCGGGCCCTGTCGGGCCCTGTGGGGCTCTGTCGGGCCCTGTCGGGCTCTGTCGGGCTCTACTGGGCTCTGTCGGGCTCTACTGGGCTCTACTGGGCCCTGTCGGGCTCTGTCGGGCTCTGTCGGGCTCTGTCAGGCTCTACTGGGCTCTGTCGGGCCCTGTCGGGCTCTGTCGGGCTCTGTCGGGCTCTGTCGGGCCCTGTCGGGCTCTGTCGGGCTCTGTCGGGCTCTGTCGGGCTCTACTGGGCTCTGTCGGGCTCTGTCGGGCTCTGTCGGGCTCTGTCGGGCTCTACTGGGCCCTGTCGGGCCCTGTCGGGCTCTGTCGGGCTCTGTCGGGCTCTGTCGGGCTCAACTGGTCTCTTTCGGGCTCTGTCGGGTTCTGTCGGGCTCTGTCGGGCTCTGTCGGGCTCTGTCGGGCTCTACTGGGCTCTACTGGGCTCTGTCGGGCTCTGTCGGTCTCTACTGGGCCCTGTCGGGCTCTGTCGGGCTCTGTCGGGCCCTGTCAGGCCCTGTCGGGCTCTGTCGGGCCCTGTCGGGCTCTGTCGGGCTCTGTCGGGCTCTGTCGGGCCCTGTCGGGCCCTGTCGGGCTCTGTCGGGCCCTGTCGGGCTCTGTCGGGCTCTGTCGGGCTCTGTCGGGCTCTACTGGGCTCTGTCGGGCTCTGTCGGGCTCTGTCGGGCTCTACTGGGCCCTGTCGGGCTCTGTCGGGCTCTGTCGGGCCCTGTCGGGCTCTGTCGGGCTCTGTCGGGCTCTGTCGGGCCCTGTCGGGCTCTGTTGGGCCCTGTCGGGCCCTGTCGGGCTCTGTCGGGCTCTGTCGGGACCTGTCGGGCTCTGTCGGGCCCTGTCGGGCTCTGTCGGGCTCTACTGGGCTCTGTCGGGCTCTGTCGGGCCCTGTCGGGCTCTGACGGGCTCTGTCGGGCTCTTTCGGGCTCTACTGGGCCCTGTCGGGTTCTGTCGGGCTCTGTCGGGCTCTGTCGGGCTCTACTGGGCCCTGTCGGGCCCTGTCGGGCTCTGTCGGGCTCTGTCGGGCTCTGTCGGGCCCTGTCGGGCTCTGTCGGGCTCTGTCGGGCTCTGTCGGGCCCTCTCGGGCTCTGTCGGGCTCTACTGGGCCCTGTCGGGTCCTGTCGGGCTCTGTCGGGCTCTGTCGGGCCCTGTCGGGCCCTGTCGGGCTCTGTCGGGCTCTGTCGGGCTCTGTCGGGCTCTACTGCGCCCTGTCGGGCTCTGTCGGGCTCTGTCGGGCTCTGTCGGGCTCTGACGGGTTCTGTCGGGTTCTGTCGGGCTCTACTGGGCCCTGTCGGGCCCTGTCGGGCCCTGTCGGGCTCTGTCGGGCTCTGTCGGGCTCTGTCGGGCTCTACTGGGCCCTGTCGGGCTCTGTCGGGCCCTGTCGGGCTCTGTCGGGCTCTGTCGGGCTCTGTCGGGCTCTACTGGGCTCTGTCGGGTTCTACTGGGCTCTACTGGGCCCTGTCGGGCTCTGTCGGGCCCTGTCGGGCTCTGTTGGGCTCTGTCGGGCTCTGTCGGGCCCTGTCGGGCTCTGTCGGGCTCTGTCGGGCCCTGTCGGGCCCTGTCGGGCTCTGTCGGGCTCTGTCGGTCCCTGTCGGGCTCTGTCGGGCTCTGTCGGGCTCTGTCGGGCTCTACTGGGCCCTGTCGGGCTCTGTCGGGCTCTGTCGGGCTCTGTCGAGCCCTGTCGGGCTCTGTCGGGCTCTGTCGGGCTGTGTCGGGCTCTGTCGGGCTCTACTGGGCTCTACTGGGCTCTGTCGGGCTCTGTCGGGCTCTGTCGGGCTCTACTGGACCCTGTCGGGCCCTGTCGGGCTCTGTCGGGCTCTGTCGGGCTCTGTCGGGCTCTACTGGGCCCTGTCGGGCCCTGTCGGGCTCTGTCGTGCCCTGTCGGGCCCTGTCGGGCTCTGTCGGGCCCTGTCGGGCTCTGTCAGGCCCTGTCGGGCCCTGTCGGGCTCTGTCGGGCTCTGTCGGGCCCTGTCGGGCTCTGTCGGGCTCTGTCGGGCTCTGTCGGGCTCTACTGGGCCCTGTCGGGCCCTGTCGGGCCCTGTCGGGCTCTGTCGGGCTCTGTCGGGCTCTGTCGGGCTCTACTGGGCTCTGTCGGGCCCTGTCGGGCTCTGTCGGGCTCTGTCGGGCCCTGTCGGGCCCTGTCGGGCTCTGTCGGGCTCTGTCGGGCTCTACTGGGCCCTGTCGGGCTCTGTCGGGCCCTGTCGGGCTCTGTCGGGCTCTGTCGGGCCCTGTCGGGCCCTGTCGGGCCCTGTCGGGCTCTGTCGGGCTCTGTCAGGCCCTGTCGGGCTCTGTCGGGCTCTATCGGGCTCTACTGGGCCCTGTCGGGCCCTGTCGGGCTCTGTCGGGCCCTGTCGGTCTCTGTCGGGCTCTGTCGGGCCCTGTCGGGCCCTGTCGGGCTCTGTCGGGCTCTGTCGGGCTCTACTGGGCCCTGTCGGGCTCTGTCGGGCTCTGTCGGGCCCTGTCGGGCTCTGTCAGGCTCTGTCGGGCTCTGTCGGGCTCTACTGGGCCCTGTCGGGCCCTGTCGGGCCCTGTCGGGCTCTACTGGACTCTACTGGGCTCTGTCGGGCTCTTTCGGGCTCTACTGGGCCCTGTCGGGCCCTGTCGGGCCCTGTCGGGCTCTGTCGGGCCCTGTCGGGCCCTGTCGGGCTCTGTCGGGCTCTGTCGGGCTCTGTCGGGCTCTACTGGGCTCTACTGGGCTCTGTCGGGCTCTGTCGGGCTCTGTCGGGCTCTGTCGGGCCCTGTCGGGCTCTGTCGGGCTCTGTCGGGCTCTGTCGGGCTCTACTGGGCTCTGTCGGGCTCTGTCGGGCTCTGTCGGGCTCTGTCGGGGTCTACTGGGCCCTGTCGGTCTCTGTCGGGCTCTGTCGGGCTCTGTCGGGCCCTGTCGGGCCCTGTCGGGCCCTGTCGGGCCCTGTCGGGCCCTGTCGGGCTCTGTCGGGCCCTGTCGGGCTCTCTCGGGCTCTGTCGGGCTCTGTCGGGCTCTACTGGGCCCTGTCCGGCTCTGTCGTTCTCTGTCGGGCTCTGTCGGGCCCTGTCGGGCTCTGTCGGGCTCTACTGGGCCCTGTCGGGCCCTGTCGGGCTCTGTCGGGCTCTGTCGGACTCTGTCGGGCCCTGTCGGGCGCTGTCGGGCTCTGTCGGGCTCTGTCCGGCTCTGTCGGGCCCTGTCGGGCTCTGTCGGGCTCTGTCGGGCTCTGTCGGGCTCTACTGGGCCCTGTCGGGTTCTGTCGGGCTCTGTCGGGCTCTGTCGGGCTCTACTGGGCCCTGTCGGGCTCTGTCGGGCTCTGTCGGGCCCTGTCGGGCTCTGTCGGGCTCTGTCGGGCTCTGTCGGGCCCTCTCGGCTCTGTCGGGCTCTACTGGGCCCTGTCGGGCCCTGTCGGGCTCTGTCGGGCTCTGTCGGGCCCTGTCGGGCTCTGTCGGGCTCTGTCGGGCTCTGTCGGGCTCTGACGGGTTCTGTCGGGCTCTGTCGGGCTCTGTCGGGCTCTACTGGGCCCTGTCGGGCTCTGTCGGGCCCTGTCGGGCCCTGTCGGGCTCTGTCAGGCTCTACTGGGCTCTGTCGGGCTCTGTCGGGCTCTGTCGGGCTCTACTGGGCTCTGTCGGGCTCTGTCGGGCTCTGTCGGGCTCTGTCGGGCTCTACTGGGCCCTGTCGGGCTCTGTCGGGCCCTGTCGGGCTCTGTCGGGCTCTGTCGGGCCCTGTCGGGCCCTGTCGGGCTCTGTCGGGCTCTGTAGGGCTCTGTCGGGCTCTACTGGGCTCTGTC
The DNA here is from genome assembly GCF_036013445.1 of Caloenas nicobarica. Taxonomy (NCBI): domain Eukaryota; kingdom Metazoa; phylum Chordata; class Aves; order Columbiformes; family Columbidae; genus Caloenas; species Caloenas nicobarica. The sequence goes on from NW_027017043.1 coordinate 108,490, forward strand.
GGGCTCTGTCGGGCTCTGTCGGGCTCTGTCGGGCTCTACTGGGCCCTGTCGGGCTCTGTCAGGCTCTGTCGGGCCCTGTCGGGCTCTGTCGGGCTCTGTCGGGCTCTGTCGGGCCCTGTCGGGCTCTGTCGGGCCCTGTCGGGCCCTGTCGGGCTCTGTCGGGCTCTGTCGGGCTCTACTGGGCCCTGTCCTGCTCTGTCGGGCTCTGTCGGGCTCTGTCGGGCCCTGTCGGGCTCTGTCGGGCTCTACTGGGCCCTGTCGGGCTCTGTCGGGCTCTGTCGGGCCCTGTCGGGCTCTGTCGGGCTCTGTCGGGCTCTACTGGGCCCTGTCGGGCGCTGTCGGGCTCTGTCGGGCTCTGTCGGGCTCTGTCGGGCCCTGTCGGGCTCTGTCGGGCTTTGTCGGTCTCTGTCGGGCTCTACTGGGCCCTGTCGGGTTCTGTCGGGCTCTGTCGGGCTCTGTCTAGCTCTACTGGGCCCTGTCGGGCTCTGTCGGGCTCTGTCGGGCTCTGTCGGGCCCTGTCGGGCTCTGTCGGTCTCTGTCGGGCTCTGTCGGGCCCTCTCGGCTCTGTCGGGCTCTACTGGGCCCTGTCGGGCCCTGTCGGGCTCTGTCGGGCTCTGTCGGGCCCTGTCGGGCTCTGTCGGGCTCTGTCGGGCTCTGTCGGGCTCTACTGGGCCCTGTCGGGCCCTGTCGGGCTCTGTCGGGCTCTGTCGGGCTCTGTCGGGCTCTGTCGGGCTCTGACGGGTTCTGTCGGGCTCTGTCGGGCTCTGTCGGGCTCTACTGGGCCCTGTCGGGCTCTGTCGGGCTCTGTCGGGCTCTGTCGGGCCCTGTCGGGCTCTGTCGGGCTCTGTCGGGCTCTGTCGGGCTCTACTGGGCCCTGTCGGGCCCTGTCGGGCTCTGTCGGGCTCTGTCGGGCTCTGTCGGCCTCTGTCAGGCTCTACTGGGCTCTCTCGGGCCCTGTCGGGCTCTGTCGGGCTCTGTCGGGCCCTGTCGGGCTCTGTCGGGCTCTGTCGGGCTCTACTGGGCCCTGTCGGGCCCTGTCGGGCTCTGTCGGGCTCTGTCGGGACCTGTCGGGCTCTGTCGGGCTCTGTCGGTCTCTGTCGGGCCCTGTCGGGCTCTGTCGGGCTCTGTCGGGCTCTCTCGGGCTCTGTCGGGCTCTACTGGGCTCTGTCGGGCTCTGTCGGGCTCTGTCGGGCTCTGTCGGGCTCTACTGGGCCCTGTCGGGCTCTGTCGGGCTCTGTCGGGCCCTGTCGGGCTCTGTCGGGCTCTGTCGGGCTCTGTCGGGCCCTGTCGGGCTCTGTCGGGCCCTGTCGGGCCCTGTGGGGCTCTGTCGGGCTCTGTCGGGCTCTGTCGGGCTCTACTGGGCTCTGTCGGGCTCTACTGGGCTCTACTGGGCCCTGTCGGGCTCTGTCGGGCTCTGTCAGGCTCTGTCAGGCTCTACTGGGCTCTGTCGGGCCCTGTCGGGCTCTGTCGGGCTCTGTCGGGCTCTGTCGGGCCCTGTCGGGCTCTGTCGGGCTCTGTCGGGCTCTGTCGGGCTCTACTGGGCTCTGTCGGGCTCTGTCGGGCTCTGTCGGGCTCTGTCGGGCTCTACTGGGCCCTGTCGGGGCCTGTCGGGCTCTGTCGGGCTCTGTCGGGCTCTGTCGGGCTCAACTGGTCTCTGTCGGGCTCTGTCGGGTTCTGTCGGTCTCTGTCGGGCTCTGTCGGGCTCTGTCGGGCTCTACTGGGCTCTACTGGGCTCTGTCGGGCTCTGTCGGTCTCTACTGGGCCCTGTCGGGCTCTGTCGGGCTCTGTCGGGCCCTGTCAGGCCCTGTCGGGCTCTGTCGGGCCCTGTCGGGCTCTGTCGGGCTCTGTCGGGCCCTGTCGGGCCCTGTCGGGCTCTGTCGGGCCCTGTCGGGCTCTGTCGGGCTCTGTCGGGCTCTGTCGGGCTCTACTGGGCTCTGTCGGGCTCTGTCGGGCTCTGTCGGGCTCTGTCGGGCTCTACTGGGCCCTGTCGGGCTCTGTCGGGCTCTGTCGGGCCCTGTCGGGCTCTGTCGGGCTCTGTCGGGCTCTGTCGGGCCCTGTCGGGCTCTGTTGGGCCCTGTCGGGCCCTGTCGGGCTCTGTCGGGCTCTGTCGGGACCTGTCGGGCTCTGTCGGGCCCTGTCGGGCTCTGTCGGGCTCTACTGGGCTCTGTCGGGCTCTGTCGGGCCCTGTCGGGCTCTGTCGGGCTCTGTCGGGCTCTGTCGGGCTCTACTGGGCCCTGTCGGGTTCTGTCGGGCTCTGTCGGGCTCTGTCGGGCTCTACTGGGCCCTGTCGGGCCCTGTCGGGCTCTGTCGGGCTCTGTCGGGCTCTGTCGGGCCCTGTCGGGCTCTGTCGGGCTCTGTCGGGCTCTGTCGGGCCCTCTCGGGCTCTGTCGGGCTCTACTGGGCCCTGTCGGGTCCTGTCGGGCTCTGTCGGGCTCTGTCGGGCCCTGTCGGGCCCTGTCGGGCTCTGTCGGGCTCTGTCGGGCTCTGTCGGGCTCTGTCGGGCTCTACTGCGCCCTGTCGGGCTCTGTCGGGCTCTGTCGGGCTCTGTCGGGCTCTGACGGGTTCTGTCGGGTTCTGTCGGGCTCTACTGGGCCCTGTCGGGCCCTGTCGGGCCCTGTCGGGCTCTGTCGGGCTCTGTCGGGCTCTGTCGGGCTCTACTGGGCCCTGTCGGGCTCTGTCGGGCCCTGTCGGGCTCTGTCGGGCTCTACTGGGCTCTGTCGGGTTCTACTGGGCTCTACTGGGCCCTGTCGGGCTCTGTCGGGCCCTGTCGGGCTCTGTTGGGCTCTGTCGGGCTCTGTCGGGCCCTGTCGGGCTCTGTCGGGCTCTGTCGGTCCCTGTCGGGCTCTGTCGGGCTCTGTCGGGCTCTGTCGGGCTCTACTGGGCCCTGTCGGGCTCTGTCGGGCTCTGTCGGGCTCTGTCGGGCCCTGTCGGGCTCTGTCGGGCTCTGTCGGGCTGTGTCGGGCTCTGTCGGGCTCTACTGGGCTCTACTGGGCTCTGTCGGGCTCTGTCGGGCTCTGTCGGGCTCTACTGGACCCTGTCGGGCCCTGTCGGGCTCTGTCGGGCTCTGTCGGGCTCTGTCGGGCTCTACTGGGCCCTGTCGGGCCCTGTCGGGCTCTGTCGTGCCCTGTCGGGCCCTGTCGGGCTCTGTCGGGCCCTGTCGGGCTCTGTCAGGCCCTGTCGGGCCCTGTCGGGCTCTGTCGGGCTCTGTCGGGCCCTGTCGGGCTCTGTCGGGCTCTGTCGGGCTCTGTCGGGCTCAACTGGTCTCTGTCGGGCTCTGTCGGGTTCTGTCGGGCTCTGTCGGGCTCTGTCGGGCTCTGTCGGGCTCTACTGGGCTCTACTGGGCTCTGTCGGGCTCTGTCGGTCTCTACTGGGCCCTGTCGGGCTCTGTCGGGCTCTGTCGGGCCCTGTCAGGCCCTGTCGGGCTCTGTCGGGCCCTGTCGGGCTCTGTCGGGCTCTACTGGGCCCTGTCGGGCTCTGTCGGGCTCTGTCGGGCCCTGTCGGGCTCTGTCGGGCTCTGTCGGGCTCTACTGGGCCCTGTCGGGCGCTGTCGGGCTCTGTCGGGCTCTGTCGGGCTCTGTCGGGCCCTGTCGGGCTCTGTCGGGCTTTGTCGGTCTCTGTCGGGCTCTACTGGGCCCTGTCGGGTTCTGTCGGGCTCTGTCGGGCTCTGTCTAGCTCTACTGGGCCCTGTCGGGCTCTGTCGGGCTCTGTCGGGCTCTGTCGGGCCCTGTCGGGCTCTGTCGGTCTCTGTCGGGCTCTGTCGGGCCCTCTCGGCTCTGTCGGGCTCTACTGGGCCCTGTCGGGCCCTGTCGGGCTCTGTCGGGCTCTGTCGGGCCCTGTCGGGCTCTGTCGGGCTCTGTCGGGCTCTGTCGGGCTCTACTGGGCCCTGTCGGGCCCTGTCGGGCTCTGTCGGGCTCTGTCGGGCTCTGTCGGGCTCTGTCGGGCTCTGACGGGTTCTGTCGGGCTCTGTCGGGCTCTGTCGGGCTCTACTGGGCCCTGTCGGGCTCTGTCGGGCTCTGTCGGGCTCTGTCGGGCCCTGTCGGGCTCTGTCGGGCTCTGTCGGGCTCTGTCGGGCTCTACTGGGCCCTGTCGGGCCCTGTCGGGCTCTGTCGGGCTCTGTCGGGCTCTGTCGGCCTCTGTCAGGCTCTACTGGGCTCTCTCGGGCCCTGTCGGGCTCTGTCGGGCTCTGTCGGGCCCTGTCGGGCTCTGTCGGGCTCTGTCGGGCTCTACTGGGCCCTGTCGGGCCCTGTCGGGCTCTGTCGGGCTCTGTCGGGACCTGTCGGGCTCTGTCGGGCTCTGTCGGTCTCTGTCGGGCCCTGTCGGGCTCTGTCGGGCTCTGTCGGGCTCTCTCGGGCTCTGTCGGGCTCTACTGGGCTCTGTCGGGCTCTGTCGGGCTCTGTCGGGCTCTGTCGGGCTCTACTGGGCCCTGTCGGGCTCTGTCGGGCTCTGTCGGGCCCTGTCGGGCTCTGTCGGGCTCTGTCGGGCTCTGTCGGGCCCTGTCGGGCTCTGTCGGGCCCTGTCGGGCCCTGTGGGGCTCTGTCGGGCTCTGTCGGGCTCTGTCGGGCTCTACTGGGCTCTGTCGGGCTCTACTGGGCTCTACTGGGCCCTGTCGGGCTCTGTCGGGCTCTGTCAGGCTCTGTCAGGCTCTACTGGGCTCTGTCGGGCCCTGTCGGGCTCTGTCGGGCTCTGTCGGGCTCTGTCGGGCCCTGTCGGGCTCTGTCGGGCTCTGTCGGGCTCTGTCGGGCTCTACTGGGCTCTGTCGGGCTCTGTCGGGCTCTGTCGGGCTCTGTCGGGCTCTACTGGGCCCTGTCGGGGCCTGTCGGGCTCTGTCGGGCTCTGTCGGGCTCTGTCGGGCTCAACTGGTCTCTGTCGGGCTCTGTCGGGTTCTGTCGGTCTCTGTCGGGCTCTGTCGGGCTCTGTCGGGCTCTACTGGGCTCTACTGGGCTCTGTCGGGCTCTGTCGGTCTCTACTGGGCCCTGTCGGGCTCTGTCGGGCTCTGTCGGGCCCTGTCAGGCCCTGTCGGGCTCTGTCGGGCCCTGTCGGGCTCTGTCGGGCTCTGTCGGGCCCTGTCGGGCCCTGTCGGGCTCTGTCGGGCCCTGTCGGGCTCTGTCGGGCTCTGTCGGGCTCTGTCGGGCTCTACTGGGCTCTGTCGGGCTCTGTCGGGCTCTGTCGGGCTCTGTCGGGCTCTACTGGGCCCTGTCGGGCTCTGTCGGGCTCTGTCGGGCCCTGTCGGGCTCTGTCGGGCTCTGTCGGGCTCTGTCGGGCCCTGTCGGGCTCTGTTGGGCCCTGTCGGGCCCTGTCGGGCTCTGTCGGGCTCTGTCGGGACCTGTCGGGCTCTGTCGGGCCCTGTCGGGCTCTGTCGGGCTCTACTGGGCTCTGTCGGGCTCTGTCGGGCCCTGTCGGGCTCTGTCGGGCTCTGTCGGGCTCTGTCGGGCTCTACTGGGCCCTGTCGGGTTCTGTCGGGCTCTGTCGGGCTCTGTCGGGCTCTACTGGGCCCTGTCGGGCCCTGTCGGGCTCTGTCGGGCTCTGTCGGGCTCTGTCGGGCCCTGTCGGGCTCTGTCGGGCTCTGTCGGGCTCTGTCGGGCCCTCTCGGGCTCTGTCGGGCTCTACTGGGCCCTGTCGGGTCCTGTCGGGCTCTGTCGGGCTCTGTCGGGCCCTGTCGGGCCCTGTCGGGCTCTGTCGGGCTCTGTCGGGCTCTGTCGGGCTCTGTCGGGCTCTACTGCGCCCTGTCGGGCTCTGTCGGGCTCTGTCGGGCTCTGTCGGGCTCTGACGGGTTCTGTCGGGTTCTGTCGGGCTCTACTGGGCCCTGTCGGGCCCTGTCGGGCCCTGTCGGGCTCTGTCGGGCTCTGTCGGGCTCTGTCGGGCTCTACTGGGCCCTGTCGGGCTCTGTCGGGCCCTGTCGGGCTCTGTCGGGCTCTACTGGGCTCTGTCGGGTTCTACTGGGCTCTACTGGGCCCTGTCGGGCTCTGTCGGGCCCTGTCGGGCTCTGTTGGGCTCTGTCGGGCTCTGTCGGGCCCTGTCGGGCTCTGTCGGGCTCTGTCGGTCCCTGTCGGGCTCTGTCGGGCTCTGTCGGGCTCTGTCGGGCTCTACTGGGCCCTGTCGGGCTCTGTCGGGCTCTGTCGGGCTCTGTCGGGCCCTGTCGGGCTCTGTCGGGCTCTGTCGGGCTGTGTCGGGCTCTGTCGGGCTCTACTGGGCTCTACTGGGCTCTGTCGGGCTCTGTCGGGCTCTGTCGGGCTCTACTGGACCCTGTCGGGCCCTGTCGGGCTCTGTCGGGCTCTGTCGGGCTCTGTCGGGCTCTACTGGGCCCTGTCGGGCCCTGTCGGGCTCTGTCGTGCCCTGTCGGGCCCTGTCGGGCTCTGTCGGGCCCTGTCGGGCTCTGTCAGGCCCTGTCGGGCCCTGTCGGGCTCTGTCGGGCTCTGTCGGGCCCTGTCGGGCTCTGTCGGGCTCTGTCGGGCTCTGTCGGGCTCAACTGGTCTCTGTCGGGCTCTGTCGGGTTCTGTCGGGCTCTGTCGGGCTCTGTCGGGCTCTGTCGGGCTCTACTGGGCTCTACTGGGCTCTGTCGGGCTCTGTCGGTCTCTACTGGGCCCTGTCGGGCTCTGTCGGGCTCTGTCGGGCCCTGTCAGGCCCTGTCGGGCTCTGTCGGGCCCTGTCGGGCTCTGTCGGGCTCTGTCGGGCTCTGTCGGGCCCTGTCGGGCCCTGTCGGGCTCTGTCGGGCCCTGTCGGGCTCTGTCGGGCTCTGTCGGGCTCTGTCGGGCTCTACTGGGCTCTGTCGGGCTCTGTCGGGCTCTGTCGGGCTCTGTCGGGCTCTACTGGGCCCTGTCGGGCTCTGTCGGGCTCTGTCGGGCCCTGTCGGGCTCTGTCGGGCTCTGTCGGGCTCTGTCGGGCCCTGTCGGGCTCTGTTGGGCCCTGTCGGGCCCTGTCGGGCTCTGTCGGGCTCTGTCGGGACCTGTCGGGCTCTGTCGGGCCCTGTCGGGCTCTGTCGGGCTCTACTGGGCTCTGTCGGGCTCTGTCGGGCCCTGTCGGGCTCTGTCGGGCTCTGTCGGGCTCTGTCGGGCTCTACTGGGCCCTGTCGGGTTCTGTCGGGCTCTGTCGGGCTCTGTCGGGCTCTACTGGGCCCTGTCGGGCCCTGTCGGGCTCTGTCGGGCTCTACTGGGCCCTGTCGGGCCCTGTCGGGCTCTGTCGGGCTCTGTCGGGCTCTGTCGGGCCCTGTCGGGCTCTGTCGGGCTCTGTCGGGCTCTGTCGGGCTCTGTCGGGCCCTCTCGGCTCTGTCGGGCTCTACTGGGCCCTGTCGGGCCCTGTCGGGATCTGTCGGGCTCTGTCGGGCCCTGTCGGGCTCTGTCGGGCTCTGTCGGGCTCTGTCGGGCTCTGACGGGTTCTGTCGGGCTCTGTCGGGCTCTGTCGGGCTCTACTGGGCCCTGTCGGGCTCTGTCGGGCCCTGTCGGGCCCTGTCGGGCTCTGTCAGGCTCTACTGGGCTCTGTCGGGCTCTGTCGGGCTCTGTCGGGCTCTACTGGGCTCTGTCGGGCTCTGTCGGGCTCTGTCGGGCTCTGTCGGGCTCTACTGGGCCCTGTCGGGCTCTGTCGGGCCCTGTCGGGCTCTGTCGGGCTCTGTCGGGCCCTGTCGGGCCCTGTCGGGCTCTGTCGGGCTCTGTAGGGCTCTGTCGGGCTCTACTGGGCTCTGTCGGGCTCTGTCGGGCTCTGTCGGGCTCTGTCGGGCTCTACTGGGCCCTGTCGGGCTCTGTCAGGCTCTGTCGGGCCCTGTCGGGCTCTGTCGGGCTCTGTCGGGCTCTGTCGGGCCCTGTCGGGCTCTGTCGGGCCCTGTCGGGCCCTGTCGGGCTCTGTCGGGCTCTGTCGGGCTCTACTGGGCCCTGTCCTGCTCTGTCGGGCTCTGTCGGGCTCTGTCGGGCCCTGTCGGGCTCTGTCGGGCTCTACTGGGCCCTGTCGGGCTCTGTCGGGCTCTGTCGGGCCCTGTCGGGCTCTGTCGGGCTCTGTCGGGCTCTACTGGGCCCTGTCGGGCGCTGTCGGGCTCTGTCGGGCTCTGTCGGGCTCTGTCGGGCCCTGTAGGGCTCTGTCGGGCTTTGTCGGTCTCTGTCGGGCTCTACTGGGCCCTGTCGGGTTCTGTCGGGCTCTGTCGGGCTCTGTCTAGCTCTACTGGGCCCTGTCGGGCTCTGTCGGGCTCTGTCGGGCTCTGTCGGGCCCTGTCGGGCTCTGTCGGTCTCTGTCGGGCTCTGTCGGGCCCTCTCGGCTCTGTCGGGCTCTACTGGGCCCTGTCGGGCCCTGTCGGGCTCTGTCGGGCTCTGTCGGGCCCTGTCGGGCTCTGTCGGGCTCTGTCGGGCTCTGTCGGGCTCTACTGGGCCCTGTCGGGCCCTGTCGGGCTCTGTCGGGCTCTGTCGGGCTCTGTCGGGCTCTGTCGGGCTCTGACGGGTTCTGTCGGGCTCTGTCGGGCTCTGTCGGGCTCTACTGGGCCCTGTCGGGCTCTGTCGGGCTCTGTCGGGCTCTGTCGGGCCCTGTCGGGCTCTGTCGGGCTCTGTCGGGCTCTGTCGGGCTCTACTGGGCCCTGTCGGGCTCTGTCGGGCTCTGTCGGGCTCTGTCGGGCCCTGTCGGGCTCTGTCGGGCTCTGTCGGGCTCTGTCGGGCTCTGTCGGGCCCTCTCGGCTCTGTCGGGCTCTACTGGGCCCTGTCGGGCCCTGTCGGGCTCTGTCGGGCTCTGTCGGGCCCTGTCGGGCTCTGTCGGGCTCTGTCGGGCTCTGTCGGGCTCTGACGGGTTCTGTCGGGCTCTGTCGGGCTCTGTCGGGCTCTACTGGGCCCTGTCGGGCTCTGTCGGGCCCTGTCGGGCCCTGTCGGGCTCTGTCAGGCTCTACTGGGCTCTGTCGGGCTCTGTCGGGCTCTGTCGGGCTCTACTGGGCTCTGTCGGGCTCTGTCGGGCTCTGTCGGGCTCTGTCGGGCTCTACTGGGCCCTGTCGGGCTCTGTCGGGCCCTGTCGGGCTCTGTCGGGCTCTGTCGGGCCCTGTCGGGCCCTGTCGGGCTCTGTCGGGCTCTGTAGGGCTCTGTCGGGCTCTACTGGGCTCTGTCGGGCTCTGTCGGGCTCTGTCGGGCTCTGTCGGGCTCTACTGGGCCCTGTCGGGCTCTGTCAGGCTCTGTCGGGCCCTGTCGGGCTCTGTCGGGCTCTGTCGGGCCCTGTCGGGCTCTGTCGGGCCCTGTCGGGCCCTGTCGGGCTCTGTCGGGCTCTGTCGGGCTCTACTGGGCCCTGTCCTGCTCTGTCGGGCTCTGTCGGGCTCTGTCGGGCCCTGTCGGGCTCTGTCGGGCTCTACTGGGCCCTGTCGGGCTCTGTCGGGCTCTGTCGGGCCCTGTCGGGCTCTGTCGGGCTCTGTCGGGCTCTACTGGGCCCTGTCGGGCGCTGTCGGGCTCTGTCGGGCTCTGTCGGGCTCTGTCGGGCCCTGTCGGGCTCTGTCGGGCTTTGTCGGTCTCTGTCGGGCTCTACTGGGCCCTGTCGGGTTCTGTCGGGCTCTGTCGGGCTCTGTCTAGCTCTACTGGGCCCTGTCGGGCTCTGTCGGGCTCTGTCGGGCTCTGTCGGGCCCTGTCGGGCTCTGTCGGTCTCTGTCGGGCTCTGTCGGGCCCTCTCGGCTCTGTCGGGCTCTACTGGGCCCTGTCGGGCCCTGTCGGGCTCTGTCGGGCTCTGTCGGGCCCTGTCGGGCTCTGTCGGGCTCTGTCGGGCTCTGTCGGGCTCTACTGGGCCCTGTCGGGCCCTGTCGGGCTCTGTCGGGCTCTGTCGGGCTCTGTCGGGCTCTGACGGGTTCTGTCGGGCTCTGTCGGGCTCTGTCGGGCTCTACTGGGCCCTGTCGGGCTCTGTCGGGCTCTGTCGGGCTCTGTCGGGCCCTGTCGGGCTCTGTCGGGCTCTGTCGGGCTCTGTCGGGCTCTACTGGGCCCTGTCGGGCCCTGTCGGGCTCTGTCGGGCTCTGTCGGGCTCTGTCGGCCTCTGTCAGGCTCTACTGGGCTCTCTCGGGCCCTGTCGGGCTCTGTCGGGCTCTGTCGGGCCCTGTCGGGCTCTGTCGGGCTCTGTCGGGCTCTACTGGGCCCTGTCGGGCCCTGTCGGGCTCTGTCGGGCTCTGTCGGGACCTGTCGGGCTCTGTCGGGCTCTGTCGGTCTCTGTCGGGCCCTGTCGGGCTCTGTCGGGCTCTGTCGGGCTCTCTCGGGCTCTGTCGGGCTCTACTGGGCTCTGTCGGGCTCTGTCGGGCTCTGTCGGGCTCTGTCGGGCTCTACTGGGCCCTGTCGGGCTCTGTCGGGCTCTGTCGGGCCCTGTCGGGCTCTGTCGGGCTCTGTCGGGCTCTGTCGGGCCCTGTCGGGCTCTGTCGGGCCCTGTCGGGCCCTGTGGGGCTCTGTCGGGCTCTGTCGGGCTCTGTCGGGCTCTACTGGGCTCTGTCGGGCTCTACTGGGCTCTACTGGGCCCTGTCGGGCTCTGTCGGGCTCTGTCGGGCTCTGTCAGGCTCTACTGGGCTCTGTCGGGCCCTGTCGGGCTCTGTCGGGCTCTGTCGGGCTCTGTCGGGCCCTGTCGGGCTCTGTCGGGCTCTGTCGGGCTCTGTCGGGCTCTACTGGGCTCTGTCGGGCTCTGTCGGGCTCTGTCGGGCTCTGTCGGGCTCTACTGGGCCCTGTCGGGCCCTGTCGGGCTCTGTCGGGCTCTGTCGGGCTCTGTCGGGCTCAACTGGTCTCTGTCGGGCTCTGTCGGGTTCTGTCGGGCTCTGTCGGGCTCTACTGGGCTCTACTGGGCTCTGTCGGGCTCTGTCGGTCTCTACTGGGCCCTGTCGGGCTCTGTCGGGCTCTGTCGGGCCCTGTCAGGCCCTGTCGGGCTCTGTCGGGCCCTGTCGGGCTCTGTCGGGCTCTGTCGGGCTCTGTCGGGCCCTGTCGGGCCCTGTCGGGCTCTGTCGGGCCCTGTCGGGCTCTGTCGGGCTCTGTCGGGCTCTGTCGGGCTCTACTGGGCTCTGTCGGGCTCTGTCGGGCTCTGTCGGGCTCTGTCGGGCTCTACTGGGCCCTGTCGGGCTCTGTCGGGCTCTGTCGGGCCCTGTCGGGCTCTGTCGGGCTCTGTCGGGCTCTGTCGGGCCCTGTCGGGCTCTGTTGGGCCCTGTCGGGCCCTGTCGGGCTCTGTCGGGCTCTGTCGGGACCTGTCGGGCTCTGTCGGGCCCTGTCGGGCTCTGTCGGGCTCTACTGGGCTCTGTCGGGCTCTGTCGGGCCCTGTCGGGCTCTGTCGGGCTCTGTCGGGCTCTGTCGGGCTCTACTGGGCCCTGTCGGGTTCTGTCGGGCTCTGTCGGGCTCTGTCGGGCTCTACTGGGCCCTGTCGGGCCCTGTCGGGCTCTGTCGGGCTCTGTCGGGCTCTGTCGGGCCCTGTCGGGCTCTGTCGGGCTCTGTCGGGCTCTGTCGGGCCCTCTCGGGCTCTGTCGGGCTCTACTGGGCCCTGTCGGGTCCTGTCGGGCTCTGTCGGGCTCTGTCGGGCCCTGTCGGGCCCTGTCGGGCTCTGTCGGGCTCTGTCGGGCTCTGTCGGGCTCTGTCGGGCTCTACTGCGCCCTGTCGGGCTCTGTCGGGCTCTGTCGGGCTCTGTCGGGCTCTGACGGGTTCTGTCGGGTTCTGTCGGGCTCTACTGGGCCCTGTCGGGCCCTGTCGGGCCCTGTCGGGCTCTGTCGGGCTCTGTCGGGCTCTGTCGGGCTCTACTGGGCCCTGTCGGGCTCTGTCGGGCCCTGTCGGGCTCTGTCGGGCTCTACTGGGCTCTGTCGGGTTCTACTGGGCTCTACTGGGCCCTGTCGGGCTCTGTCGGGCCCTGTCGGGCTCTGTTGGGCTCTGTCGGGCTCTGTCGGGCCCTGTCGGGCTCTGTCGGGCTCTGTCGGTCCCTGTCGGGCTCTGTCGGGCTCTGTCGGGCTCTGTCGGGCTCTACTGGGCCCTGTCGGGCTCTGTCGGGCTCTGTCGGGCTCTGTCGGGCCCTGTCGGGCTCTGTCGGGCTCTGTCGGGCTGTGTCGGGCTCTGTCGGGCTCTACTGGGCTCTACTGGGCTCTGTCGGGCTCTGTCGGGCTCTGTCGGGCTCTACTGGACCCTGTCGGGCCCTGTCGGGCTCTGTCGGGCTCTGTCGGGCTCTGTCGGGCTCTACTGGGCCCTGTCGGGCCCTGTCGGGCTCTGTCGTGCCCTGTCGGGCCCTGTCGGGCTCTGTCGGGCCCTGTCGGGCTCTGTCAGGCCCTGTCGGGCCCTGTCGGGCTCTGTCGGGCTCTGTCGGGCCCTGTCGGGCTCTGTCGGGCTCTGTCGGGCTCTGTCGGGCTCAACTGGTCTCTGTCGGGCTCTGTCGGGTTCTGTCGGGCTCTGTCGGGCTCTGTCGGGCTCTGTCGGGCTCTACTGGGCTCTACTGGGCTCTGTCGGGCTCTGTCGGTCTCTACTGGGCCCTGTCGGGCTCTGTCGGGCTCTGTCGGGCCCTGTCAGGCCCTGTCGGGCTCTGTCGGGCCCTGTCGGGCTCTGTCGGGCTCTGTCGGGCTCTGTCGGGCCCTGTCGGGCCCTGTCGGGCTCTGTCGGGCCCTGTCGGGCTCTGTCGGGCTCTGTCGGGCTCTGTCGGGCTCTACTGGGCTCTGTCGGGCTCTGTCGGGCTCTGTCGGGCTCTGTCGGGCTCTACTGGGCCCTGTCGGGCTCTGTCGGGCTCTGTCGGGCTCTGTCGGGCCCTGTCGGGCTCTGTTGGGCCCTGTCGGGCCCTGTCGGGCTCTGTCGGGCTCTGTCGGGACCTGTCGGGCTCTGTCGGGCCCTGTCGGGCTCTGTCGGGCTCTACTGGGCTCTGTCGGGCTCTGTCGGGCCCTGTCGGGCTCTGTCGGGCTCTGTCGGGCTCTGTCGGGCTCTACTGGGCCCTGTCGGGTTCTGTCGGGCTCTGTCGGGCTCTGTCGGGCTCTACTGGGCCCTGTCGGGCCCTGTCGGGCTCTGTCGGGCTCTACTGGGCCCTGTCGGGCCCTGTCGGGCTCTGTCGGGCTCTGTCGGGCTCTGTCGGGCCCTGTCGGGCTCTGTCGGGCTCTGTCGGGCTCTGTCGGGCTCTGTCGGGCCCTCTCGGCTCTGTCGGGCTCTACTGGGCCCTGTCGGGCCCTGTCGGGCTCTGTCGGGCTCTGTCGGGCCCTGTCGGGCTCTGTCGGGCTCTGTCGGGCTCTGTCGGGCTCTGACGGGTTCTGTCGGGCTCTGTCGGGCTCTGTCGGGCTCTACTGGGCCCTGTCGGGCTCTGTCGGGCCCTGTCGGGCCCTGTCGGGCTCTGTCAGGCTCTACTGGGCTCTGTCGGGCTCTGTCGGGCTCTGTCGGGCTCTACTGGGCTCTGTCGGGCTCTGTCGGGCTCTGTCGGGCTCTGTCGGGCTCTACTGGGCCCTGTCGGGCTCTGTCGGGCCCTGTCGGGCTCTGTCGGGCTCTGTCGGGCCCTGTCGGGCCCTGTCGGGCTCTGTCGGGCTCTGTAGGGCTCTGTCGGGCTCTACTGGGCTCTGTCGGGCTCTGTCGGGCTCTGTCGGGCTCTGTCGGGCTCTACTGGGCCCTGTCGGGCTCTGTCAGGCTCTGTCGGGCCCTGTCGGGCTCTGTCGGGCTCTGTCGGGCTCTGTCGGGCCCTGTCGGGCTCTGTCGGGCCCTGTCGGGCCCTGTCGGGCTCTGTCGGGCTCTGTCGGGCTCTACTGGGCCCTGTCCTGCTCTGTCGGGCTCTGTCGGGCTCTGTCGGGCCCTGTCGGGCTCTGTCGGGCTCTACTGGGCCCTGTCGGGCTCTGTCGGGCTCTGTCGGGCCCTGTCGGGCTCTGTCGGGCTCTGTCGGGCTCTACTGGGCCCTGTCGGGCGCTGTCGGGCTCTGTCGGGCTCTGTCGGGCTCTGTCGGGCCCTGTCGGGCTCTGTCGGGCTTTGTCGGTCTCTGTCGGGCTCTACTGGGCCCTGTCGGGTTCTGTCGGGCTCTGTCGGGCTCTGTCTAGCTCTACTGGGCCCTGTCGGGCTCTGTCGGGCTCTGTCGGGCTCTGTCGGGCCCTGTCGGGCTCTGTCGGTCTCTGTCGGGCTCTGTCGGGCCCTCTCGGCTCTGTCGGGCTCTACTGGGCCCTGTCGGGCCCTGTCGGGCTCTGTCGGGCTCTGTCGGGCCCTGTCGGGCTCTGTCGGGCTCTGTCGGGCTCTGTCGGGCTCTACTGGGCCCTGTCGGGCCCTGTCGGGCTCTGTCGGGCTCTGTCGGGCTCTGTCGGGCTCTGTCGGGCTCTGACGGGTTCTGTCGGGCTCTGTCGGGCTCTGTCGGGCTCTACTGGGCCCTGTCGGGCTCTGTCGGGCTCTGTCGGGCTCTGTCGGGCCCTGTCGGGCTCTGTCGGGCTCTGTCGGGCTCTGTCGGGCTCTACTGGGCCCTGTCGGGCTCTGTCGGGCTCTGTCGGGCTCTGTCGGGCCCTGTCGGGCTCTGTCGGGCTCTGTCGGGCTCTGTCGGGCCCTCTCGGCTCTGTCGGGCTCTACTGGGCCCTGTCGGGCCCTGTCGGGCTCTGTCGGGCTCTGTCGGGCCCTGTCGGGCTCTGTCGGGCTCTGTCGGGCTCTGTCGGGCTCTGACGGGTTCTGTCGGGCTCTGTCGGGCTCTGTCGGGCTCTACTGGGCCCTGTCGGGCTCTGTCGGGCCCTGTCGGGCCCTGTCGGGCTCTGTCAGGCTCTACTGGGCTCTGTCGGGCTCTGTCGGGCTCTGTCGGGCTCTACTGGGCTCTGTCGGGCTCTGTCGGGCTCTGTCGGGCTCTGTCGGGCTCTACTGGGCCCTGTCGGGCTCTGTCGGGCCCTGTCGGGCTCTGTCGGGCTCTGTCGGGCCCTGTCGGGCCCTGTCGGGCTCTGTCGGGCTCTGTAGGGCTCTGTCGGGCTCTACTGGGCTCTGTCGGGCTCTGTCGGGCTCTGTCGGGCTCTGTCGGGCTCTACTGGGCCCTGTCGGGCTCTGTCAGGCTCTGTCGGGCCCTGTCGGGCTCTGTCGGGCTCTGTCGGGCTCTGTCGGGCCCTGTCGGGCTCTGTCGGGCCCTGTCGGGCCCTGTCGGGCTCTGTCGGGCTCTGTCGGGCTCTACTGGGCCCTGTCCTGCTCTGTCGGGCTCTGTCGGGCTCTGTCGGGCCCTGTCGGGCTCTGTCGGGCTCTACTGGGCCCTGTCGGGCTCTGTCGGGCTCTGTCGGGCCCTGTCGGGCTCTGTCGGGCTCTGTCGGGCTCTACTGGGCCCTGTCGGGCGCTGTCGGGCTCTGTCGGGCTCTGTCGGGCTCTGTCGGGCCCTGTCGGGCTCTGTCGGGCTTTGTCGGTCTCTGTCGGGCTCTACTGGGCCCTGTCGGGTTCTGTCGGGCTCTGTCGGGCTCTGTCTAGCTCTACTGGGCCCTGTCGGGCTCTGTCGGGCTCTGTCGGGCTCTGTCGGGCCCTGTCGGGCTCTGTCGGTCTCTGTCGGGCTCTGTCGGGCCCTCTCGGCTCTGTCGGGCTCTACTGGGCCCTGTCGGGCCCTGTCGGGCTCTGTCGGGCTCTGTCGGGCCCTGTCGGGCTCTGTCGGGCTCTGTCGGGCTCTGTCGGTCTCTACTGGGCCCTGTCGGGCCCTGTCGGGCTCTGTCGGGCTCTGTCGGGCTCTGTCGGGCTCTGTCGGGCTCTGACGGGTTCTGTCGGGCTCTGTCGGGCTCTGTCGGGCTCTACTGGGCCCTGTCGGGCTCTGTCGGGCTCTGTCGGGCTCTGTCGGGCCCTGTCGGGCTCTGTCGGGCTCTGTCGGGCTCTGTCGGGCTCTACTGGGCCCTGTCGGGCCCTGTCGGGCTCTGTCGGGCTCTGTCGGGCTCTGTCGGCCTCTGTCAGGCTCTACTGGGCTCTCTCGGGCCCTGTCGGGCTCTGTCGGGCTCTGTCGGGCCCTGTCGGGCTCTGTCGGGCTCTGTCGGGCTCTACTGGGCCCTGTCGGGCCCTGTCGGGCTCTGTCGGGCTCTGTCGGGACCTGTCGGGCTCTGTCGGGCTCTGTCGGTCTCTGTCGGGCCCTGTCGGGCTCTGTCGGGCTCTGTCGGGCTCTCTCGGGCTCTGTCGGGCTCTACTGGGCTCTGTCGGGCTCTGTCGGGCTCTGTCGGGCTCTGTCGGGCTCTACTGGGCCCTGTCGGGCTCTGTCGGGCTCTGTCGGGCCCTGTCGGGCTCTGTCGGGCTCTGTCGGGCTCTGTCGGGCCCTGTCGGGCTCTGTCGGGCCCTGTCGGGCCCTGTGGGGCTCTGTCGGGCTCTGTCGGGCTCTGTCGGGCTCTACTGGGCTCTGTCGGGCTCTGTCGGGCTCTGTCGGGCTCTGTCAGGCTCTACTGGGCTCTGTCGGGCCCTGTCGGGCTCTGTCGGGCTCTGTCGGGCTCTGTCGGGCCCTGTCGGGCTCTGTCGGGCTCTGTCGGGCTCTGTCGGGCTCTACTGGGCTCTGTCGGGCTCTGTCGGGCTCTGTCGGGCTCTGTCGGGCTCTACTGGGCCCTGTCGGGCCCTGTCGGGCTCTGTCGGGCTCTGTCGGGCTCTGTCGGGCTCAACTGGTCTCTGTCGGGCTCTGTCGGGTTCTGTCGGTCTCTGTCGGGCTCTGTCGGGCTCTGTCGGGCTCTACTGGGCTCTACTGGGCTCTGTCGGGCTCTGTCGGTCTCTACTGGGCCCTGTCGGGCTCTGTCGGGCTCTGTCGGGCCCTGTCAGGCCCTGTCGGGCTCTGTCGGGCCCTGTCGGGCTCTGTCGGGCTCTGTCGGGCTCTGTCGGGCCCTGTCGGGCCCTGTCGGGCTCTGTCGGGCCCTGTCGGGCTCTGTCGGGCTCTGTCGGGCTCTGTCGGGCTCTACTGGGCTCTGTCGGGCTCTGTCGGGCTCTGTCGGGCTCTGTCGGGCTCTACTGGGCCCTGTCGGGCTCTGTCGGGCTCTGTCGGGCCCTGTCGGGCTCTGTCGGGCTCTGTCGGGCTCTGTCGGGCCCTGTCGGGCTCTGTTGGGCCCTGTCGGGCCCTGTCGGGCTCTGTCGGGCTCTGTCGGGACCTGTCGGGCTCTGTCGGGCCCTGTCGGGCTCTGTCGGGCTCTACTGGGCTCTGTCGGGCTCTGTCGGGCCCTGTCGGGCTCTGTCGGGCTCTGTCGGGCTCTGTCGGGCTCTACTGGGCCCTGTCGGGTTCTGTCGGGCTCTGTCGGGCTCTGTCGGGCTCTACTGGGCCCTGTCGGGCCCTGTCGGGCTCTGTCGGGCTCTGTCGGGCTCTGTCGGGCCCTGTCGGGCTCTGTCGGGCTCTGTCGGGCTCTGTCGGGCCCTCTCGGGCTCTGTCGGGCTCTACTGGGCCCTGTCGGGTCCTGTCGGGCTCTGTCGGGCTCTGTCGGGCCCTGTCGGGCCCTGTCGGGCTCTGTCGGGCTCTGTCGGGCTCTGTCGGGCTCTGTCGGGCTCTACTGCGCCCTGTCGGGCTCTGTCGGGCTCTGTCGGGCTCTGTCGGGCTCTGACGGGTTCTGTCGGGTTCTGTCGGGCTCTACTGGGCCCTGTCGGGCCCTGTCGGGCCCTGTCGGGCTCTGTCGGGCTCTGTCGGGCTCTGTCGGGCTCTACTGGGCCCTGTCGGGCTCTGTCGGGCCCTGTCGGGCTCTGTCGGGCTCTACTGGGCTCTGTCGGGTTCTACTGGGCTCTACTGGGCCCTGTCGGGCTCTGTCGGGCCCTGTCGGGCTCTGTTGGGCTCTGTCGGGCTCTGTCGGGCCCTGTCGGGCTCTGTCGGGCTCTGTCGGTCCCTGTCGGGCTCTGTCGGGCTCTGTCGGGCTCTGTCGGGCTCTACTGGGCCCTGTCGGGCTCTGTCGGGCTCTGTCGGGCTCTGTCGGGCCCTGTCGGGCTCTGTCGGGCTCTGTCGGGCTGTGTCGGGCTCTGTCGGGCTCTACTGGGCTCTACTGGGCTCTGTCGGGCTCTGTCGGGCTCTGTCGGGCTCTACTGGACCCTGTCGGGCCCTGTCGGGCTCTGTCGGGCTCTGTCGGGCTCTGTCGGGCTCTACTGGGCCCTGTCGGGCCCTGTCGGGCTCTGTCGTGCCCTGTCGGGCCCTGTCGGGCTCTGTCGGGCCCTGTCGGGCTCTGTCAGGCCCTGTCGGGCCCTGTCGGGCTCTGTCGGGCTCTGTCGGGCCCTGTCGGGCTCTGTCGGGCTCTGTCGGGCTCTGTCGGGCTCAACTGGTCTCTGTCGGGCTCTGTCGGGTTCTGTCGGGCTCTGTCGGGCTCTGTCGGGCTCTGTCGGGCTCTACTGGGCTCTACTGGGCTCTGTCGGGCTCTGTCGGTCTCTACTGGGCCCTGTCGGGCTCTGTCGGGCTCTGTCGGGCCCTGTCAGGCCCTGTCGGGCTCTGTCGGGCTCTGTCGGGCTCTGTCGGGCTCTGTCGGGCTCTACTGGGCTCTGTCGGGCTCTGTCGGGCTCTGTCGGGCTCTGTCGGGCTCTACTGGGCCCTGTCGGGCTCTGTCGGGCTCTGTCGGGCCCTGTCGGGCTCTGTCGGGCTCTGTCGGGCTCTGTCGGGCCCTGTCGGGCTCTGTTGGGCCCTGTCGGGCCCTGTCGGGCTCTGTCGGGCTCTGTCGGGACCTGTCGGGCTCTGTCGGGCCCTGTCGGGCTCTGTCGGGCTCTACTGGGCTCTGTCGGGCTCTGTCGGGCCCTGTCGGGCTCTGTCGGGCTCTGTCGGGCTCTACTGGGCCCTGTCGGGTTCTGTCGGGCTCTGTCGGGCTCTGTCGGGCTCTACTGGGCCCTGTCGGGCCCTGTCGGGCTCTGTCGGGCTCTGTCGGGCTCTGTCGGGCCCTGTCGGGCTCTGTCGGGCTCTGTCGGGCTCTGTCGGGCCCTCTCGGGCTCTGTCGGGCTCTACTGGGCCCTGTCGGGTCCTGTCGGGCTCTGTCGGGCTCTGTCGGGCCCTGTCGGGCCCTGTCGGGCTCTGTCGGGCTCTGTCGGGCTCTGTCGGGCTCTGTCGGGCTCTACTGCGCCCTGTCGGGCTCTGTCGGGCTCTGTCGGGCTCTGTCGGGCTCTGACGGGTTCTGTCGGGTTCTGTCGGGCTCTACTGGGCCCTGTCGGGCCCTGTCGGGCCCTGTCGGGCTCTGTCGGGCTCTGTCGGGCTCTGTCGGGCTCTACTGGGCCCTGTCGGGCTCTGTCGGGCCCTGTCGGGCTTTGTCGGGCTCTACTGGGCTCTGTCGGGTTCTACTGGGCTCTACTGGGCCCTGTCGGGCTCTGTCGGGCCCTGTCGGGCTCTGTTGGGCTCTGTCGGGCTCTGTCGGGCCCTGTCGGGCTCTGTCGGGCTCTGTCGGTCCCTGTCGGGCTCTGTCGGGCTCTGTCGGGCTCTGTCGGGCTCTACTGGGCCCTGTCGGGCTCTGTCGGGCTCTGTCGGGCTCTGTCGGGCCCTGTCGGGCTCTGTCGGGCTCTGTCGGGCTGTGTCGGCCTCTGTCGGGCTCTACTGGGCTCTACTGGTCTCTGTCGGGCTCTGTCGGGCTCTGTCGGGCTCTACTGGACCCTGTCGGGCCCTGTCGGGCTCTGTCGGGCTCTGTCGGGCTCTGTCGGGCTCTACTGGGCCCTGTCGGGCCCTGTCGGGCTCTGTCGTGCCCTGTCGGGCCCTGTCGGGCTCTGTCGGGCCCTGTCGGGCTCTGTCAGGCCCTGTCGGGCCCTGTCGGGCTCTGTCGGGCTCTGTCGGGCCCTGTCGGGCCCTGTCGGGCTCTGTCGGGCTCTGTCGGGCTCTGTCGGGCTCTACTGGGCTCTGTCGGGCCCTGTCGGGCTCTGTCGGGCTCTGTCGGGCCCTGTCGGGCCCTGTCGGGCTCTGTCGGGCTCTGTCGGGCTCTACTGGGCCCTGTCGGGCTCTGTCGGGCCCTGTCGGGCTCTGTCGGGCTCTGTCGTGCCCTGTCGGGCTCTGTCGGGCTCTGTCGGGCCCTGTCGGGCCCTGTCGGGCCCTGTCGGGCCCTGTCGGGCCCTGTCGGGCTCTGTCGGGCTCTGTCAGGCCCTGTCGGGCTCTGTCGGGCTCTGTCGGGCTCTATCGGGCTCTACTGGGCCCTGTCGGGCCCTGTCGGGCTCTGTCGGGCCCTGTCGGTCTCTGTCGGGCTCTGTCGGGCCCTGTCGGGCCCTGTCGGGCTCTGTCGGGCTCTGTCGGGCTCTACTGGGCCCTGTCGGGCTCTGTCGGGCTCTGTCGGGCCCTGTCGGGCCCTGTCGGGCTCTGTCAGGCTCTGTCGGGCTCTGTCGGGCTCTACTGGGCCCTGTCGGGCCCTGTCGGGCCCTGTCGGGCTCTACTGGACTCTACTGGGCTCTGTCGGGCTCTTTCGGGCTCTACTGGGCCCTGTCGGGCCCTGTCGGGCCCTGTCGGGCTCTGTCGGGCCCTGTCGGGCCCTGTCGGGCTCTGTCGGGCTCTGTCGGGCCCTGTCGGGCTCTGTCGGGCTCTACTGGGTTCTACTGGGCTCTGTCGGGCTCTGTCGGGCTCTACTGGGCCCTGTCGGGCCCTGTCGGGCCCTGTCGGGCTCTGTCGGGCTGTGTCGGGCTCTACTGGGCCCTGTCGGGCTCTGTCGGGCCCTGTCGGGCTCTGTCAGGCTCTGTCGGGCCCTGTCGGGCCCTGTCGGGCTCTGTCGGGCCCTGTCGGGCTCTGTCGGGCTCTGTCGGGCTCTGTCGGGCTCTACTGGGCTCTGTCGGGCTCTGTCGGGCTCTACTGGGCTCTGTCGGGCTCTGTCGGGCTCTGTCGGGCCCTGTCGGGCTCTGTCGGGCCCTGTCGGGCTCTGTCGGGCTCTGTCGGGCTCTGTCGGGCCCTGTCGGGCCCTGTCGGGCTCTGTCGGGCCCTGTCGGGCCCTGTCGGGCTCTGTCGGGCTCTGTCGGGCCCTGTCGGGCTCTACTGGGCCCTGTCGGGCTCTGTCGGGCCCTGTCGGGCCCTGTCGGGCTCTGTCGGGCTCTGTCGGGCTCTGTCGGGCTCTACTGGGCCCTGTCGGGCTCTGTCGGGCTCTGTCGGGCTCTGTCGGGCCCTGTCGGGCTCTGTCGGGCTCTACTGGACCCTGTCGGGCCCTGTCGGGCTCTGTCGGGCTCTGTCGGGCCCTGTCGGGCTCTGTCGGGCTCTGTCGGGCTCTGTTGGGCTCTACTGGGCCCTGTCGGGCGCTGTCGGGCTCTGTCGGGCTGTGTCGGGCTCTGTCGGGCCCTGTCGGGCTCTGTCGGGCCCTGTCGGGCCCTGTGGGGCTCTGTCGGGCTCTGTCGGGCTCTGTCGGGCTCTACTGGGCTCTGTCGGGCTCTACTGGGCTCTACTGGGCCCTGTCGGGCTCTGTCGGGCTCTACTGGGCTCTGTCGGGCCCTGTCGGGCCCTGTCGGGCTCTGTCGGGCTCTGTCGGGCTCTGTCGGGCTCAACTGGTCTCTGTCGGGCTCTGTCGGGTTCTGTCGGGCTCTGTCGGGCTCTGTCGGGCTCTGTCGGGCTCTACTGGGCTCTACTGGGCTCTGTCGGGCTCTGTCGGGCTCTACTGGGCCCTGTCGGGCTCTGTCGGGCTCTGTCGGGCCCTGTCGGGCTCTGTCGGGCTCTGTCGGGCTCTGTCGGGCCCTGTCGGGCTCTGTCGGGCCCTGTCGGGCCCTGTGGGGCTCTGTCGGGCTCTGTCGGGCTCTGTCGGGCTCTACTGGGCTCTGTCGGGCTCTGTCGGGCTCTGTCGGGCTCTGTCAGGCTCTACTGGGCTCTGTCGGGCCCTGTCGGGCTCTGTCGGGCTCCTTCGGGCTCTGTCGGGCCCTGTCGGGCTCTGTCGGGCTCTGTCGGGCTCTGTCGGGCTCTACTGGGCTCTGTCGGGCTCTGTCGGGCTCTGTCGGGCTCTGTCGGGCTCTACTGGGCCCTGTCGGGCCCTGTCGGGCTCTGTCGGGCTCTGTCGGGCTCTGTCGGGCTCAACTGGTCTCTGTCGGGTTCTGTCGGGTTCTGTCGGTCTCTGTCGGGCTCTGTCGGGCTCTGTCGGGCTCTACTGGGCTCTACTGGGCTCTGTCGGGCTCTGTCGGTCTCTACTGGGCCCTGTCGGGCTCTGTCGGGCTCTGTCGGGCCCTGTCAGGCCCTGTCGGGCTCTGTCGGGCCCTGTCGGGCTCTGTCGGGCTCTGTCGGGCTCTGTCGGGCCCTGTCGGGCCCTGTCGGGCTCTGTCGGGCCCTGTCGGGCTCTGTCGGGCTCTGTCGGGCTCTGTCGGGCTCTACTGGGCTCTGTCGGGCTCTGTCGGGCTCTGTCGGGCTCTGTCGGGCTCTACTGGGCCCTGTCGGGCTCTGTCGGGCTCTGTCGGGCCCTGTCGGGCTCTGTCGGGCTCTGTCGGGCTCTGTCGGGCCCTGTCGGGCTCTGTTGGGCCCTGTCGGGCCCTGTCGGGCTCTGTCGGGCTCTGTCGGGACCTGTCGGGCTCTGTCGGGCCCTGTCGGGCTCTGTCGGGCTCTACTGGGCTCTGTCGGGCTCTGTCGGGCCCTGTCGGGCTCTGTCGGGCTCTGTCGGGCTCTGTCGGGCTCTACTGGGCCCTGTCGGGTTCTGTCGGGCTCTGTCGGGCTCTGTCGGGCTCTACTGGGCCCTGTCGGGCCCTGTCGGGCTCTGTCGGGCTCTGTCGGGCTCTGTCGGGCCCTGTCGGGCTCTGTCGGGCTCTGTCGGGCTCTGTCGGGCCCTCTCGGGCTCTGTCGGGCTCTACTGGGCCCTGTCGGGTCCTGTCGGGCTCTGTCGGGCTCTGTCGGGCCCTGTCGGGCCCTGTCGGGCTCTGTCGGGCTCTGTCGGGCTCTGTCGGGCTCTGTCGGGCTCTACTGCGCCCTGTCGGGCTCTGTCGGGCTCTGTCGGGCTCTGTCGGGCTCTGACGGGTTCTGTCGGGTTCTGTCGGGCTCTACTGGGCCCTGTCGGGCCCTGTCGGGCCCTGTCGGGCTCTGTCGGGCTCTGTCGGGCTCTGTCGGGCTCTACTGGGCCCTGTCGGGCTCTGTCGGGCCCTGTCGGGCTCTGTCGGGCTCTACTGGGCTCTGTCGGGTTCTACTGGGCTCTACTGGGCCCTGTCGGGCTCTGTCGGGCCCTGTCGGGCTCTGTTGGGCTCTGTCGGGCTCTGTCGGGCCCTGTCGGGCTCTGTCGGGCTCTGTCGGTCCCTGTCGGGCTCTGTCGGGCTCTGTCGGGCTCTGTCGGGCTCTACTGGGCCCTGTCGGGCTCTGTCGGGCTCTGTCGGGCTCTGTCGGGCCCTGTCGGGCTCTGTCGGGCTCTGTCGGGCTGTGTCGGGCTCTGTCGGGCTCTACTGGGCTCTACTGGGCTCTGTCGGGCTCTGTCGGGCTCTGTCGGGCTCTACTGGACCCTGTCGGGCCCTGTCGGGCTCTGTCGGGCTCTGTCGGGCTCTGTCGGGCTCTACTGGGCCCTGTCGGGCCCTGTCGGGCTCTGTCGTGCCCTGTCGGGCCCTGTCGGGCTCTGTCGGGCCCTGTCGGGCTCTGTCAGGCCCTGTCGGGCCCTGTCGGGCTCTGTCGGGCTCTGTCGGGCCCTGTCGGGCTCTGTCGGGCTCTGTCGGGCTCAACTGGTCTCTGTCGGGCTCTGTCGGGTTCTGTCGGGCTCTGTCGGGCTCTGTCGGGCTCTGTCGGGCTCTACTGGGCTCTACTGGGCTCTGTCGGGCTCTGTCGGTCTCTACTGGGCCCTGTCGGGCTCTGTCGGGCTCTGTCGGGCCCTGTCAGGCCCTGTCGGGCTCTGTCGGGCTCTGTCGGGCTCTGTCGGGCTCTGTCGGGCTCTACTGGGCTCTGTCGGGCTCTGTCGGGCTCTGTCGGGCTCTGTCGGGCTCTACTGGGCCCTGTCGGGCTCTGTCGGGCTCTGTCGGGCCCTGTCGGGCTCTGTCGGGCTCTGTCGGGCTCTGTCGGGCCCTGTCGGGCTCTGTTGGGCCCTGTCGGGCCCTGTTGGGCTCTGTCGGGCTCTGTCGGGACCTGTCGGGCTCTGTCGGGCCCTGTCGGGCTCTGTCGGGCTCTACTGGGCTCTGTCGGGCTCTGTCGGGCCCTGTCGGGCTCTGTCGGGCTCTGTCGGGCTCTACTGGGCCCTGTCGGGTTCTGTCGGGCTCTGTCGGGCTCTGTCGGGCTCTACTGGGCCCTGTCGGGCCCTGTCGGGCTCTGTCGGGCTCTGTCGGGCTCTGTCGGGCCCTGTCGGGCTCTGTCGGGCTCTGTCGGGCTCTGTCGGGCCCTCTCGGGCTCTGTCGGGCTCTACTGGGCCCTGTCGGGTCCTGTCGGGCTCTGTCGGGCTCTGTCGGGCCCTGTCGGGCCCTGTCGGGCTCTGTCGGGCTCTGTCGGGCTCTGTCGGGCTCTGTCGGGCTCTACTGCGCCCTGTCGGGCTCTGTCGGGCTCTGTCGGGCTCTGTCGGGCTCTGACGGGTTCTGTCGGGTTCTGTCGGGCTCTACTGGGCCCTGTCGGGCCCTGTCGGGCCCTGTCGGGCTCTGTCGGGCTCTGTCGGGCTCTGTCGGGCTCTACTGGGCCCTGTCGGGCTCTGTCGGGCCCTGTCGGGCTTTGTCGGGCTCTACTGGGCTCTGTCGGGTTCTACTGGGCTCTACTGGGCCCTGTCGGGCTCTGTCGGGCCCTGTCGGGCTCTGTTGGGCTCTGTCGGGCTCTGTCGGGCCCTGTCGGGCTCTGTCGGGCTCTGTCGGTCCCTGTCGGGCTCTGTCGGGCTCTGTCGGGCTCTGTCGGGCTCTACTGGGCCCTGTCGGGCTCTGTCGGGCTCTGTCGGGCTCTGTCGGGCCCTGTCGGGCTCTGTCGGGCTCTGTCGGGCTGTGTCGGCCTCTGTCGGGCTCTACTGGGCTCTACTGGTCTCTGTCGGGCTCTGTCGGGCTCTGTCGGGCTCTACTGGACCCTGTCGGGCCCTGTCGGGCTCTGTCGGGCTCTGTCGGGCTCTGTCGGGCTCTACTGGGCCCTGTCGGGCCCTGTCGGGCTCTGTCGTGCCCTGTCGGGCCCTGTCGGGCTCTGTCGGGCCCTGTCGGGCTCTGTCAGGCCCTGTCGGGCCCTGTCGGGCTCTGTCGGGCTCTGTCGGGCCCTGTCGGGCCCTGTCGGGCTCTGTCGGGCTCTGTCGGGCTCTGTCGGGCTCTACTGGGCTCTGTCGGGCCCTGTCGGGCTCTGTCGGGCTCTGTCGGGCCCTGTCGGGCCCTGTCGGGCTCTGTCGGGCTCTGTCGGGCTCTACTGGGCCCTGTCGGGCTCTGTCGGGCCCTGTCGGGCTCTGTCGGGCTCTGTCGTGCCCTGTCGGGCTCTGTCGGGCTCTGTCGGGCCCTGTCGGGCCCTGTCGGGCCCTGTCGGGCCCTGTCGGGCCCTGTCGGGCTCTGTCGGGCTCTGTCAGGCCCTGTCGGGCTCTGTCGGGCTCTGTCGGGCTCTATCGGGCTCTACTGGGCCCTGTCGGGCCCTGTCGGGCTCTGTCGGGCCCTGTCGGTCTCTGTCGGGCTCTGTCGGGCCCTGTCGGGCCCTGTCGGGCTCTGTCGGGCTCTGTCGGGCTCTACTGGGCCCTGTCGGGCTCTGTCGGGCTCTGTCGGGCCCTGTCGGGCCCTGTCGGGCTCTGTCAGGCTCTGTCGGGCTCTGTCGGGCTCTACTGGGCCCTGTCGGGCCCTGTCGGGCCCTGTCGGGCTCTACTGGACTCTACTGGGCTCTGTCGGGCTCTTTCGGGCTCTACTGGGCCCTGTCGGGCCCTGTCGGGCCCTGTCGGGCTCTGTCGGGCCCTGTCGGGCCCTGTCGGGCTCTGTCGGGCTCTGTCGGGCCCTGTCGGGCTCTGTCGGGCTCTACTGGGCTCTACTGGGCTCTGTCGGGCTCTGTCGGGCTCTACTGGGCCCTGTCGGGCCCTGTCGGGCCCTGTCGGGCTCTGTCGGGCTGTGTCGGGCTCTACTGGGCCCTGTCGGGCTCTGTCGGGCCCTGTCGGGCTCTGTCAGGCTCTGTCGGGCCCTGTCGGGCCCTGTCGGGCTCTGTCGGGCCCTGTCGGGCTCTGTCGGGCTCTGTCGGGCTCTGTCGGGCTCTACTGGGCTCTGTCGGGCTCTGTCGGGCTCTACTGGGCTCTGTCGGGCTCTGTCGGGCTCTGTCGGGCCCTGTCGGGCTCTGTCGGGCCCTGTCGGGCTCTGTCGGGCTCTGTCGGGCTCTGTCGGGCCCTGTCGGGCCCTGTCGGGCTCTGTCGGGCCCTGTCGGGCCCTGTCGGGCTCTGTCGGGCTCTGTCGGGCCCTGTCGGGCTCTACTGGGCCCTGTCGGGCTCTGTCGGGCCCTGTCGGGCCCTGTCGGGCTCTGTCGGGCTCTGTCGGGCTCTGTCGGGCTCTACTGGGCCCTGTCGGGCTCTGTCGGGCTCTGTCGGGCTCTGTCGGGCCCTGTCGGGCTCTGTCGGGCTCTACTGGACCCTGTCGGGCCCTGTCGGGCTCTGTCGGGCTCTGTCGGGCCCTGTCGGGCTCTGTCGGGCTCTGTCGGGCTCTGTTGGGCTCTACTGGGCCCTGTCGGGCGCTGTCGGGCTCTGTCGGGCTGTGTCGGGCTCTGTCGGGCCCTGTCGGGCTCTGTCGGGCCCTGTCGGGCCCTGTGGGGCTCTGTCGGGCTCTGTCGGGCTCTGTCGGGCTCTACTGGGCTCTGTCGGGCTCTACTGGGCTCTACTGGGCCCTGTCGGGCTCTGTCGGGCTCTACTGGGCTCTGTCGGGCCCTGTCGGGCCCTGTCGGGCTCTGTCGGGCTCTGTCGGGCTCTGTCGGGCTCAACTGGTCTCTGTCGGGCTCTGTCGGGTTCTGTCGGGCTCTGTCGGGCTCTGTCGGGCTCTGTCGGGCTCTACTGGGCTCTACTGGGCTCTGTCGGGCTCTGTCGGTCTCTACTGGGCCCTGTCGGGCCCTGTCGGGCTCTGTCGGGCTCTGTCGGGCCCTGTCGGACCCTGTCGGGCTCTGTCGGGCTCTGTCGGGCTCTGTCGGGCTCTACTGGGCCTTGTCGGGATCTGTCGGGTTCTGTCGGGCTCTGTCGGGCTCTGTCGGGCTCTGACGGGTTCTGTCGGGCTCTGTCGGGCTCTACTGGGCCCTGTCGGGCCCTGTCGGGCCCTGTCGGGCTCTGTCGGGCTCTGTCGGGCTCTGTCGGGCTCTACTGGGCCCTGTCGGGCTCTGTCGGGCCCTGTCGGGCTCTGTCGGGCTCTGTCGGGCCCTGTCGGGCTCTGTTGGGCTCTACTGGGCTCTGTCGGGTTCTACTGGGCTCTACTGGGCCCTGTCGGGCTCTGTCGGGCTCTGTCGGGCTCTGTCGGGCCCTGTCGGGCTCTGTCGGGCTCTGTCGGGCCCTGTCGGGCCCTGTCGGGCTCTGTCGGGCTCTGTCGGTCCCTGTCGGGCTCTGTCGGGCTCTGTCGGGCTCTGTCGGGCTCTACTGGGCCCTGTCGGGCTCTGTCGGGCTCTGTCGGGCTCTGTCGGGCTCTGTCGGGCCCTGTCGGGCTCTGTCGGGCTCTGTCGGGCTGTGTCGGGCTCTGTCGGGCTCTACTGGGCTCTACTGGGCTCTGTCGGGCTCTGTCGGGCTCTGTCGGGCTCTGTCGGGCTCTACTGGGCCCTGTCGGACCCTGTCGGGCACTGTCGGGCTCTGTCGGGCTCTGTCGGGCTCTACTGGGCCCTGTCGGGCCCTGTCGGGCTCTGTCGTGCCCTGTCGGGCCCTGTCGGGCTCTGTCGGGCCCTGTCGGGCTCTGTCAGGCCCTGTCGGGCCCTGTCGGGCTCTGTCGGGCTCTGTCGGGCCCTTTCGGGCTCTGTCGGGCTCTGTCGGGCTCTGTCGGGCTCTACTGGGCTCTGTCGGGCCCTGTCGGGCTCTGTCGGGCTCTGTCGGGCCCTATCGGGCCCTGTCGGGCTCTGTCGGGCTCTGTCGGGCTCTACTGGGCTCTGTCGGGCTCTGTCGGGCTCTATCGGGCTCTGTCGGGCTCTGTCGGGCTCTGTTGGGCTCTGTCGGGCTCTGTCGGGCCCTGTCGGGCCCTGTCGGGCTCTGTCGGGCTCTGTCGGGCTCTGTCGGGCTCTACTGGGCTCTGTCGGGCTCTGTCGGGCTCTGTCGGGCTCTGTCGGGCCCTGTCGGGCTCTGTCGGGCTCTACTGGACCCTGTCGGGCCCTGTCGGGCTCTGTCGGGCTCTGTCGGGCCCTGTCGGGCTCTGTCGGGCTCTGTCGGGCTCTACTGGGCTCTACTGGGCCCTGTCGGGCGCTGTCGGGCTCTGTCGGGCTCTGTCGGGCTCTGTCGGGCCCTGTCGGGCTCTGTCGGGCCCTGTCGGGCCCTGTGGGGCTCTGTCGGGCTCTGTCGGGCTCTGTCGGGCTCTACTGGGCTCTGTCGGGCTCTACTGGGCTCTACTGGGCCCTGTCGGGCTCTGTCGGGCTCTGTCGGGCTCTGTCGGGCTCTACTGGGCTCTGTCGGGCCCTGTCGGGCCCTGTCGGGCTCTGTCGGGCTCTGTCGGGCTCTGTCGGGCTCAACTGGTCTCTGTCGGGCTCTGTCGGGTTCTGTCGGGCTCTGTCGGGCTCTGTCGGGCTCTGTCGGGCTCTACTGGGCTCTACTGGGCTCTGTCGGGCTCTGTCGGTCTCTACTGGGCCCTGTCGGGCTCTGTCGGGCCCTGTCGGGCCCTGTCGGGCTCTGTCGGGCTCTGTCGGGCCCTGTCGGGCCCTGTCGGGCTCTGTCGGGCTCTGTCGGGCTCTGTCGGGCTCAACTGGTCTCTGTCGGGCTCTGTCGGGTTCTGTCGTGCTCTGTCGGGCTCTGTCGGGCTCTACTGGGCTCTACTGGGCTCTGTCGGGCTCTGTCGGTCTCTACTGGGCCCTGTCGGGCTCTGTCGGGCTCTGTCGGGCCCTGTCGGGCCCTGTCGGGCTCTGTCAGGCCCTGTCGGGCCCTGTCGGGCTCTGTCGGGCTCTGTCGGGCTCTGTCGGGCTCTACTGGGCTCTGTCGGGCTCTGTCGGGCTCTGTCGGGCTCTGTCGGGCCCTGTCGGGCTCTGTCGGGCTCTGTCGGGCTCTGTCGGGCTCTACTGGGCTCTGTCGGGTTCTAGTGGGCTCTACTGGGCCCTGTCGGGCTCTGTCGGGCTCTGTCGGGCTCTGTCGGGCCCTGTCGGGCTCTGTCGGGCTCTGTCGGGCCCTGTCGGGCCCTGTCGGGCTCTGTCGGGCCCTGTCGGGCCCTGTCGGGCTCTGTCGGGCTCTGTCGGGCTCTGTCGGGCTCTACTGGGCCCTGTCGGGCTCTGTCGGGCTCTGTCGGGCTCTGTCGGGCCCTGTCGGGCTCTGTCGGGCTCTGTCGGGCCCTGTCGGGCTCTGTCGGGCTCTGTCGGGCTGTGTCGGGCTCTGTCGGGCTCTACTGGGCTCTACTGGGCTCTGTCGGGCTCTGTCGGGCTCTGTCGGGCTCTACTGGGCCCTGTCGGGCCCTGTCGGGCTCTGTCGGGCTCTGTCGGGCTCTACTGGGCCCTGTCGGGCCCTGTCGGGCTCTGTCGTGCCCTGTCGGGCCCTGTCGGGCTCTGTCGGGCCCTGTCGGGCTTTGTCAGGCCCTGTCGGGCCCTGTCGGGTTCTGTCGGGCTCTGTCGGGCCCTGTCGGGCTCTGTCGGGCTCTGTCGGGCTCTGTCGGGCTCTACTGGGCCCTGTCGGGCCCTGTCGGGCCCTTTCGGGCTCTGTCGGGCTCTGTCGGGCTCTGTCGGGCTCTACTGGGCTCTGTCGGGCCCTGTTGGGCTCTGTCGGGCTCTGTCGGGCCCTGTCGGGCCCTGTCGGGCTCTGTCGGGCTCTGTCGGGCTCTACTGGGCTCTGTCGGGCTCTGTCGGGCTCTATCGGGCTGTGTCGGGCTCTGTCGGGCTCTACTGGGCTCAACTGGTCTCTGTCGGGCTCTGTCGGGTTCTGTCGGGCTCTGTCGGGCTCTGTCGGGCTCTGTCGGGCTCTACTGGGCTCTACTGGGCTCTGTCGGGCTCTGTCGGTCTCTACTGGGCCCTGTCGGGCTCTGTCGGGCTCTGTTGGGCCCTGTCAGGCCCTGTCGGGCTCTGTCGGGCCCTGTCGGGCTCTGTCGGGCTCTGTCGGGCTCTGTCGGGCCCTGTCGGGCCCTGTCGGGCTCTGTCGGGCCCTGTCGGGCTCTGTCGGGCTCTGTCGGGCTCTGTCGGGCTCTACTGGGCTCTGTCGGGCTCTGTCGGTACCTGTCGGGCTCTGTCGGGCTCTACTGGGCCCTGTCGGGCTCTGTCGGGCTCTGTCGGGCCCTGTCGGGCTCTGTCGGGCTCTGTCGGGCTCTGTCGGGCCCTGTCGGGCTCTGTTGGGCCCTGTCGGGCCCTGTCGGGCTCTGTCGGGCTCTGTCGGGACCTGTCGGGCTCTGTCGGGCCCTGTCGGGCTCTGTCGGGCTCTACTGGGCTCTGTCGGGCTCTGTCGGGCCCTGTCGGGCTCTGTCGGGCTCTGTCGGGCTCTACTGGGCCCTGTCGGGTTCTGTCGGGCTCTGTCGGGCTCTGTCGGGCTCTACTGGGCCCTGTCGGGCCCTGTCGGGCTCTGTCGGGCTCTGTCGGGCTCTGTCGGGCCCTGTCGGGCTCTGTCGGGCTCTGTCGGGCTCTGTCGGGCCCTCTCGGGCTCTGTCGGGCTCTACTGGGCCCTGTCGGGTCCTGTCGGGCTCTGTCGGGCCCTGTCGGGCCCTGTCGGGCTCTGTCGGGCTCTGTCGGGCTCTGTCGGGCTCTGTCGGGCTCTACTGCGCCCTGTCGGGCTCTGTCGGGCTCTGTCGGGCTCTGTCGGGCTCTGACGGGTTCTGTCGGGTTCTGTCGGGCTCTACTGGGCCCTGTCGGGCCCTGTCGGGCCCTGTCGGGCTCTGTCGGGCTCTGTCGGGCTCTGTCGGGCTCTACTGGGCCCTGTCGGGCTCTGTCGGGCCCTGTCGGGCTTTGTCGGGCTCTACTGGGCTCTGTCGGGTTCTACTGGGCTCTACTGGGCCCTGTCGGGCTCTGTCGGGCCCTGTCGGGCTCTGTTGGGCTCTGTCGGGCTCTGTCGGGCCCTGTCGGGCTCTGTCGGGCTCTGTCGGTCCCTGTCGGGCTCTGTCGGGCTCTGTCGGGCTCTGTCGGGCCCTGTCGGGCTCTGTCGGGCTCTGTCGGGCTGTGTCGGCCTCTGTCGGGCTCTACTGGGCTCTACTGGTCTCTGTCGGGCTCTGTCGGGCTCTGTCGGGCTCTACTGGACCCTGTCGGGCCCTGTCGGGCTCTGTCGGGCTCTGTCGGGCTCTGTCGGGCTCTACTGGGCCCTGTCGGGCCCTGTCGGGCTCTGTCGTGCCCTGTCGGGCCCTGTCGGGCTCTGTCGGGCCCTGTCGGGCTCTGTCAGGCCCTGTCGGGCCCTGTCGGGCTCTGTCGGGCTCTGTCGGGCCCTGTCGGGCCCTGTCGGGCTCTGTCGGGCTCTGTCGGGCTCTGTCGGGCTCTACTGGGCTCTGTCGGGCCCTGTCGGGCTCTGTCGGGCTCTGTCGGGCCCTGTCGGGCCCTGTCGGGCTCTGTCGGGCTCTGTCGGGCTCTACTGGGCCCTGTCGGGCTCTGTCGGGCCCTGTCGGGCTCTGTCGGGCTCTGTCGTGCCCTGTCGGGCTCTGTCGGGCTCTGTCGGGCCCTGTCGGGCCCTGTCGGGCCCTGTCGGGCTCTGTCGGGCTCTGTCAGGCCCTGTCGGGCTCTGTCGGGCTCTGTCGGGCTCTATCGGGCTCTACTGGGCCCTGTCGGGCCCTGTCGGGCTCTGTCGGGCCCTGTCGGTCTCTGTCGGGCTCTGTCGGGCCCTGTCGGGCCCTGTCGGGCTCTGTCGGGCTCTGTCGGGCTCTACTGGGCCCTGTCGGGCTCTGTCGGGCTCTGTCGGGCCCTGTCGGGCCCTGTCGGGCTCTGTCAGGCTCTGTCGGGCTCTGTCGGGCTCTACTGGGCCCTGTCGGGCCCTGTCGGGCCCTGTCGGGCTCTACTGGACTCTACTGGGCTCTGTCGGGCTCTTTCGGGCTCTACTGGGCCCTGTCGGGCCCTGTCGGGCCCTGTCGGGCTCTGTCGGGCCCTGTCGGGCCCTGTCGGGCTCTGTCGGGCTCTGTCGGGCCCTGTCGGGCTCTGTCGGGCTCTGCTGGGCTCTACTGGGCTCTGTCGGGCTCTGTCGGGCTCTACTGGGCCCTGTCGGGCCCTGTCGGGCCCTGTCGGGCTCTGTCGGGCTGTGTCGGGCTCTACTGGGCCCTGTCGGGCTCTGTCGGGCCCTGTCGGGCTCTGTCAGGCTCTGTCGGGCCCTGTCGGGCCCTGTCGGGCTCTGTCGGGCCCTGTCGGGCTCTGTCGGGCTCTGTCGGGCTCTGTCGGGCTCTACTGGGCTCTGTCGGGCTCTGTCGGGCTCTACTGGGCTCTGTCGGGCTCTGTCGGGCCCTGTCGGGCTCTGTCGGGCCCTGTCGGGCCCTGTCGGGCTCTGTCGGGCTCTGTCGGGCCCTGTCGGGCTCTACTGGGCCCTGTCGGGCTCTGTCGGGCCCTGTCGGGCCCTGTCGGGCTCTGTCGGGCTCTGTCGGGCTCTGTCGGGCCCTGTCGGGCCCTGTCGGGCTCTGTCGGGCTCTGTCGGGCTCTGTCGGGCTCTACTGGGCCCTGTCGGGCTCTGTCGGGCTCTGTCGGGCTCTGTCGGGCCCTGTCGGGCTCTGTCGGGCTCTACTGGACCCTGTCGGGCCCTGTCGGGCTCTGTCGGGCTCTGTCGGGCCCTGTCGGGCTCTGTCGGGCTCTGTCGGGCTCTGTTGGGCTCTACTGGGCCCTGTCGGGCGCTGTCGGGCTCTGTCGGGCTGTGTCGGGCTCTGTCGGGCCCTGTCGGGCTCTGTCGGGCCCTGTCGGGCCCTGTGGGGCTCTGTCGGGCTCTGTCGGGCTCTGTCGGGCTCTACTGGGCTCTGTCGGGCTCTACTGGGCTCTACTGGGCCCTGTCGGGCTCTGTCGGGCTCTACTGGGCTCTGTCGGGCCCTGTCGGGCCCTGTCGGGCTCTGTCGGGCTCTGTCGGGCTCTGTCGGGCTCAACTGGTCTCTGTCGGGCTCTGTCGGGTTCTGTCGGGCTCTGTCGGGCTCTGTCGGGCTCTGTCGGGCTCTACTGGGCTCTACTGGGCTCTGTCGGGCTCTGTCGGTCTCTACTGGGCCCTGTCGGGCCCTGTCGGGCTCTGTCGGGCTCTGTCGGGCCCTGTCGGACCCTGTCGGGCTCTGTCGGGCTCTGTCGGGCCCTGTCGGGCTCTGTCGGGCTCTGTCGGGCCCTGTCGGGCCCTGTCGGGCTCTGTCGGGCTCTGTCGGTCCCTGTCGGGCTCTGTCGGGCTCTGTTGGGCTCTGTCGGGCTCTACTGGGCCCTGTCGGGCTCTGTCGGGCTCTGTCGGGCTCTGTCGGGCTCTGTCGGGCCCTGTCGGGCTCTGTCGGGCTCTGTCGGGCTGTGTCGGGCTCTGTCGGGCTCTACTGGGCTCTACTGGGCTCTGTCGGGCTCTGTCGGGCTCTGTCGGGCTCTGTCGGGCTCTACTGGGCCCTGTCGGACCCTGTCGGGCACTGTCGGGCTCTGTCGGGCTCTGTCGGGCTCTACTGGGCCCTGTCGGGCCCTGTCGGGCTCTGTCGTGCCCTGTCGGGCCCTGTCGGGCTCTGTCGGGCCCTGTCGGGCTCTGTCAGGCCCTGTCGGGCCCTGTCGGGCTCTGTCGGGCTCTGTCGGGCCCTTTCGGGCTCTGTCGGGCTCTGTCGGGCTCTGTCGGGCTCTACTGGGCTCTGTCGGGCCCTGTCGGGCTCTGTCGGGCTCTGTCGGGCCCTATCGGGCCCTGTCGGGCTCTGTCGGGCTCTGTCGGGCTCTACTGGGCTCTGTCGGGCTCTGTCGGGCCCTGTCGGGCCCTGTCGGGCTCTGTCGGGCTCTGTCGGGCTCTGTTGGGCTCTGTCGGGCTCTGTCGGGCCCTGTCGGGCCCTGTCGGGCTCTGTCGGGCTCTGTCGGGCTCTGTCGGGCTCTACTGGGCTCTGTCGGGCTCTGTCGGGCTCTGTCGGGCTCTGTCGGGCCCTGTCGGGCTCTGTCGGGCTCTACTGGACCCTGTCGGGCCCTGTCGGGCTCTGTCGGGCTCTGTCGGGCCCTGTCGGGCTCTGTCGGGCTCTGTCGGGCTCTACTGGGCTCTACTGGGCCCTGTCGGGCGCTGTCGGGCTCTGTCGGGCTCTGTCGGGCTCTGTCGGGCCCTGTCGGGCTCTGTCGGGCCCTGTCGGGCTCTGTCGGGCTCAACTGGTCTCTGTCGGGCTCTGTCGGGTTCTGTCGGGCTCTGTCGGGCTCTGTCGGGCTCTGTCGGGCTCTACTGGGCTCTACTGGGCTCTGTCGGGCTCTGTCGGTCTCTACTGGGCCCTGTCGGGCTCTGTCGGGCTCTGTCGGGCCCTGTCGGGCCCTGTCGGGCTCTGTCGGGCTCTGTCGGGCCCTGTCGGGCCCTGTCGGGCTCTGTCGGGCTCTGTCGGGCTCTGTCGGGCTCAACTGGTCTCTGTCGGGCTCTGTCGGGTTCTGTCGTGCTCTGTCGGGCTCTGTCGGGCTCTACTGGGCTCTACTGGGCTCTGTCGGGCTCTGTCGGTCTCTACTGGGCCCTGTCGGGCTCTGTCGGGCTCTGTCGGGCCCTGTCGGGCCCTGTCGGGCTCTGTCAGGCCCTGTCGGGCCCTGTCGGGCTCTGTCGGGCTCTGTCGGGCTCTGTCGGGCTCTACTGGGCCCTGTCGGGCCCTGTCGGGCCCTGTCGGGCTCTGTCGGGCTCTGTCGGGCTCTGTCGGGCTCTACTGGGCTCTGTCGGGCTCTGTCGGGCCCTGTCGGGCTCTGTCGGGCTCTGTCGGGCCCTGTCGGGCTCTGTCGGGCTCTGTCGGGCTCTGTCGGGCTCTACTGGGCTCTGTCGGGTTCTACTGGGCTCTACTGGGCCCTGTCGGGCTCTGTCGGGCTCTGTCGGGCTCTGTCGGGCCCTGTCGGGCTCTGTCGGGCTCTGTCGGGCCCTGTCGGGCCCTGTCGGGCTCTGTCGGGCCCTGTCGGGCCCTGTCGGGCTCTGTCGGGCTCTGTCGGGCTCTGTCGGGCTCTACTGGGCCCTGTCGGGCTCTGTCGGGCTCTGTCGGGCTCTGTCGGGCCCTGTCGGGCTCTGTCGGGCTCTGTCGGGCCCTGTCGGGCTCTGTCGGGCTCTGTCGGGCTGTGTCGGGCTCTGTCGGGCTCTACTGGGCTCTACTGGGCTCTGTCGGGCTCTGTCGGGCTCTGTCGGGCTCTACTGGGCCCTGTCGGGCCCTGTCGGGCTCTGTCGGGCTCTGTCGGGCTCTACTGGGCCCTGTCGGGCCCTGTCGGGCTCTGTCGTGCCCTGTCGGGCCCTGTCGGGCTCTGTCGGGCCCTGTCGGGCTTTGTCAGGCCCTGTCGGGCCCTGTCGGGTTCTGTCGGGCTCTGTCGGGCCCTGTCGGGCTCTGTCGGGCTCTGTCGGGCTCTGTCGGGCTCTACTGGGCCCTGTCGGGCCCTGTCGGGCCCTTTCGGGCTCTGTCGGGCTCTGTCGGGCTCTGTCGGGCTCTACTGGGCTCTGTCGGGCCCTGTTGGGCTCTGTCGGGCTCTGTCGGGCCCTGTCGGGCCCTGTCGGGCTCTGTCGGGCTCTGTCGGGCTCTACTGGGCTCTGTCGGGCTCTGTCGGGCTCTATCGGGCTCTGTCGGGCTCTGTCGGGCTCTGTTGGGCTCTGTCGGGCCCTGTCGGGCCCTGTCGGGCTCTGTCGGGCTCTGTCGGGCTCTGTCGGGCTCTACTGGGCTCTGTCGGGCTCTGTCGGGCTCTGTCGGGCTCTACTGGGCCCTGTCGGGCTCTGTCGGGCTCTGTGGGGCCCTGTCGGGCTCTGTCGGGCTCTATCGGGCTCTGTCGGGCCCTGTCGGGCTCTGCCGGGCCCTGTCGGGCCCTGTGGGGCTCTGCCGGGCCCTGTCGGGCCCTGTCGGGCTCTGTCGGGCTCTGTCGGGCCCTGTCGGGCTCTGTCGGGCTCTGTCGGGCTCTGTCGGGCTCTACTGGGCCCTGTCGGGCTCTGTCGGGCTCTGTCGGGCTCTGTCGGGCCCTGTCGGGCCCTGTCGGGCTCTGTCGTGCCCTGTCGGGCTCTGTCGGGCTCTGTCGGGCCCTGTCGGGCTCTATCGGGCCCTGTCGGGCCCTGTCGGGCCCTGTCGGGCCCTGTCGGGCCCTGTCGGGCTCTGTCGGGCTCTGTCGGGCCCTGTCGGGCTCTGTCGGTCTCTGTCGGGCTCTATCGGGCTCTACTGGGCCCTGTCGGGCCCTGTCGGGCTCTGTCGGGCCCTGTCGGTCTCTGTCGGGCTCTGTCGGGCTCTGTCGGGTTCTACTGGGCCCTGTCGGGCTCTGTCGGGCTCTGTCGGGCCCTGTCGGGCCCTGTCGGGCTCTGTCGGGCTCTACTGGGCCCTGTCGGGCCCTGTCGGGCCCTGTCGGGCTCTACTGGGCTCTACTGGGCTCTGTCGGGCTCTTTCGGGCTCTACTGGGCCCTGTCGGGCCCTGTCGGGCTCTGTCGGGCCCTGTCGGGCCCTGTCGGGCCCTGTCGGGCTCTGTCGGGCTCTACTGGGCTCTACTGGGCTCTGTCGGGCTCTGTCGGGCTCTGTCGGGCTCTACTGGGCCCTGTCGGGCCCTGTCGGGCCCTGTCGGGCTCTGTCGGGCTGTGTCGGGCTCTACTGGGCCCTGTCGGGCTCTGTCGGGCCCTGTCGGGCTCTGTCGGGCTCTGTCGGGCTCTGTCGGGCCCTGTCGGGCTCTGTCGGGCTCTGTCGGGCTCTGTCGGGCTCTACTGGGCTCTGTCGGGCTCTGTCGGGCTCTGTCGGGCTCTACTGGGCCCTGTCGGGCTCTGTCGGCCTCTGTCGGGCTCTGTCGGGCCCTGTCGGGCTCTGTCGGGCCCTGTCGGGCCCTGTCGGGCTCTGTCGGGCTCTGTCGGGCCCTGTCGGGCTCTGTCGGGCTCTGTCGGGCTCTGTCGGGCTCTACTGGGCCCTGTCGGGCTCTGTCGGGCTCTGTCGGGCCCTGTCGGGCTCTGTCGGGCTCTACTGGACCCTGTCGGGCTCTGTCGGGCTCTGTCGGGCTCTGTCGGGCCCTGTCGGGCTCTGTCGGGCTCTGTCGGGCTCTGTCGGGATCTACTGGGCTCTGTCGGGCTCTGTCGGGCTCTGTCGGGCCCTGTCGGGCTCTGTCGGGCCCTGTCGGGCCCTGTGGGGCTCTGTCGGGCTCTGTCGGGCTCTGTCGGGCTCTACTGGGCTCTGTCGGGCTCTACTGGGCTCTACTGGTCCCTGTCGGGCTCTGTCGGGCTCTGTCGGGCTCTGTCGGGCTCTACTGGGCTCTGTCGGGCCCTGTCGGGCCCTGTCGGGCTCTGTCGGGCTCTGTCGGGCCCTGTCGGGCTCTGTCGGGCTCTGTCGGGCTCTGTCGGGCTCTACTGGGCTCTGTCGGGCTCTGTCGGGCTCTGTCGGGCTCTACTGGGCCCTGTCGGGCCCTGTCGGGCTCTGTCGGGCTCTGTCGGGCTCTGTCAGGCTCAACTGGTCTCTGTCGGGCTCTGTCGGGTTCTGTCGGGCTCTGTCGGGCTCTGTCGGGCTCTGTCGGGCTCTGTCGGGCTCTACTGGGCTCTACTGGGCTCTGTCGGGCTCTGTCGGTCTCTACTGGGCCCTGTCGGGCTCTGTCGGGCTCTGTCGGGCCCTGTCGGGCCCTGTCGGGCTCTGTCGGGCTCTGTCGGGCCCTGTCGGGCTCTGTCGGGCTCTGTCGGGCTCTGTCGGGCCCTGTCGGGCCCTGTCGGGCTCTGTCGGGCCCTGTCGGGCTCTGTCGGGCTCTGTCGGGCTCTACTGGGCCCTGTCGGGCTCTGTTGGGCCCTGTCGGGCCCTGTCGGGCTCTGTCGGGCTCTGTCGGGACCTGTCGGGCTCTGTCGGGCTCTGTCGGGCTCTGTCGGGCTCTGTCGGGCTCTGTCGGGCTCTACTGGGCCCTGTCGGGCTCTGTCGGGCTCTGTCGGGCTCTGTCGGGCCCTGTCGGGCTCTGTCGGGCTCTACTGGGCTCTGTCGGGCTCTGTCGGGCTCTGTCGGGCCCTGTCGGGCTCTGTCGGGCTCTGTCGGGCTCTGTCGGGCTCTACTGGGCCCTGTCGGGCGCTGTCGGGCTCTGTCGGGCTCTGTCGGGCTCTACTGGGCTCTGTCGGGCCGTGTCGGGCCCTGTCGGGCTCTGTCGGGCTCTGTCGGGCTCTGTCGGGCTCAACTGGTCTCTGTCGGGCTCTGTCGGGTTCTGTCGGGCTCTGTCGGGCTCTGTCGGGCTCTACTGGGCTCTACTGGGCTCTGTCGGGCTCTGTCGGTCTCTACTGGGCCCTGTCGGGCTCTGTCGGGCCCTGTCGGGCCCTGTCGGGCTCTGTCGGGCCCTGTCGGGCCCTGTCGGGCCCTGTCGGGCTCTGTCGGGCTCTGTCGGGCTCAACTGGTCTCTGTCGGGCTCTGTCGGGCCCTGTCGGGCTCTGTCGGGCCCTGTCGGGCCCTGTCGGGCCCTGTCGGGCTCTGTCGGGCTCTGTCGGGCTCAACTGGTCTCTGTCGGGCTCTGTCGGGTTCTGTCGGGCTCTGTCGGGCTCTGTCGGGCTCTGTCGGTCTCTACTGGGCCCTGTCGGGCTCTGTCGGGCCCTGTCGGGCCCTGTCGGGCTCTATCGGGCTCTGTCGGGCTCTGTCGGGCTCTACTGGGCCCTGTCGGGCTCTGTCGGCCTCTGTCGGGCTCTGTCGGGCCCTGTCGGGCTCTGTCGGGCCCTGTCGGGCCCTGTCGGGCTCTGTCGGGCTCTGTCGGGCCCTGTCGGGCTCTGTCGGGCTCTGTTCGGCTCTGTCGGGCTCTACTGGGCCCTGTCGGGCTCTGTCGGGCTCTGTCGGGCTCTGTCGGGCTCTGTCGGGCTCTACTGGACCCTGTCGGGCTCTGTCGGGCTCTGTCGGGCTCTGTCGGGCCCTGTCGGGCTCTGTCGGGCTCTGTCGGGCTCTGTCGGGTTCTACTGGGCTCTGTCGGGCGCTGTCGGGCTCTGTCGGGCCCTGTCGGGCTCTGTCGGGCCCTGTCGGGCCCTGTGGGGCTCTGTCGGGCTCTGTCGGGCTCTGTCGGGCTCTACTGGGCTCTGTCGGGCTCTACTGGGCTCTACTGGGCCCTGTCGGGCTCTGTCGGGCTCTGTCGGGCTCTGTCGGGCTCTACTGGGCTCTGTCGGGCCCTGTCGGGCCCTGTCGGGCTCTGTCGGGCTCTGTCGGGCCCTGTCGGGCTCTGTCGGGCTCTATCGGGCTCTGTCGGGCTCTACTGGGCTCTGTCGGGCTCTGTCGGGCTCTGTCGGGCTCTACTGGGCCCTGTCGGGCCCTGTCGGGCTCTGTCGGGCTCTGTCGGGCTCTGTCGGGCTCAACTGGTCTCTGTCGGGCTCTGTCGGGTTCTGTCGGGCTCTGTCGGGCTCTGTCGGGCTCTGTCGGGCTCTACTGGGCTCTACTGGGCTCTGTCGGGCTCTGTCGGTCTCTACTGGGCCCTGTCGGGCTCTGTCGGGCTCTGTCGGGCCCTGTCGGGCCCTGTCGGGCTCTGTCGGTCTCTGTCGGGCCCTGTCGGGCTCTGTCGGGCTCTGTCGGGCTCTGTCGGGCCCTGTCGGGCCCTGTCGGGCTCTGTCGGGCCCTGTCGGGCTCTGTCGGGCTCTGTCGGGCTCTACTGGGCCCTGTCGGGGTCTGTTGGGCCCTGTCGGGCCCTGTCGGGCTCTGTCGGGCTCTGTCGGGACCTGTCGGGCTCTGTCGGGCTCTGTCGGGCTCTGTCGGGCTCTACTGGGCCCTGTCGGGCTCTGTCGGGCTCTGTCGGGCTCTGTCGGGCCCTGTCGGGCTCTGTCGGGCTCTACTGGGCTCTGTCGGGCTCTGTCGGGCTCTGTCGGGCCCTGTCGGGCTCTGTCGGGCTCTGTCGGGCTCTGTCGGGCTCTACTGGGCCCTGTCGGGCGCTGTCGGGCTCTGTCGGGCTCTGTCGGGCTCTGTCGGGCTCAACTGGTCTCTGTCGGGCTCTGTCGGGTTCTGTCGGGCTCTGTCGGGCTCTGTCGGGCTCTACTGGGCTCTACTGGGCTCTGTCGGGCTCTGTCGGTCTCTACTGGGCCCTGTCGGGCTCTGTCGGGCTCTGTCGGGCCCTGTCGGGCCCTGTCGGGCTCTGTCGGGCTCTGTCGGGCCCTGTCGGGCCCTGTCGGGCTCTGTCGGGCTCTGTCGGGCTCAACTGGTCTCTGTCGGGCTCTGTCGGGCTCTGTCGGGCTCTGTCGGGCTCTGTCGGGCTCTGTCGGACTCTACTGGGCTCTACTGGGCTCTGTCGGGCTCTGTCAGTCTCTACTGGGCCCTGTCGGGCTCTGTCGGGCTCTGTCGGGCCCTGTCGTGCCCTGTCGGGCTCTGTCGGGCTCTGTCGGGCCCTGTCGGGCCCTGTCGGGCTCTGTCGGGCTCTGTCGGGCTCTGTCGGGCTCTACTGGGCTCTGTCGGGCTCTGTCGGGCTCTGTCGGGCTCTGTCGGGCTCTGTCGGGCTCTGACGGGTTCTGTCGGGCTCTGTCGGGCTCTACTGGGCCCTGTCGGGCCCTGTCGGGCCCTGTCGGGCTCTGTCGGGCTCTGTCGGGCTCTGTCGGGCTCTACTGGGCCCTGTCGGGCTCTGTCGGGCCCTGTCGGGCTCTGTCGGGCTCTGTCGGGCACTGTCGGGCTCTGTCGGGCTCTGTCGGGCTCTGTCGGGCTCTACTGGGCTCTGTCGGGTTCTACTGGGCTCTACTGGGCCCTGTCGGGCTCTGTCGGGCTCTGTCGGGCTCTGTCGGGCCCTGTCGGGCTCTGTCGGGCTCTGTCGGGCCCTGTCGGGCCCTGTCGGGCTCTGTCGGGCTCTGTCGGTCCCTGTCGGGCTCTGTCGGGCTCTGTCGGGCCCTGTCGGGCTCTGTCGGGCCCTGTCGGGCTCTGTCGGGCTCTGTCGGGCTGTGTCGGGCTCTGTCGGGCTCTACTGGGCTCTACTGGGCCCTGTCGGGCTCTGTCGGGCTCTGTCGGGCTCTGTCGGGCCCTGTCGGGCTCTGTCGGGCTCTGTCGGGCCCTGTCGGGCTCTGTCGGGCTCTGTCGGGCTGTGTCGGGCTCTGTCGGGCTCTACTGGGCTCTACTGGGCTCTGTCGGGCTCTGTCGGGCTCTGTCGGGCTCTACTGGGCCCTGTCGGGCCCTGTCGGGCTCTGTCGGGCTCTATCGGGCTCTGTCGGCCTCTACTGGGCCCTGTCGGGCCCTGTCGGGCTCTGTCGTGCCCTGTCGGGCCCTGTCGGGCTCTGTCGGGCCCTGTCGGGCTCTGTCAGGCCCTGTCGGGCCCTGTCGGGCTCTGTCGGGCTCTGTCGGGCCCTGTCGGGCTCTGTCGGGCTCTGTCGGGCTCTGTCGGGCTCTACTGGGCCCTGTCGGGCTCTGTCGGGCTCTGTCGGGTTCTACTGGGCTCTGTCGGGCTCTGTCGGGCTCTATCGGGCTCTGTCGGGCTCTGTCGGGCTCTGTTGGACTCTGTCGGGCCCTGTCGGGCCCTGTCGGGCTCTGTCGGGCTCTGTCGGGCTCTGTCGGGCTCTACTGGGCTCTGTCGGGCTCTGTCGGGCTCTGTCGGGCTCTACTGGGCCCTGTCGGGCTCTGTCGGGCTCTGTCGGGCTCTGTCGGGCCCTGTCGGGCTCTGCCGGGCCCTGTCGGGCCCTGTCGGGCTCTGTCGGGCTCTGTCGGGCCCTGTCGGGCTCTGTCGGGCTCTGTCGGGCTCTGTCGGGCTCTACTGGGCCCTGTCGGGCTCTGTCGGGCTCTGTCGGGTCCTGTCGGGCTCTGTCGGGCTCTACTGGGCCCTGTCGGGCTCTGTCGGGCTCTGTCGGGCTCTGTCGGGCTCTACTGGGCTCTACTGGGCTCTGTCGGGCTCTACTGGGCCCTGTCGGGCTCTGTCGGGCTCTGTCGGGCTCTGTCGGGCTCTGTCGGGCCCTGTCGGGCTCTGTCGGGCTCTGTCGTGCCCTGTCGGGCTCTGTCGGGCCCTGTCGGGCCCTGTCGGGCTCTGTCGGGCCCTGTCGGGCTCTGTCGGGCCCTGTCGGGCCCTGTCGGGCCCTGTCGGGCTCTGTCGGGCTCTGTCGGGCCCTGTCGGGCTCTGTCGGGCTCTGTCGGGCTCTATCGGGCTCTACTGGGCCCTGTCGGGCCCTGTCGGGTTCTGTCGGGCCCTGTCGGTCTCTGTCGGGCTCTGTCGGGCTCTGTCGGGTTCTACTGGGCCCTGTCGGGCTCTGTTGGGCTCTGTCGG
The DNA here is from genome assembly GCF_036013445.1 of Caloenas nicobarica. NCBI lineage: Eukaryota > Metazoa > Chordata > Aves > Columbiformes > Columbidae > Caloenas > Caloenas nicobarica. The sequence goes on from NW_027017043.1 coordinate 150,412, forward strand.
GCCCTGTCGGGCCCTGTCGGGCTCTGTCAGGCTCTGTCGGGCTCTGTCGGGCTCTACTGGGCCCTGTCGGGCCCTGTCGGGCCCTGTCGGGCTCTACTGGGCTCTACTGGGCTCTGTCGGGCTCTTTCGGGCTCTACTGGGCCCTGTCGGGCCCTGTCGGGCCCTGTCGGGCTCTGTCGGGCCCTGTCGGGCCCTGTCGGGCTCTGTCGGGCTCTGTCGGGCTCTGTCGGGCTCTGTCGGGCTCTACTGGGCTCTACTGGGCTCTGTCGGGCTCTGTCGGGCTCTACTGGGCCCTGTCGGGCCCTGTCGGGCCCTGTCGGGCTCTGTCGGGCTGTGTCGGGCTCTACTGGGCCCTGTCGGGCTCTGTCGGGCCCTGTCGGGCTCTGTCGGGCTCTGTCGGGCTCTGTCAGGCCCTGTCGGGCTCTGTCGGGCTCTGTCGGGCTCTGTCGGGCTCTACTGGGCTCTGTCGGGCTCTGTCGGGCTCTGTCGGGCTCTACTGGGCCCTGTCGGGCTCTGTCGGGCTCTGTCGGGCTCTGTCGGGCCCTGTCGGGCTCTGTCGGGCCCTGTCGGGCCCTGTCGGGCTCTGTCGGGCTCTATCGGGCCCTGTCGGGCTCTGTCGGGCTCTGTCGGGCTCTGTCGGGCTCTACTGGGCCCTGTCGGGCTCTGTCGGGCTCTGTCGGGCTCTGTCGGGCCCTGTCGGGCTCTGTCGGGCTCTACTGGACCCTGTCGGGCTCTGTCGGGCTCTGTCGGGCCCTGTCGGGCTCTGTCGGGCTCTGTCGGGCTCTGTCGGGTTCTACTGGGCTCTGTCGGGCGCTGTCGGGCTCTGTCGGGCTCTGTCGGGCTCTGTCGGGCCCTGTCGGGCTCTGTCGGGCCCTGTCGGGCCCTGTGGGGCTCTGTCGGGCTCTGTCGGGCTCTGTCGGGCTCTACTGGGCTCTGTCGGGCTCTACTGGGCTCTACTGGGCCCTGTCGGGCTCTGTCGGGCTCTGTCGGGCTCTGTCGGGCTCTACTGGGCTCTGTCGGGCCCTGTCGGGCCCTGTCGGGCTCTGTCGGGCTCTGTCGGGCCCTGTCGGGCTCTGTCGGGCTCTGTCGGGCTCTGTCGGGCTCTACTGGGCTCTGTCGGGCTCTGTCGGGCTCTGTCGGGCTCTACTGGGCCCTGTCGGGCCCTGTCGGGCTCTGTCGGGCTCTGTCGGGCTCTGTCGGGCTCAACTGGTCTCTGTCGGGCTCTGTCGGGTTCTGTCGGGCTCTGTCGGGCTCTGTCGGGCTCTGTCGGGCTCTACTGGGCTCTACTGGGCTCTGTCGGGCTCTGTCGGGTTCTACTGGGCCCTGTCGGGCTCTGTCGGGCTCTGTCGGGCCCTGTCGGGCCCTGTCGGGCTCTGTCGGGCTCTGTCGGGCCCTGTCGGGCTCTGTCGGGCTCTGTCGGGCCCTGTCGGGCCCTGTCGGGCTCTGTCGGGCTCTGTCGGGCTCTGTCGGGCTCTACTGGGCCCTGTCGGGCTCTGTTGGGCCCTGTCGGGCCCTGTCGGGCTCTGTCGGGCTCTGTCGGGACCTGTCGGGCTCTGTCGGGCTCTGTCGGGCTCTGTCGGGCTCTACTGGGCCCTGTCGGGCTCTGTCGGGCTCTGTCGGGCTCTGTCGGGCCCTGTCGGGCTCTGTCGGGCTCTACTGGGCTCTGTCGGGCTCTGTCGGGCTCTGTCGGGCCCTGTCGGGCTCTGTCGGGCTCTGTCGGGCTCTGTCGGGCTCTACTGGGCCCTGTCGGGCGCTGTCGGGCTCTGTCGGGCTCTGTCGGGCCCTGTCGGGCTCTGTCGGGCTCTGTCGGGCTCTGTCGGGCTCTACTGGGCCCTGTCGGGCTCTGTCGGGCTCTGTCGGGCTCTGTCGGGCTCTACTGGGCCCTGTCGGGCCCTGTCGTCTCTGTCGGGCTCGGTCGGGCTCTGTCGGGCCCTGTCGTGCTCTGTCGGGCTCTGTCGGGCTCTGTCGGTCCCTCTCGGGCTCTGTCGGGCTCTACTGGGCCCTGTCGGGCACTGTCGGGCTCTGTCGGGCTCTACTGGGCCCTGTCGGGCCCTGTCGGGCTCTGTCGGGCTCTGTCGGGCTCTGTCGGGCTCTACTGGGCCCTGTCGGACTCTGTCGGGCTCTGTCGGGCTCTGTCGGGCTCTGACGGGTTCTGTCGGGCTCTGTCGGGCTCTACTGGGCCCTGTCGGGCCCTGTCGGGCCCTGTCGGGCTCTGTCGGGCTCTGTCGGGCTCTGTCGGGCTCTACTGGGCCCTGTCGGGCTCTGTCGGGCTCTGTCGGGCCCTGTCGGGCTCTGTCGGGCTCTGTCGGGCTCTGTCGGGCTCTACTGGGCTCTGTCGGGTTCTACTGGGCTCTACTGGGCCCTGTCGGGCTCTGTCGGGCCCTGTCGGGCTCTGTCGGGCTCTGTCGGGCTCTGTCGGGCCCTGTCGGGCTCTGTCGGGCTCTGTCGGGCCCTGTCGGGCTGTGTCGGGCTCTGTCGGGCTGTGTCGGGCTCTGTCGGGCTCTACTGGGCTCTACTGGGCTCTGTCGGGCCCTGTCGGGCCCTGTCGGGCCCTGTCGGGCTCTCTCGGGCTCTATCGGGCTCTGTCGGGCTCTACTGGGCCCTGTCGGGCCCTGTCGGGCTCTGTCGTGCCCTGTCGGGCCCTGTCGGGCTCTGTCAGGCCCTGTCGGGCTCTGTCGGGCTCTGTCGGGCTCTGTCGGGCTCTGTCGGGCTCTACTGGGCCCTGTCGGGCCCTGTCGGGCCCTGTCGGGCTCTGTCGGGCTCTGTCGGGCTCAACTGGTCTCTGTCGGGCTCTGTCGGGTTCTGTCGGGCTCTGTCGGGCTCTACTGGGCTCTACTGGGCTCTGTCGGGCTCTACTGGGCCCTGTCGGGCTCTGTCGGGCTCTGTCGGGCTCTGTCGGGCCCTGTCGGGCTCTGTCGGGCTCTGTCGTGCCCTGTCGGGCTCTGTCGGGCTCTGTCGGGCCCTGTCGGGCTCTGTCGGGCCCTGTCGGGCTCTGTCGGGCTCTGTCGGGCTCTGTCGGGCTCTGTCGGTCTCTGTCGGGTTCTACTGGGCTCTGTCGGGCGCTGTCGGGCTCTGTCGGGCTCTGTCGGGCTCTGTCGGGCCCTGTCGGGCTCTGTCGGGCCCTGTCGGGCCCTGTGGGGCTCTGTCGGGCTCTGTCGGGCTCTGTCGGGCTCTACTGGGCTCTGTCGGGCTCTACTGGGCTCTACTGGGCCCTGTCGGGCTCTGTCGGGCTCTGTCGGGCTCTGTCGGGCTCTACTGGGCTCTGTCGGGCCCTGTCGGGCCCTGTCGGGCTCTGTCGGGCTCTGTCGGGCCCTGTCGGGCTCTGTCGGGCTCTGTCGGGCTCTGTCGGGCTCTACTGGGCTCTGTCGGGCTCTGTCGGGCTCTGTCGGGCTCTACTGGGCCCTGTCGGGCCCTGTCGGGCTCTGTCGGGCTCTGTCGGGCTCTGTCGGGCTCAACTGGTCTCTGTCGGGCTCTGTCGGGTTCTGTCGGGCTCTGTCGGGCTCTGTCGGGCTCTGTCGGGCTCTACTGGGCTCTGTCGGGCTCTGTCGGTCTCTACTGGGCCCTGTCGGGCTCTGTCGGGCTCTGTCGGGCCCTGTCGGGCTCTACTGGGCCCTGTCGGGCTCTGTCGGGCTCTGTCGGGCTCTGTCGGGCTCTGTCGGGACCTGTCGGGCTCTGTCGGGCTCTGTCGGGCTCTGTCGGGCTCTACTGGGCCCTGTCGGGCTCTGTCGGGCTCTGTCGGGTTCTGTCGGGCTCTGTCGGGCTCTGTCGGGCTCTGTCGGGCTCTACTGGGCTCTACTGGGCTCTGTCGGGCTCTGTCGGTCTCTACTGGGCCCTGTCGGGCTCTGTCGGGCTCTGTCGGGCCCTGTCGGGCCCTGTCGGGCTCTGTCGGGCTCTGTCGGGCCCTGTCGGGCTCTGTCGGGCTCTGTCGGGCCCTGTCGGGCCCTGTCGGGCTCTGTCGGGCTCTGTCGGGCTCTGTCGGGCTCTACTGGGCCCTGTCGGGCTCTGTTGGGCCCTGTCGGGCCCTGTCGGGCTCTGTCGGGCTCTGTCGGGACCTGTCGGGCTCTGTCGGGCTCTGTCGGGCTCTGTCGGGCTCTACTGGGCCCTGTCGGGCTCTGTCGGGCTCTGTCGGGCTCTGTCGGGCCCTGTCGGGCTCTGTCGGGCTCTACTGGGCTCTGTCGGGCTCTGTCGGGCTCTGTCGGGCCCTGTCGGGCTCTGTCGGGCTCTGTCGGGCTCTGTCGGGCTCTACTGGGCCCTGTCGGGCGCTGTCGGGCTCTGTCGGGCTCTGTCGGGCCCTGTCGGGCTCTGTCGGGCTCTGTCGGGCTCTGTCGGGCTCTACTGGGCCCTGTCGGGCTCTGTCGGGCTCTGTCGGGCTCTGTCGGGCTCTACTGGGCCCTGTCGGGCCCTGTCGTCTCTGTCGGGCTCGGTCGGGCTCTGTCGGGCCCTGTCGTGCTCTGTCGGGCTCTGTCGGGCTCTGTCGGTCCCTCTCGGGCTCTGTCGGGCTCTACTGGGCCCTGTCGGGCACTGTCGGGCTCTGTCGGGCTCTACTGGGCCCTGTCGGGCCCTGTCGGGCTCTGTCGGGCTCTGTCGGGCTCTGTCGGGCTCTACTGGGCCCTGTCGGACTCTGTCGGGCTCTGTCGGGCTCTGTCGGGCTCTGACGGGTTCTGTCGGGCTCTGTCGGGCTCTACTGGGCCCTGTCGGGCCCTGTCGGGCCCTGTCGGGCTCTGTCGGGCTCTGTCGGGCTCTGTCGGGCTCTACTGGGCCCTGTCGGGCTCTGTCGGGCTCTGTCGGGCCCTGTCGGGCTCTGTCGGGCTCTGTCGGGCTCTGTCGGGCTCTACTGGGCTCTGTCGGGTTCTACTGGGCTCTACTGGGCCCTGTCGGGCTCTGTCGGGCCCTGTCGGGCTCTGTCGGGCTCTGTCGGGCTCTGTCGGGCCCTGTCGGGCTCTGTCGGGCTCTGTCGGGCCCTGTCGGGCTGTGTCGGGCTCTGTCGGGCTGTGTCGGGCTCTGTCGGGCTCTACTGGGCTCTACTGGGCTCTGTCGGGCCCTGTCGGGCCCTGTCGGGCCCTGTCGGGCTCTCTCGGGCTCTATCGGGCTCTGTCGGGCTCTACTGGGCCCTGTCGGGCCCTGTCGGGCTCTGTCGTGCCCTGTCGGGCCCTGTCGGGCTCTGTCAGGCCCTGTCGGGCTCTGTCGGGCTCTGTCGGGCTCTGTCGGGCTCTACTGGGCCCTGTCGGGCCCTGTCGGGCCCTGTCGGGCTCTGTCGGGCTCTGTCGGGCTCAACTGGTCTCTGTCGGGCTCTGTCGGGTTCTGTCGGGCTCTGTCGGGCTCTACTGGGCTCTACTGGGCTCTGTCGGGCTCTACTGGGCCCTGTCGGGATCTGTCGGGCTCTGTCGGGCTCTGTCGGGCCCTGTCGGGCTCTGTCGGGCTCTGTCGTGCCCTGTCGGGCTCTGTCGGGCTCTGTCGGGCCCTGTCGGGCTCTGTCGGGCCCTGTCGGGCTCTGTCGGGCTCTGTCGGGCTCTGTCGGGCTCTGTCGGTCTCTGTCGGGTTCTACTGGGCTCTGTCGGGCGCTGTCGGGCTCTGTCGGGCTCTGTCGGGCTCTGTCGGGCCCTGTCGGGCTCTGTCGGGCCCTGTCGGGCCCTGTGGGGCTCTGTCGGGCTCTGTCGGGCTCTGTCGGGCTCTACTGGGCTCTGTCGGGCTCTACTGGGCTCTACTGGGCCCTGTCGGGCTCTGTCGGGCTCTGTCGGGCTCTGTCGGGCTCTACTGGGCTCTGTCGGGCTCTACTGGGCTCTACTGGGCCCTGTCGGGCTCTGTCGGGCCCTGTCGGGCTCTGTCGGGCCCTGTCGGGCCCTGTCGGGCTCTGTCGGGCTCTGTCGGGCCCTGTCGGGCTCTGTCGGGCTCTGTCGGGCTCTGTCGGGCTCTACTGGGCTCTGTCGGGCTCTGTCGGGCTCTGTCGGGCTCTACTGGGCCCTGTCGGGCCCTGTCGGGCTCTGTCGGGCTCTGTCGGGCTCTGTCGGGCTCAACTGGTCTCTGTCGGGCTCTGTCGGGTTCTGTCGGGCTCTGTCGGGCTCTGTCGGGCTCTGTCGGGCTCTACTGGGCTCTGTCGGCCTCTGTCGGTCTCTACTGGGCCCTGTCGGGCTCTGTCGGGCTCTGTCGGGCCCTGTCGGGCTCTACTGGGCCCTGTCGGGCTCTGTCGGGCTCTGTCGGGCTCTGTCGGGCTCTGTCGGGACCTGTCGGGCTCTGTCGGGCTCTGTCGGGCTCTGTCGGGCTCTACTGGGCCCTGTCGGGCTCTGTCGGGCTCTGTCGGGCTCTGTCGGGCCCTGTCGGGCTCTGTCGGGCTCTACTGGGCTCTGTCGGGCTCTGTCGGGCTCTGTCGGGCCCTGTCGGGCCCTGTCGGGCTCTGTCGGGCTCTGTCGGGCTCTGTCGGGCTCTACTGGGCCCTGTCGGGCTCTGTCGGGCTCTGTCGGGCCCTGTCGGGCTCTGTCGGGCTCTGTCGGGCTCTGTCGGGCTCTACTGGGCTCTGTCGGGTTCTACTGGGCTCTACTGGGCCCTGTCGGGCTCTGTCGGGCCCTGTCGGGCTCTGTCGGGCTCTGTCGGGCTCTGTCGGGCCCTGTCGGGCTCTGTCGGGCTCTGTCGGGCCCTGTCGGGCTGTGTCGGGCTCTGTCGGGCTGTGTCGGGCTCTGTCGGGCTCTACTGGGCTCTACTGGGCTCTGTCGGGCCCTGTCGGGCCCTGTCGGGCCCTGTCGGGCTCTCTCGGGCTCTATCGGGCTCTGTCGGGCTCTACTGGGCCCTGTCGGGCCCTGTCGGGCTCTGTCGTGCCCTGTCGGGCCCTGTCGGGCTCTGTCAGGCCCTGTCGGGCTCTGTCGGGCTCTGTCGGGCTCTGTCGGGCTCTGTCGGGCTCTACTGGGCCCTGTCGGGCCCTGTCGGGCCCTGTCGGGCTCTGTCGGGCTCTGTCGGGCTCAACTGGTCTCTGTCGGTCTCTGTCGGGTTCTGTCGGGCTCTGTCGGGCTCTACTGGGCTCTACTGGGCTCTGTCGGGCTCTACTGGGCCCTGTCGGGCTCTGTCGGGCTCTGTCGGGCTCTGTCGGGCCCTGTCGGGCTCTGTCGGGCTCTGTCGTGCCCTGTCGGGCTCTGTCGGGCTCTGTCGGGCCCTGTCGGGCTCTGTCGGGCCCTGTCGGGCTCTGTCGGGCTCTGTCGGGCTCTGTCGGGCTCTGTCGGTCTCTGTCGGGTTCTACTGGGCTCTGTCGGGCGCTGTCGGGCTCTGTCGGGCTCTGTCGGGCTCTGTCGGGCCCTGTCGGGCTCTGTCGGGCCCTGTCGGGCCCTGTGGGGCTCTGTCGGGCTCTGTCGGGCTCTGTCGGGCTCTACTGGGCTCTGTCGGGCTCTACTGGGCTCTACTGGGCCCTGTCGGGCTCTGTCGGGCTCTGTCGGGCTCTGTCGGGCTCTACTGGGCTCTGTCGGGCCCTGTCGGGCCCTGTCGGGCTCTGTCGGGCTCTGTCGGGCCCTGTCGGGCTCTGTCGGGCTCTGTCGGGCTCTGTCGGGCTCTACTGGGCTCTGTCGGGCTCTGTCGGGCTCTGTCGGGCTCTACTGGGCCCTGTCGGGCCCTGTCGGGCTCTGTCGGGCTCTGTCGGGCTCTGTCGGGCTCAACTGGTCTCTGTCGGGCTCTGTCGGGTTCTGTCGGGCTCTGTCGGGCTCTGTCGGGCTCTGTCGGGCTCTACTGGGCTCTGTCGGGCTCTGTCGGTCTCTACTGGGCCCTGTCGGGCTCTGTCGGGCTCTGTCGGGCCCTGTCGGGCTCTACTGGGCCCTGTCGGGCTCTGTCGGGCTCTGTCGGGCTCTGTCGGGCTCTGTCGGGACCTGTCGGGCTCTGTCGGGCTCTGTCGGGCTCTACTGGGCCCTGTCGGGCTCTGTCGGGCTCTGTCGGGTTCTGTCGGGCTCTGTCGGGCTCTGTCGGGCTCTGTCGGGCTCTACTGGGCTCTACTGGGCTCTGTCGGGCTCTGTCGGTCTCTACTGGGCCCTGTCGGGCTCTGTCGGGCTCTGTCGGGCCCTGTCGGGCCCTGTCGGGCTCTGTCGGGCTCTGTCGGGCCCTGTCGGGCTCTGTCGGGCTCTGTCGGGCCCTGTCGGGCCCTGTCGGGCTCTGTCGGGCTCTGTCGGGCTCTGTCGGGCTCTACTGGGCCCTGTCGGGCTCTGTTGGGCCCTGTCGGGCCCTGTCGGGCTCTGTCGGGCTCTGTCGGGACCTGTCGGGCTCTGTCGGGCTCTGTCGGGCTCTGTCGGGCTCTACTGGGCCCTGTCGGGCGCTGTCGGGCTCTGTCGGGCTCTGTCGGGCCCTGTCGGGCTCTGTCGGGCTCTGTCGGGCTCTGTCGGGCTCTACTGGGCCCTGTCGGGCTCTGTCGGGCTCTGTCGGGCTCTGTCGGGCTCTACTGGGCCCTGTCGGGCCCTGTCGTCTCTGTCGGGCTCGGTCGGGCTCTGTCGGGCCCTGTCGTCTCTGTCGGGCTCGGTCGGGCTCTGTCGGGCCCTGTCGGGCTCTGTCGGGCCCTGTCGGGCCCTGTGGGGCTCTGTCGGGCTCTGTCGGGCTCTGTCGGGCTCTACTGGGCTCTGTCGGGCTCTACTGGGCTCTACTGGGCCCTGTCGGGCTCTGTCGGGCTCTGTCGGGCTCTGTCGGGCTCTACTGGGCTCTGTCGGGCCCTGTCGGGCCCTGTCGGGCTCTGTCGGGCTCTGTCGGGCCCTGTCGGGCTCTGTCGGGCTCTGTCGGGCTCTGTCGGGCTCTACTGGGCTCTGTCGGGCTCTGTCGGGCTCTGTCGGGCTCTACTGGGCCCTGTCGGGCCCTGTCGGGCTCTGTCGGGCTCTGTCGGGCTCTGTCGGGCTCAACTGGTCTCTGTCGGGCTCTGTCGGGTTCTGTCGGGCTCTGTCGGGCTCTGTCGGGCTCTGTCGGGCTCTACTGGGCTCTGTCGGGCTCTGTCGGTCTCTACTGGGCCCTGTCGGGCTCTGTCGGGCTCTGTCGGGCCCTGTCGGGCTCTACTGGGCCCTGTCGGGCTCTGTCGGGCTCTGTCGGGCTCTGTCGGGCTCTGTCGGGACCTGTCGGGCTCTGTCGGGCTCTGTCGGGCTCTGTCGGGCTCTACTGGGCCCTGTCGGGCTCTGTCGGGCTCTGTCGGGTTCTGTCGGGCTCTGTCGGGCTCTGTCGGGCTCTGTCGGGCTCTACTGGGCTCTACTGGGCTCTGTCGGGCTCTGTCGGTCTCTACTGGGCCCTGTCGGGCTCTGTCGGGCTCTGTCGGGCCCTGTCGGGCCCTGTCGGGCTCTGTCGGGCTCTGTCGGGCCCTGTCGGGCTCTGTCGGGCTCTGTCGGGCCCTGTCGGGCCCTGTCGGGCTCTGTCGGGCTCTGTCGGGCTCTGTCGGGCTCTACTGGGCCCTGTCGGGCTCTGTTGGGCCCTGTCGGGCCCTGTCGGGCTCTGTCGGGCTCTGTCGGGACCTGTCGGGCTCTGTCGGGCTCTGTCGGGCTCTGTCGGGCTCTACTGGGCCCTGTCGGGCTCTGTCGGGCTCTGTCGGGCTCTGTCGGGCCCTGTCGGGCTCTGTCGGGCTCTACTGGGCTCTGTCGGGCTCTGTCGGGCTCTGTCGGGCCCTGTCGGGCTCTGTCGGGCTCTGTCGGGCTCTGTCGGGCTCTACTGGGCCCTGTCGGGCGCTGTCGGGCTCTGTCGGGCTCTGTCGGGCCCTGTCGGGCTCTGTCGGGCTCTGTCGGGCTCTGTCGGGCTCTACTGGGCCCTGTCGGGCTCTGTCGGGCTCTGTCGGGCTCTGTCGGGCTCTACTGGGCCCTGTCGGGCCCTGTCGTCTCTGTCGGGCTCGGTCGGGCTCTGTCGGGCCCTGTCGTGCTCTGTCGGGCTCTGTCGGGCTCTGTCGGTCCCTCTCGGGCTCTGTCGGGCTCTACTGGGCCCTGTCGGGCACTGTCGGGCTCTGTCGGGCTCTACTGGGCCCTGTCGGGCCCTGTCGGGCTCTGTCGGGCTCTGTCGGGCTCTGTCGGGCTCTACTGGGCCCTGTCGGACTCTGTCGGGCTCTGTCGGGCTCTGTCGGGCTCTGACGGGTTCTGTCGGGCTCTGTCGGGCTCTACTGGGCCCTGTCGGGCCCTGTCGGGCCCTGTCGGGCTCTGTCGGGCTCTGTCGGGCTCTGTCGGGCTCTACTGGGCCCTGTCGGGCTCTGTCGGGCTCTGTCGGGCCCTGTCGGGCTCTGTCGGGCTCTGTCGGGCTCTGTCGGGCTCTACTGGGCTCTGTCGGGTTCTACTGGGCTCTACTGGGCCCTGTCGGGCTCTGTCGGGCCCTGTCGGGCTCTGTCGGGCTCTGTCGGGCTCTGTCGGGCCCTGTCGGGCTCTGTCGGGCTCTGTCGGGCCCTGTCGGGCTGTGTCGGGCTCTGTCGGGCTGTGTCGGGCTCTGTCGGGCTCTACTGGGCTCTACTGGGCTCTGTCGGGCCCTGTCGGGCCCTGTCGGGCCCTGTCGGGCTCTCTCGGGCTCTATCGGGCTCTGTCGGGCTCTACTGGGCCCTGTCGGGCCCTGTCGGGCTCTGTCGTGCCCTGTCGGGCCCTGTCGGGCTCTGTCAGGCCCTGTCGGGCTCTGTCGGGCTCTGTCGGGCTCTGTCGGGCTCTACTGGGCCCTGTCGGGCCCTGTCGGGCCCTGTCGGGCTCTGTCGGGCTCTGTCGGGCTCAACTGGTCTCTGTCGGGCTCTGTCGGGTTCTGTCGGGCTCTGTCGGGCTCTACTGGGCTCTACTGGGCTCTGTCGGGCTCTACTGGGCCCTGTCGGGATCTGTCGGGCTCTGTCGGGCTCTGTCGGGCCCTGTCGGGCTCTGTCGGGCTCTGTCGTGCCCTGTCGGGCTCTGTCGGGCTCTGTCGGGCCCTGTCGGGCTCTGTCGGGCCCTGTCGGGCTCTGTCGGGCTCTGTCGGGCTCTGTCGGGCTCTGTCGGTCTCTGTCGGGTTCTACTGGGCTCTGTCGGGCGCTGTCGGGCTCTGTCGGGCTCTGTCGGGCTCTGTCGGGCCCTGTCGGGCTCTGTCGGGCCCTGTCGGGCCCTGTGGGGCTCTGTCGGGCTCTGTCGGGCTCTGTCGGGCTCTACTGGGCTCTGTCGGGCTCTACTGGGCTCTACTGGGCCCTGTCGGGCTCTGTCGGGCTCTGTCGGGCTCTGTCGGGCTCTACTGGGCTCTGTCGGGCTCTACTGGGCTCTACTGGGCCCTGTCGGGCTCTGTCGGGCCCTGTCGGGCTCTGTCGGGCCCTGTCGGGCCCTGTCGGGCTCTGTCGGGCTCTGTCGGGCCCTGTCGGGCTCTGTCGGGCTCTGTCGGGCTCTGTCGGGCTCTACTGGGCTCTGTCGGGCTCTGTCGGGCTCTGTCGGGCTCTACTGGGCCCTGTCGGGCCCTGTCGGGCTCTGTCGGGCTCTGTCGGGCTCTGTCGGGCTCAACTGGTCTCTGTCGGGCTCTGTCGGGTTCTGTCGGGCTCTGTCGGGCTCTGTCGGGCTCTGTCGGGCTCTACTGGGCTCTGTCGGGCTCTGTCGGTCTCTACTGGGCCCTGTCGGGCTCTGTCGGGCTCTGTCGGGCCCTGTCGGGCTCTACTGGGCCCTGTCGGGCTCTGTCGGGCTCTGTCGGGCTCTGTCGGGCTCTGTCGGGACCTGTCGGGCTCTGTCGGGCTCTGTCGGGCTCTGTCGGGCTCTACTGGGCCCTGTCGGGCTCTGTCGGGCTCTGTCGGGCTCTGTCGGGCCCTGTCGGGCTCTGTCGGGCTCTACTGGGCTCTGTCGGGCTCTGTCGGGCTCTGTCGGGCCCTGTCGGGCCCTGTCGGGCTCTGTCGGGCTCTGTCGGGCTCTGTCGGGCTCTACTGGGCCCTGTCGGGCTCTGTCGGGCTCTGTCGGGCCCTGTCGGGCTCTGTCGGGCTCTGTCGGGCTCTGTCGGGCTCTACTGGGCTCTGTCGGGTTCTACTGGGCTCTACTGGGCCCTGTCGGGCTCTGTCGGGCCCTGTCGGGCTCTGTCGGGCTCTGTCGGGCTCTGTCGGGCCCTGTCGGGCTCTGTCGGGCTCTGTCGGGCCCTGTCGGGCTGTGTCGGGCTCTGTCGGGCTGTGTCGGGCTCTGTCGGGCTCTACTGGGCTCTACTGGGCTCTGTCGGGCCCTGTCGGGCCCTGTCGGGCCCTGTCGGGCTCTCTCGGGCTCTATCGGGCTCTGTCGGGCTCTACTGGGCCCTGTCGGGCCCTGTCGGGCTCTGTCGTGCCCTGTCGGGCCCTGTCGGGCTCTGTCAGGCCCTGTCGGGCTCTGTCGGGCTCTGTCGGGCTCTGTCGGGCTCTGTCGGGCTCTACTGGGCCCTGTCGGGCCCTGTCGGGCCCTGTCGGGCTCTGTCGGGCTCTGTCGGGCTCAACTGGTCTCTGTCGGGCTCTGTCGGGTTCTGTCGGGCTCTGTCGGGCTCTACTGGGCTCTACTGGGCTCTGTCGGGCTCTACTGGGCCCTGTCGGGCTCTGTCGGGCTCTGTCGGGCTCTGTCGGGCCCTGTCGGGCTCTGTCGGGCTCTGTCGGGCCCTGTCGGGCTCTGTCGGGCTCTGTCGGGCCCTGTCGGGCTCTGTCGGGCCCTGTCGGGCTCTGTCGGGCTCTGTCGGGCTCTGTCGGGCTCTGTCGGTCTCTGTCGGGTTCTACTGGGCTCTGTCGGGCGCTGTCGGGCTCTGTCGGGCTCTGTCGGGCTCTGTCGGGCCCTGTCGGGCTCTGTCGGGCCCTGTCGGGCCCTGTGGGGCTCTGTCGGGCTCTGTCGGGCTCTGTCGGGCTCTACTGGGCTCTGTCGGGCTCTACTGGGCTCTACTGGGCCCTGTCGGGCTCTGTCGGGCTCTGTCGGGCTCTGTCGGGCTCTACTGGGCTCTGTCGGGCCCTGTCGGGCCCTGTCGGGCTCTGTCGGGCTCTGTCGGGCCCTGTCGGGCTCTGTCGGGCTCTGTCGGGCTCTGTCGGGCTCTACTGGGCTCTGTCGGGCTCTGTCGGGCTCTGTCGGGCTCTACTGGGCCCTGTCGGGCCCTGTCGGGCTCTGTCGGGCTCTGTCGGGCTCTGTCGGGCTCAACTGGTCTCTGTCGGGCTCTGTCGGGTTCTGTCGGGCTCTGTCGGGCTCTGTCGGGCTCTGTCGGGCTCTACTGGGCTCTGTCGGGCTCTGTCGGTCTCTACTGGGCCCTGTCGGGCTCTGTCGGGCTCTGTCGGGCCCTGTCGGGCTCTACTGGGCCCTGTCGGGCTCTGTCGGGCTCTGTCGGGCTCTGTCGGGCTCTGTCGGGACCTGTCGGGCTCTGTCGGGCTCTGTCGGGCTCTACTGGGCCCTGTCGGGCTCTGTCGGGCTCTGTCGGGTTCTGTCGGGCTCTGTCGGGCTCTGTCGGGCTCTGTCGGGCTCTACTGGGCTCTACTGGGCTCTGTCGGGCTCTGTCGGTCTCTACTGGGCCCTGTCGGGCTCTGTCGGGCTCTGTCGGGCCCTGTCGGGCCCTGTCGGGCTCTGTCGGGCTCTGTCGGGCCCTGTCGGGCTCTGTCGGGCTCTGTCGGGCCCTGTCGGGCCCTGTCGGGCTCTGTCGGGCTCTGTCGGGCTCTGTCGGGCTCTACTGGGCCCTGTCGGGCTCTGTTGGGCCCTGTCGGGCCCTGTCGGGCTCTGTCGGGCTCTGTCGGGACCTGTCGGGCTCTGTCGGGCTCTGTCGGGCTCTGTCGGGCTCTACTGGGCCCTGTCGGGCTCTGTCGGGCTCTGTCGGGCTCTGTCGGGCCCTGTCGGGCTCTGTCGGGCTCTACTGGGCTCTGTCGGGCTCTGTCGGGCTCTGTCGGGCCCTGTCGGGCTCTGTCGGGCTCTGTCGGGCTCTGTCGGGCTCTACTGGGCCCTGTCGGGCGCTGTCGGGCTCTGTCGGGCTCTGTCGGGCCCTGTCGGGCTCTGTCGGGCTCTGTCGGGCTCTGTCGGGCTCTACTGGGCCCTGTCGGGCTCTGTCGGGCTCTGTCGGGCTCTGTCGGGCTCTACTGGGCCCTGTCGGGCCCTGTCGTCTCTGTCGGGCTCGGTCGGGCTCTGTCGGGCCCTGTCGTGCTCTGTCGGGCTCTGTCGGGCTCTGTCGGTCCCTCTCGGGCTCTGTCGGGCTCTACTGGGCCCTGTCGGGCACTGTCGGGCTCTGTCGGGCTCTACTGGCCCCTGTCGGGCCCTGTCGGGCTCTGTCGGGCTCTGTCGGGCTCTGTCGGGCTCTACTGGGCCCTGTCGGACTCTGTCGGGCTCTGTCGGGCTCTGTCGGGCTCTGACGGGTTCTGTCGGGCTCTGTCGGGCTCTACTGGGCCCTGTCGGGCCCTGTCGGGCCCTGTCGGGCTCTGTCGGGCTCTGTCGGGCTCTGTCGGGCTCTACTGGGCCCTGTCGGGCTCTGTCGGGCTCTGTCGGGCCCTGTCGGGCTCTGTCGGGCTCTGTCGGGCTCTGTCGGGCTCTACTGGGCTCTGTCGGGTTCTACTGGGCTCTACTGGGCCCTGTCGGGCTCTGTCGGGCCCTGTCGGGCTCTGTCGGGCTCTGTCGGGCTCTGTCGGGCCCTGTCGGGCTCTGTCGGGCTCTGTCGGGCCCTGTCGGGCTGTGTCGGGCTCTGTCGGGCTGTGTCGGGCTCTGTCGGGCTCTACTGGGCTCTACTGGGCTCTGTCGGGCCCTGTCGGGCCCTGTCGGGCCCTGTCGGGCTCTCTCGGGCTCTATCGGGCTCTGTCGGGCTCTACTGGGCCCTGTCGGGCCCTGTCGGGCTCTGTCGTGCCCTGTCGGGCCCTGTCGGGCTCTGTCAGGCCCTGTCGGGCTCTGTCGGGCTCTGTCGGGCTCTGTCGGGCTCTGTCGGGCTCTACTGGGCCCTGTCGGGCCCTGTCGGGCCCTGTCGGGCTCTGTCGGGCTCTGTCGGGCTCAACTGGTCTCTGTCGGGCTCTGTCGGGTTCTGTCGGGCTCTGTCGGGCTCTACTGGGCTCTACTGGGCTCTGTCGGGCTCTACTGGGCCCTGTCGGGCTCTGTCGGGCTCTGTCGGGCTCTGTCGGGCCCTGTCGGGCTCTGTCGGGCTCTGTCGTGCCCTGTCGGGCTCTGTCGGGCTCTGTCGGGCCCTGTCGGGCTCTGTCGGGCCCTGTCGGGCTCTGTCGGGCTCTGTCGGGCTCTGTCGGGCTCTGTCGGTCTCTGTCGGGTTCTACTGGGCTCTGTCGGGCGCTGTCGGGCTCTGTCGGGCTCTGTCGGGCTCTGTCGGGCCCTGTCGGGCTCTGTCGGGCCCTGTCGGGCCCTGTGGGGCTCTGTCGGGCTCTGTCGGGCTCTGTCGGGCTCTACTGGGCTCTGTCGGGCTCTACTGGGCTCTACTGGGCCCTGTCGGGCTCTGTCGGGCTCTGTCGGGCTCTGTCGGGCTCTACTGGGCTCTGTCGGGCCCTGTCGGGCCCTGTCGGGCTCTGTCGGGCTCTGTCGGGCCCTGTCGGGCTCTGTCGGGCTCTGTCGGGCTCTGTCGGGCTCTACTGGGCTCTGTCGGGCTCTGTCGGGCTCTGTCGGGCTCTACTGGGCCCTGTCGGGCCCTGTCGGGCTCTGTCGGGCTCTGTCGGGCTCTGTCGGGCTCAACTGGTCTCTGTCGGGCTCTGTCGGGTTCTGTCGGGCTCTGTCGGGCTCTGTCGGGCTCTGTCGGGCTCTACTGGGCTCTGTCGGGCTCTGTCGGTCTCTACTGGGCCCTGTCGGGCTCTGTCGGGCTCTGTCGGGCCCTGTCGGGCTCTACTGGGCCCTGGCGGGCTCTGTCGGGCTCTGTCGGGCTCTGTCGGGCTCTGTCGGGACCTGTCGGGCTCTGTCGGGCTCTGTCGGGCTCTGTCGGGCTCTACTGGGCCCTGTCGGGCTCTGTCGGGCTCTGTCGGGTTCTGTCGGGCTCTGTCGGGCTCTGTCGGGCTCTGTCGGGCTCTACTGGGCTCTACTGGGCTCTGTCGGGCTCTGTCGGTCTCTACTGGGCCCTGTCGGGCTCTGTCGGGCTCTGTCGGGCCCTGTCGGGCCCTGTCGGGCTCTGTCGGGCTCTGTCGGGCCCTGTCGGGCTCTGTCGGGCTCTGTCGGGCCCTGTCGGGCCCTGTCGGGCTCTGTCGGGCTCTGTCGGGCTCTGTCGGGCTCTACTGGGCCCTGTCGGGCTCTGTTGGGCCCTGTCGGGCCCTGTCGGGCTCTGTCGGGCTCTGTCGGGACCTGTCGGGCTCTGTCGGGCTCTGTCGGGCTCTGTCGGGCTCTACTGGGCCCTGTCGGGCTCTGTCGGGCTCTGTCGGGCTCTGTCGGGCCCTGTCGGGCTCTGTCGGGCTCTACTGGGCTCTGTCGGGCTCTGTCGGGCTCTGTCGGGCCCTGTCGGGCTCTGTCGGGCTCTGTCGGGCTCTGTCGGGCTCTACTGGGCCCTGTCGGGCGCTGTCGGGCTCTGTCGGGCTCTGTCGGGCCCTGTCGGGCTCTGTCGGGCTCTGTCGGGCTCTGTCGGGCTCTACTGGGCCCTGTCGGGCTCTGTCGGGCTCTGTCGGGCTCTGTCGGGCTCTACTGGGCCCTGTCGGGCCCTGTCGTCTCTGTCGGGCTCGGTCGGGCTCTGTCGGGCCCTGTCGTGCTCTGTCGGGCTCTGTCGGGCTCTGTCGGTCCCTCTCGGGCTCTGTCGGGCTCTACTGGGCCCTGTCGGGCACTGTCGGGCTCTGTCGGGCTCTACTGGGCCCTGTCGGGCCCTGTCGGGCTCTGTCGGGCTCTGTCGGGCTCTGTCGGGCTCTACTGGGCCCTGTCGGACTCTGTCGGGCTCTGTCGGGCTCTGTCGGGCTCTGACGGGTTCTGTCGGGCTCTGTCGGGCTCTACTGGGCCCTGTCGGGCCCTGTCGGGCCCTGTCGGGCTCTGTCGGGCTCTGTCGGGCTCTGTCGGGCTCTACTGGGCCCTGTCGGGCTCTGTCGGGCTCTGTCGGGCCCTGTCGGGCTCTGTCGGGCTCTGTCGGGCTCTGTCGGGCTCTACTGGGCTCTGTCGGGTTCTACTGGGCTCTACTGGGCCCTGTCGGGCTCTGTCGGGCCCTGTCGGGCTCTGTCGGGCTCTGTCGGGCTCTGTCGGGCCCTGTCGGGCTCTGTCGGGCTCTGTCGGGCCCTGTCGGGCTGTGTCGGGCTCTGTCGGGCTGTGTCGGGCTCTGTCGGGCTCTACTGGGCTCTACTGGGCTCTGTCGGGCCCTGTCGGGCCCTGTCGGGCCCTGTCGGGCTCTCTCGGGCTCTATCGGGCTCTGTCGGGCTCTACTGGGCCCTGTCGGGCCCTGTCGGGCTCTGTCGTGCCCTGTCGGGCCCTGTCGGGCTCTGTCAGGCCCTGTCGGGCTCTGTCGGGCTCTGTCGGGCTCTGTCGGGCTCTACTGGGCCCTGTCGGGCCCTGTCGGGCCCTGTCGGGCTCTGTCGGGCTCTGTCGGGCTCAACTGGTCTCTGTCGGGCTCTGTCGGGTTCTGTCGGGCTCTGTCGGGCTCTACTGGGCTCTACTGGGCTCTGTCGGGCTCTACTGGGCCCTGTCGGGCTCTGTCGGGCTCTGTCGGGCTCTGTCGGGCCCTGTCGGGCTCTGTCGGGCTCTGTCGTGCCCTGTCGGGCTCTGTCGGGCTCTGTCGGGCCCTGTCGGGCTCTGTCGGGCCCTGTCGGGCTCTGTCGGGCTCTGTCGGGCTCTGTCGGGCTCTGTCGGTCTCTGTCGGGTTCTACTGGGCTCTGTCGGGCGCTGTCGGGCTCTGTCGGGCTCTGTCGGGCTCTGTCGGGCCCTGTCGGGCTCTGTCGGGCCCTGTCGGGCCCTGTGGGGCTCTGTCGGGCTCTGTCGGGCTCTGTCGGGCTCTACTGGGCTCTGTCGGGCTCTACTGGGCTCTACTGGGCCCTGTCGGGCTCTGTCGGGCTCTGTCGGGCTCTGTCGGGCTCTACTGGGCTCTGTCGGGCCCTGTCGGGCTCTGTCGGGCTCTACTGGGCTCTGTCGGGCTCTACTGGGCTCTACTGGGCCCTGTCGGGCTCTGTCGGGCTCTGTCGGGCTCTGTCGGGCTCTACTGGGCTCTGTCGGGCCCTGTCGGGCCCTGTCGGGCTCTGTCGGGCTCTGTCGGGCCCTGTCGGGCTCTGTCGGGCTCTGTCGGGCTCTGTCGGGCTCTACTGGGCTCTGTCGGGCTCTGTCGGGCTCTGTCGGGCTCTACTGGGCCCTGTCGGGCCCTGTCGGGCTCTGTCGGGCTCTGTCGGGCTCTGTCGGGCTCAACTGGTCTCTGTCGGGTTCTGTCGGGTTCTGTCGGGCTCTGTCGGGCTCTGTCGGGCTCTGTCGGGCTCTGTCGGGCTCAACTGGTCTCTGTCGGGCTCTGTCGGGTTCTGTCGGGCTCTGTCGGGCTCTGTCGGGCTCTGTCGGTCTCTACTGGGCCCTGTCGGGCTCTGTCGGGCTCTGTCGGGCCCTGTCGGGCTCTACTGGGCCCTGTCGGGCTCTGTCGGGCTCTGTCGGGCTCTGTCGGGACCTGTCGGGCTCTGTCGGGCTCTGTCGGGCTCTGTCGGGCTCTACTGGGCCCTGTCGGGCTCTGTCGGGCTCTGTCGGGCTCTGTCGGGCCCTGTCGGGCTCTGTCGGGCTCTACTGGGCTCTGTCGGGCTCTGTCGGGCTCTGTCGGGCCCTGTCGGGCTCTGTCGGGCTCTGTCGGGCTCTGTCGGGCTCTACTGGGCCCTGTCGGGCGCTGTCGGGCTCTGTCGGGCTCTGTCGGGCCCTGTCGGGCTCTGTCGGGCTCTGTCGGGCTCTGTCGGGCTCTACTGGGCCCTGTCGGGTTCTGTCGGGCTCTGTCGGGCTCTGTCGGGCTCTACTGGGCCCTGTCGGGCCCTGTCGTCTCTGTCGGGCTCGGTCGGGCTCTGTCGGGCCCTGTCGGGCTCTGTCGGGCTCTGTCGGGCTCTGTCGGTCCCTCTCGGGCTCTGTCGGGCTCTACTGGGCCCTGTCGGGCACTGTCGGGCTCTGTCGGGCTCTACTGGGCCCTGTCGGGCCCTGTCGGGCTCTGTCGGGCTCTGTCGGGCTCTGTCGGGCTCTACTGGGCCCTGTCGGACTCTGTCGGGCTCTGTCGGGCTCTGTCGGGCTCTGACGGGTTCTGTCGGGCTCTGTCGGGCTCTACTGGGCCCTGTCGGGCCCTGTCGGGCCCTGTCGGGCTCTGTCGGGCTCTGTCGGGCTCTGTCGGGCTCTACTGGGCCCTGTCGGGCTCTGTCGGGCTCTGTCGGGCCCTGTCGGGCTCTGTCGGGCTCTGTCGGGCTCTGTCGGGCTCTACTGGGCTCTGTCGGGTTCTGTCGGGCTCTGTCGGGCTCTACTGGGCCCTGTCGGGCTCTGTCGGGCACTGTCGGGCTCTGTCGGGCTCTGTCGGGCTCTGTCGTTCTCTACTGGGCTCTGTCGGGTTCTACTGGGCTGTACTGGGCCCTGTCGGGCTCTGTCGGGCTCTGTCGGGCTCTGTCGGGCCCTGTCGGGCTCTGTCGGGCTCTGTCGGGCCCTGTCGGGCCCTGTCGGGCTCTGTCGGGCTCTGTCGGTCCCTGTCGGGCTCTGTCGGGCTCTGTCGGGCCCTGTCGGGCTCTGTCGGGCCCTGTCGGGCTCTGTCGGGCTCTGTCGGGCTGTGTCGGGCTCTGTCGGGCTCTACTGGGCTCTAATGGGCCCTGTCGGGCTCTGTCGGGCTCTGTCGGGCTCTGTCGGGCCCTGTCGGGCTCTGTCGGGCTCTGTCGGGCCCTGTCGGGCTCTGTCGGGCTCTGTCGGGCTGTGTCGGGCTCTGTCGGGCTCTACTGGGCTCTACTGGGCTCTGTCGGGCTCTGTCGGGCTCTGTCGGGCTCTACTGGGCCCTGTCGGGCCCTGTCGGGCTCTGTCGTGCCCTGTCGGGCCCTGTCGGGCTCTGTCGGGCCCTGTCGGGCTCTGTCAGGCCCTGTCGGGCCCTGTCGGGCTCTGTCGGGCTCTGTCGGGCCCTGTCGGGCTCTGTCGGGCTCTGTCGGGCTCTGTCGGGCTCTACTGGGCCCTGTCGGGCTCTGTCGGGCCCTGTCGGGCTCTGTCGGGCTCTGTCGGGCTCTACTGGGCTCTGTCGGGCCCTGTCGGGCTCTGTCGGGCTCTGTCGGGCCCTGTCGGGCCCTGTCGGGCTCTGTCGGGCTCTGTCGGGTTCTACTGGGCTCTGTCGGGCTCTGTCGGGCTCTATCGGGCTCTGTCGGGCCCTGTCGGGCTCTGTCGGGCTCTGTCGGGCTCTGTCGGGCTCTACTGGGCTCTGTCGGGCTCTGTCGGGCTCTGTCGGGCTCTACTGGGCCCTGTCGGGCTCTGTCGGGCTCTGTGGGGCCCTGTCGGGCTCTGTCGGGCTCTGTCGGGCTCTGTCGGGCCCTGTCGGGCTCTGCCGGGCCCTGTCGGGCCCTGTCGGGCTCTGTCGGGCTCTGTCGGGCCCTGTCGGGCTCTGTCGGGCTCTGTCGGGCTCTGTCGGGCTCTACTGGGCCCTGTCGGGCTCTGTCGGGCTCTGTCGGGTCCTGTCGGGCTCTGTCGGGCTCTACTGGGCCCTGTCGGGCTCTGTCGGGCTCTGTCGGGCTCTGTCGGGCTCTACTGGGCTCTACTGGGCTCTGTCGGGTTCTACTGGGCCCTGTCGGGCTCTGTCGGGCTCTGTCGGGCTCTGTCGGGCTCTGTCGGGCCCTGTAGGGCTCTGTCGGGCTCTGTCGTGCCCTGTCGGGCTCTGTCGGGCCCTGTCGGGCCCTGTCGGGCTCTATCGGGCCCTGTCGGGCTCTGTCGGGCCCTGTCGGGCCCTGTCGGGCCCTGTCGGGCTCTGTCGGGCTCTGTCGGGCCCTGTCGGGCTCTGTCGGGCTCTGTCGGGCTCTATTGGGCTATACTGGGCCCTGTCGGGCCCTGTCGGGCTCTGTCGGGCCCTGTCGGTCTCTGTCGGGCTCTGTCGGGCTCTGTCGGGTTCTACTGGGCCCTGTCGGGCTCTGTCGGGCTCTGTCGGGCCCTGTCGGGCCCTGTCGGGCTCTGTCAGGCTCTGTCGGGCTCTGTCGGGCTCTACTGGGCCCTGTAGGGCCCTGTCGGGCCCTGTCGGGCTCTACTGGGCTCTACTGGGCTCTGTCGGGCTCTTTCGGGCTCTACTGGGCCCTGTCGGGCCCTGTCGTCTCTGTCGGGCTCGGTCGGGCTCTGTCGGGCCCTGTCGGGCTCTGTCGGGCTCTGTCGGGCTCTGTCGGTCCCTCTCGGGCTCTGTCGGGCTCTACTGGGCCCTGTCGGGCACTGTCGGGCTCTGTCGGGCTCTACTGGGCCCTGTCGGGCCCTGTCGGGCTCTGTCGGGCTCTGTCGGGCTCTGTCGGGCTCTACTGGGCCCTGTCGGACTCTGTCGGGCTCTGTCGGGCTCTGTCGGGCTCTGACGGGTTCTGTCGGGCTCTGTCGGGCTCTACTGGGCCCTGTCGGGCCCTGTCGGGCCCTGTCGGGCTCTGTCGGGCTCTGTCGGGCTCTGTCGGGCTCTACTGGGCCCTGTCGGGCTCTGTCGGGCTCTGTCGGGCCCTGTCGGGCTCTGTCGGGCTCTGTCGGGCTCTGTCGGGCTCTACTGGGCTCTGTCGGGTTCTACTGGGCTCTACTGGGCCCTGTCGGGCTCTGTCGGGCCCTGTTGGGCTCTGTCGGGCTCTGTCGGGCTCTGTCGGGCCCTGTCGGGCTCTGTCGGGCTCTGTCGGGCCCTGTCGGGCCCTGTCGGGCTCTGTCGGGCTCTGTCGGTCCCTGTCGGGCTCTGTCGGGCTCTGTCGGTCCCTGTCGGGCTCTGTCGGGCTCTGTCGGGCCCTGTCGGGCTCTGTCGGGCTCTGTCGGGCTGTGTCGGGCTCTGTCGGGCTCTACTGGGCTCTACTGGGCTCTGTCGGGCCCTGTCGGGCCCTGTCGGGCTCTGTCGGGCTCTGTCGGGCCCTGTCGGGCTCTCTCGGGCTCTATCGGGCTCTGTCGGGCTCTACTGGGCCCTGTCGGGCCCTGTCGGGCTCTGTCGTGCCCTGTCGGGCCCTGTCGGGCTCTGTCAGGCCCTGTCGGGCTCTGTCGGGCTCTGTCGGGCTCTGTCGGGCTCTGTCGGGCTCTACTGGGCCCTGTCGGGCCCTGTCGGGCCCTGTCGGGCTCTGTCGGGCTCTGTCGGGCTCTGTCGGGCTCAACTGGTCTCTGTCGGGCTCTGTCGGGTTCTGTCGGGCTCTGTCGGGCTCTACTGGGCTCTACTGGGCTCTGTCGGGCTCTACTGGGCCCTGTCGGGCTCTGTCGGGCTCTGTCGGGCTCTGTCGGGCCCTGTCGGGCTCTGTCGGGCTCTGTCGTGCCCTGTCGGGCTCTGTCGGGCTCTGTCGGGCCCTGTCGGGCTCTGTCGGGCCCTGTCGGGCTCTGTCGGGCTCTGTCGGGCTCTGTCGGGCTCTGTCGGGCTCTGTCGGGTTCTACTGGGCTCTGTCGGGCGCTGTCGGGCTCTGTCGGGCTCTGTCGGGCTCTGTCGGGCCCTGTCGGGCTCTGTCGGGCCCTGTCGGGCCCTGTGGGGCTCTGTCGGGCTCTGTCGGGCTCTGTCGGGCTCTACTGGGCTCTGTCGGGCTCTACTGGGCTCTACTGGGCCCTGTCGGGCTCTGTCGGGCTCTGTCGGGCTCTGTCGGGCTCTACTGGGCTCTGTCGGGCCCTGTCGGGCCCTGTCGGGCTCTGTCGGGCTCTGTCGGGCCCTGTCGGGCTCTGTCGGGCTCTGTCGGGCTCTACTGGGCTCTGTCGGGCTCTGTCGGGCTCTGTCGGGCTCTACTGGGCCCTGTCGGGCTCTGTCGGGCTCTGTCGGGCCCTGTCGGGCTCTGTCGGGCTCTGTCGGGCTCTGTCGGGCTCTACTGGGCTCTGTCGGGTTCTGTCGGGCTCTGTCGGGCTCTACTGGGCCCTGTCGGGCTCTGTCGGGCACTGTCGGGCTCTGTCGGGCTCTGTCGGGCTCTGTCGGGCTCTACTGGGCTCTGTCGGGTTCTACTGGGCTCTACTGGGCTCTGTCGGGCTCTGTCGGGCTCTGTCGGGCTCTGTCGGGCCCTGTCGGGCTCTGTCGGGCTCTGTCGGGCCCTGTCGGGCCCTGTCGGGCTCTGTCGGGCTCTGTCGGTCCCTGTCGGGCTCTGTCGGGCTCTGTCGGGCCCTGTCGGGCTCTGTCGGGCCCTGTCGGGCTCTGTCGGGCTCTGTCGGGCTGTGTCGGGCTCTGTCGGGCTCTACTGGGCTCTACTGGGCCCTGTCGGGCTCTGTCGGGCTCTGTCGGGCTCTGTCGGGCCCTGTCGGGCTCTGTCGGGCTCTGTCGGGCCCTGTCGGGCTCTGTCGGGCTCTGTCGGGCTGTGTCGGGCTCTGTCGGGCTCTACTGGGCTCTACTGGGCTCTGTCGGGCTCTGTCGGGCTCTGTCGGGCTCTACTGGGCCCTGTCGGGCCCTGTCGGGCTCTGTCGGGCTCTGTCGGGCTCTGTCGGCCTCTACTGGGCCCTGTCGGGCCCTGTCGGGCTCTGTCGTGCCCTGTCGGGCCCTGTCGGGCTCTGTCGGTCCCTGTCGGGCTCTGTCAGGCCCTGTCGGGCCCTGTCGGGCTCTGTCGGGCTCTGTCGGGCTCTGTCGGGCTCTACTGGGCCCTGTCGGGCTCTGTCGGGCCCTGTCGGGCTCTGTCGGGCTCTGTCGGGCTCTACTGGGCTCTGTCGGGCCCTGTCGGGCTCTGTCGGGCTCTGTCGGGCCCTGTCGGGCCCTGTCGGGCTCTGTCGGGCTCTGTCGGGTTCTACTGGGCTCTGTCGGGCTCTGTCGGGCTCTATCGGGCTCTGTCGGGCTCTGTCGGGCTCTGTCGGGCCCTGTCGGGCCCTGTCGGGCTCTGTCGGGCTCTGTCGGGCTCTGTCGGGCTCTACTGGGCTCTGTCGGGCTCTGTCGGGCTCTGTCGGGCTCTACTGGGCCCTGTCGGGCTCTGTCGGGCTCTGTGGGGCCCTGTCGGGCTCTGTCGGGCTCTGTCGGGCTCTGTCGGGCCCTGTCGGGCTCTGCCGGGCCCTGTCGGGCCCTGTCGGGCTCTGTCGGGCTCTGTCGGGCCCTGTCGGGCTCTGTCGGGCTCTGTCGGGCTCTGTCGGGCTCTACTGGGCCCTGTCGGGCTCTGTCGGGCTCTGTCGGGTCCTGTCGGGCTCTGTCGGGCTCTACTGGGCCCTGTCGGGCTCTGTCGGGCTCTGTCGGGCTCTGTCGGGCTCTACTGGGCTCTACTGGGCTCTGTCGGGCTCTACTGGGCCCTGTCGGGCTCTGTCGGGCTCTGTCGGGCTCTGTCGGGCTCTGTCGGGCCCTGTCGGGCTCTGTCGGGCTCTGTCGTGCCCTGTCGGGCTCTGTCGGGCCCTGTCGGGCCCTGTCGGGCTCTATCGGGCCCTGTCGGGCTCTGTCGGGCCCTGTCGGGCCCTGTCGGGCCCTGTCGGGCTCTGTCGGGCTCTGTCGGGCCCTGTCGGGCTCTGTCGGGCTCTGTCGGGCTCTATCGGGCTCTACTGGGCCCTGTCGGGCCCTGTCGGGCTCTGTCGGGCCCTGTCGGTCTCTGTCGGGCTCTGTCGGGCTCTGTCGGGTTCTACTGGGCCCTGTCGGGCTCTGTCGGGCTCTGTCGGGCCCTGTCGGGCCCTGTCGGGCTCTGTCAGGCTCTGTCGGGCTCTGTCGGGCTCTACTGGGCCCTGTCGGGCCCTGTCGGGCCCTGTCGGGCTCTACTGGGCTCTACTGGGCTCTGTCGGGCTCTTTCGGGCTCTACTGGGCCCTGTCGGGCCCTGTCGTCTCTGTCGGGCTCGGTCGGGCTCTGTCGGGCCCTGTCGGGCTCTGTCGGGCTCTGTCGGGCTCTGTCGGTCCCTCTCGGGCTCTGTCGGGCTCTACTGGGCCCTGTCGGGCACTGTCGGGCTCTGTCGGGCTCTACTGGGCCCTGTCGGGCCCTGTCGGGCTCTGTCGGGCTCTGTCGGGCTCTGTCGGGCTCTACTGGGCCCTGTCGGACTCTGTCGGGCTCTGTCGGGCTCTGTCGGGCTCTGACGGGTTCTGTCGGGCTCTGTCGGGCTCTACTGGGCCCTGTCGGGCCCTGTCGGGCCCTGTCGGGCTCTGTCGGGCTCTGTCGGGCTCTGTCGGGCTCTACTGGGCCCTGTCGGGCTCTGTCGGGCTCTGTCGGGCCCTGTCGGGCTCTGTCGGGCTCTGTCGGGCTCTGTCGGGCTCTACTGGGCTCTGTCGGGTTCTGTCGGGCTCTGTCGGGCTCTACTGGGCCCTGTCGGGCTCTGTCGGGCACTGTCGGGCTCTGTCGGGCTCTGTCGGGCTCTGTCGGGCTCTACTGGGCTCTGTCGGGTTCTACTGGGCTCTACTGGGCCCTGTCGGGTTCTGTCGGGCTCTGTCGGGCTCTTTCGGGCTCTACTGGGCCCTGTCGGGCCCTGTCGTCTCTGTCGGGCTCGGTCGGGCTCTGTCGGGCCCTGTCGGGCTCTGTCGGGCTCTGTCGGTCCCTCTCGGGCTCTGTCGGGCTCTACTGGGCCCTGTCGGGCACTGTCGGGCTCTGTCGGGCTCTACTGGGCCCTGTCGGGCCCTGTCGGGCTCTGTCGGGCTCTGTCGGGCTCTGTCGGGCTCTACTGGGCCCTGTCGGACTCTGTCGGGCTCTGTCGGGCTCTGTCGGGCTCTGACGGGTTCTGTCGGGCTCTGTCGGGCTCTACTGGGCCCTGTCGGGCCCTGTCGGGCCCTGTCGGGCTCTGTCGGGCTCTGTCGGGCTCTGCCGGGCTCTACTGGGCCCTGTCGGGCTCTGTCGGGCTCTGTCGGGCCCTGTCGTGCTCTGTCGGGATCTGTCGGGCTCTGTCGGGCTCTACTGGGCTCTGTCGGGTTCTACTGGGCTCTACTGGGCCCTGTCGGGCTCTGTCGGGCCCTGTCGGGCTCTGTCGGGCTCTGTCGGGCTCTGTCGGGCCCTGTCGGGCTCTGTCGGGCTCTGTCGGGCCCTGTCGGGCCCTGTCGGGCTCTGTCGGGCTCTGTCGGGCCCTGTCGGGCTCTGTCGGGCTCTGTCGGGCCCTGTCGGGCTCTGTCGGGCTCTGTCGGGCTGTGTCGGGCTCTGTCGGGCTCTACTGGGCTCTACTGGGCTCTGTCGGGCCCTGTCGGGCCCTGTCGGGCTCTGTCGGGCTCTGTCGGGCCCTGTCGGGCTCTGTCGGGCTCTATCGGGCTCTGTCGGGCTCTACTGGGCCCTGTCGGGCCCTGTCGGGCTCTGTCGTGCCCTGTCGGGCCCTGTCGGGCTCTGTCAGGCCCTGTCGGGCTCTGTCGGGCTCTGTCGGGCTCTGTCGGGCTCTGTCGGGCTCTACTGGGCCCTGTCGGGCCCTGTCGGGCCCTGTCGGGCTCTGTCGGGCTCTGTCGGGCTCTGTCGGGCTCAACTGGTCTCTGTCGGGCTCTGTCGGGTTCTGTCGGGCTCTGTCGGGCTCTACTGGGCTCTACTGGGCTCTGTCGGGCTCTACTGGGCCCTGTCGGGCTCTGTCGGGCTCTGTCGGGCTCTGTCGGGCCCTGTCGGGCTCTGTCGGGCTCTGTCGTGCCCTGTCGGGCTCTGTCGGGCTCTGTCGGGCCCTGTCGGGCTCTGTCGGGCCCTGTCGGGCTCTGTCGGGCTCTGTCGGGCTCTGTCGGGCTCTGTCGGGCTCTGTCGGGTTCTACTGGGCTCTGTCGGGCCCTGTCGGGCCCTGTCGGGCTCTGTCGGGCTCTGTCGGGCTCTGTCGGGCTCTGTCGGGCCCTGTCGGGCTCTGTCGGGCTCTACTGGACCCTGTCGGGCTCTGTCGGGCTCTGTCGGGCCCTGTCGGGCTCTGTCGGGCTCTGTCGGGCTCTGTCGGGTTCTACTGGGCTCTGTCGGGCGCTGTCGGGCTCTGTCGGGCTCTGTCGGGCTCTGTCGGGCCCTGTCGGGCTCTGTCGGGCCCTGTCGGGCCCTGTGGGGCTCTGTCGGGCTCTGTCGGGCTCTGTCGGGCTCTACTGGGCTCTGTCGGGCTCTACTGGGCTCTACTGGGCCCTGTCGGGCTCTGTCGGGCTCTGTCGGGCTCTGTCGGGCTCTACTGGGCTCTGTCGGGCCCTGTCGGGCCCTGTCGGGCTCTGTCGGGCTCTGTCGGGCCCTGTCGGGCTCTGTCGGGCTCTGTCGGGCTCTGTCGGGCTCTACTGGGCTCTGTCGGGCTCTGTCGGGCTCTGTCGGGCTCTACTGGGCCCTGTCGGGCCCTGTCGGGCTCTGTCGGGCTCTGTCGGGCTCTGTCGGGCTCAACTGGTCTCTGTCGGGCTCTGTCGGGTTCTGTCGGGCTCTGTCGGGCTCTGTCGGGCTCTGTCGGGCTCTACTGGGCTCTACTGGGCTCTGTCGGGCTCTGTCGGTCTCTACTGGGCCCTGTCGGGCTCTGTCGGGCTCTGTCGGGCCCTGTCGGGCTCTGTCGGGCTCTGTCGGGCCCTGTCGGGCTCGGTCGGGCTCTGTCGGGCTCTACTGGGCCCTGTCGGGCTCTGTTGGGCCCTGTCGGGCCCTGTCGGGCTCTGTCGGGCTCTGTCGGGACCTGTCGGGCTCTGTCGGGCTCTGTCGGGCTCTGTCGGGCTCTACTGGGCCCTGTCGGGCTCTGTCGGGCCCTGTCGGGCCCTGTCGGGCTCTGTCGGGCTCTGTCGGGCTCTACTGGGCTCTGTCGGGCTCTGTCGGGCTCTGTCGGGCCCTGTCGGGCTCTGTCGGGCTCTGTCGGGCTCTGTCGGGCTCTACTGGGCCCTGTCGGGCCCTGTCGGGCTCTGTCGGGCTCTGTCGGGCTCTACTGGGCTCTGTCGGGCCCTGTCGGGCCCTGTAGGGCTCTGTCGGGCTCTGTCGGGCTCTGTCGGGATCAACTGGTCTCTGTCGGGCTCTGTCGGGTTCTGTCGGGCTCTGTCGGGCTCTGTCGGGCTCTGTCGGGCTCTACTGGGCTCTACTGGGCTCTGTCGGGCTCTGTCGGTCTCTACTGGGCCCTGTCGGGCTCTGTCGGGCTCTGTCGGGCCCTGTCGGGCCCTGTCGGGCTCTGTCGGGCTCTGTCGGGCCCTGTCGGGCCCTGTCGGGCTCTGTCGGGCTCTGTCGGGCTCTGACGGGCTCTACTGGGCCCTGTCGGGCTCTGTCGGGCTCTGTCGGGCTCTGTCGGGCTCTGACGGGTTCTGTCGGGCTCTGTCGGGCTCTGTCGGGCTCAACTGGTCTCTGTCGGGCTCTGTCGGGTTCTGTCGGGCTCTGTCGGGCTCTGTCGGGCTCTGTCGGGCTCTACTGGGCTCTACTGGGCTCTGTCGGGCTCTGTCGGTCTCTACTGGGCCCTGTCGGGCTCTGTCGGGCTCTGTCGGACCCTGTCGGGCTCTGTCGGGCTCTGTCGGGCCCTGTCGGGCTCTGTCGGGCTCTGTCGGGCCCTGTCGGGCTCGGTCGGGCTCTGTCGGGCTCTACTGGGCCCTGTCGGGCTCTGTTGGGCCCTGTCGGGCCCTGTCGGGCTCTGTCGGGCTCTGTCGGGACCTGTCGGGCTCTGTCGGGCTCTGTCGGGCTCTGTCGGGCTCTACTGGGCCCTGTCGGGCTCTGTCGGGCTCTGTCGGGCTCTGTCGGGCCCTGTCGGGCTCTGTCGGGCTCTGTCGGGCTCTGTCGGGCTCTACTGGGCCCTGTCGGGCCCTGTCGGGCTCTGTCGGGCTCTGTCGGGCTCTACTGGGCTCTGTCGGGCCCTGTCGGGCCCTGTAGGGCTCTGTCGGGCTCTGTCGGGCTCTGTCGGGATCAACTGGTCTCTGTCGGGCTCTGTCGGGTTCTGTCGGGCTCTGTCGGGCTCTGTCGGGCTCTGTCGGGCTCTACTGGGCTCTACTGGGCTCTGTCGGGCTCTGTCGGTCTCTACTGGGCCCTGTCGGGCTCTGTCGGGCTCTGTCGGGCCCTGTCGGGCCCTGTCGGGCTCTGTCGGGCTCTGTCGGGCCCTGTCGGGCCCTGTCGGGCTCTGTCGGGCTCTGTCGGGCTCTGACGGGCTCTACTGGGCCCTGTCGGGCTCTGTCGGGCTCTGTCGGGCTCTGTCGGGCTCTGACGGGTTCTGTCGGGCTCTGTCGGGCTCTACTGGGCCCTGTCGGGCTCTGTCGGGCTCTGTCGGGCCCTGTCGGGCTCTGTCGGGCTCTGTCGGGCTCTGTCGGGCTCTACTGGGCTCTGTCGGGTTCTACTGGGCTCTACTGGGCCCTGTCGGGCTCTGTCGGGCTCTGTCGGGCTCTGTCGGGCCCTGTCGGGCTCTGTCGGGCTCTGTCGGGCCCTGTCGGGCCCTGTCGGGCTCTGTCGGGCTCTGTCGGTCCCTGTCGGGCTCTGTCGGGCTCTGTCGGGCTCTGTCGGGCTCTACTGGGCCCTGTCGGGCTCTGTCGGGCTCTGTCGGGCTCTGTCGGGCCCTGTCGGGCTCTGTCGGGCTCTGTCGGGCCCTGTCGGGCTCTGTCGGGCTCTGTCGGGCTGTGTCGGGCTCTGTCGGGCTCTACTTGGCTCTACTGGGCTCTGTCGGGCTCTGTCGGGCTCTGTCGTGCTCTACTGGGCCCTGTCGGGCCCTGTCGGGCTCTGTCGGGCTCTGTCGGGCTCTGTCGGGCTCTACTGGGCCCTGTCGGGCCCTGTCGGGCTCTGTCGTGCCCTGTCGGGCCCTGTCGGGCTCTGTCGGGCCCTGTCGGGCTCTGTCAGGCCCTGTCGGGCCCTGTCGGGCTCTGTCGGGCTCTGTCGGGCCCTGTCGGGCTCTGTCGGGCTCTGTCGGGCTCTGTCGGGCTCTACTGGGCCCTGTCGGGCCCTGTCGGGCCCTTTCGGGCTCTGTCGGGCTCTGTCGGGCTCTGTCGGGCTCTACTGGGCTCTGTCGGGCCCTGTCGGGCTCTGTCGGGCTCTGTCGGGCCCTGTCGGGCCCTGTCGGGCTCTGTCGGGCTCTGTCGGGCTCTACTGGGCTCTGTCGGGCTCTGTCGGGCTCTATCGGGCTCTGTCGGGCTCTGTCGGGCTCTGTTGGGCTCTGTCGGGCTCTGTCGGGCCCTGTCGGGCCCTGTCGGGCTCTGTCGGGCTGTGTCGGGCTCTGTCGGGCTCTACTGGGCTCTGTCGGGCTCTGTCGGGCTCTGTCGGGCTCTACTGGGCCCTGTCGGGCTCTGTCGGGCTCTGTGGGGCCCTGTCGGGCTCTGTCGGGCTCTGTCGGGCTCTGTCGGGCCCTGTCGGGCTCTGCCGGGCCCTGTCGGGCCCTGTCGGGCTCTGTCGGGCTCTGTCGGGCCCTGTCGGGCTCTGTCGGGCTCTGTCGGGCTCTACTGGGCCCTGTCGGGCTCTGTCGGGCTCTGCCGGGCCCTGTCGGGCTCTGTCGGGCTCTACTGGGCCCTGTCGGGCTCTGTCGGGCTCTGTCGGGGTCTGTCGGGCTCTACTGGGCTCTACTGGGCTCTGTCGGGCTCTACTGGGCCCTGTCGGGCTCTGTCGGGCTCTGTCGGGCTCTGTCGGGCCCTGTCGGGCTCTGTCGGGCTCTGTCGTGCCCTGTCGGGCTCTGTCGGGCTCTGTCGGGCCCTGTCGGGCTCTATCGGGCCCTGTCGGGCCCTGTCGGGCCCTGTCGGGCTCTGTCGGGCTCTGTCGGGCCCTGTCGGGCTCTGTCGGGCTCTGTCGGGCTCTATCGGGCTCTACTGGACCCTGTCGGGCCCTGTCGGGCTCTGTCGGGCCCTGTCGGTCTCTGTCGGGCTCTGTCGGGCTCTGTCGGGTTCTACTGGGCCCTGTCGGGCTCTGTCGGGCCCTGTCGGGCCCTGTCGGGCCCTGTCGGGCTCTGTCAGGCTCTGTCGGGCTCTGTCGGGCTCTACTGGGCCCTGTCGGGCCCTGTCGGGCCCTGTCGGGCTCTACTGGGCTCTACTGGGCTCTGTCGGGCTCTTTCGGGCTCTACTGGGCCCTGTCGGGCCCTGTCGGGCCCTGTCGGGCTCTGTCGGGCCCTGTCGGGCCCTGTCGGGCTCTGTCGGGCTCTGTCGGGCCCTGTCGGGCTCTGTCGGGCTCTACTGGGCTCTACTGGGCTCTGTCGGGCTCTGTCGGGCTCTACTGGGCCCTGTCGGGCCCTGTCGGGCTCTGTCGGGCTCTGTCGGGCTCTGTCGGGCTCTGTCGGGCCCTGTCGGGCTCTGTCGGGCTCTGTCGGGCTCTGTCGGGCTCTACTGGGCTCTGTCGGGCTCTGTCGGGCTCTGTCGGGCTCTACTGGGCCCTGTCGGGCTCTGTCAGGCTCTGTCGGGCTCTGTCGGGCCCTGTCGGGCTCTGTCGGGCCCTGTCGGGCCCTGTCGGGCTCTGTCGGGCTCTGTCGGGCTCTGTCGGGCTCTACTGGGCCCTGTCGGGCTCTGTCGGGCTCTGTCGGGCTCTGTCGGGCCCTGTCGGGCTCTGTCGGGCTCTGTCGGGCCCTGTCGGGCCCTGTCGGGCTCTGTCGGGCTCTGTCGGTCCCTGTCGGGCTCTGTCGGGCTCTGTCGGGCTCTGTCGGGCTCTACTGGGCCCTGTCGGGCTCTGTCGGGCTCTGTCGGGCTCTGTCGGGCCCTGTCGGGCTCTGTCGGGCTCTGTCGGGACCTGTCGGGCTCTGTCGGGCTCTGTCGTGCTGTGTCGGGCTCTGTCGGGCTCTACTGGGCTCTACTGGGCTCTGTCAGGCTCTGTCGGGCTCTGTCGGGCTCTACTGGGCTCTGTCGGGCTCTGTCGGGCTCTGTCGGGCTCTGTCGGGCTCTGTCGGGCTCTGTCGGGCTCTACTGGGCCCTGTCGGGCCCTGTCGGGCTCTGTCGTGCCCTGTCGGGCCCTGTCGGGCCCTGTCGGCCTCTGTCAGGCCCTGTCGGGCCCTGTCGGGCTCTGTCGGGCTCTGTCGGGCCCTGTCGGGCTCTGTCGGGCTCTGTCGGGCTCTGTCGGGCTCTACTGGGCCCTGTCGGGCCCTGTTGGGCCCTTTCGGGCTCTGTCGGGGTCTGTCGGGCTCTACTGGGCTCTGTCGGGCCCTGTCGGGCTCTGTCGGGCCCTGTCGGGCCCTGTCGGGCTCTGTCGGGCTCTGTCGGGCTCTACTGGGCTCTGTCGGGCTCTGTCGGGCTCTATCGGGCTCTGTCGGCCTCTGTCGGGCTCTGTTGGGCTCTGTCGGGCTCTGTCGGGCTCTACTGGGCTCTACTGGGCTCTGTCGGGCTCTACTGGGCCCTGTCGGGCTCTGTCGGGCTCTGTCGGGCTCTGTCGGGCTCTGTCGGGCCCTGTCGGGCTCTGTCGGGCTCTGTCGTGCCCTGTCGGGCTCTGTCGGGCTCTGTCGGGCCCTGTCGGGCTCTATCGGGCCCTGTCGGGCTCTGTCGGGCCCTGTCGGGCCCTGTCGGGCCCTGTCGGGCTCTGTCGGGCTCTGTCGGGCCCTGTCGGGCTCTGTCGGGCTCTGTCGGGCTCTATCGGGCTCCACTGGGCCCTGTCGGGCCCTGTCGGGCTCTGTCGGTCCCTGTCGGTCTCTGTCGGGCTCTGTCGGGCTCTGTCGGGTTCTACTGGGCCCTGTCGGGCTCTGTCGGGCTCTGTCGGGCCCTGTCGGGCCCTGTCGGGCTCTGTCAGGCTCTGTCGGGCTCTGTCGGGCTCTACTGGGCCCTGTCGGGCCCTGTCGGGCCCTGTCGGGCTCTACTGGGCTCTACTGGGCTCTGTCGGGCTCTTTCGGGCTCTACTGGGCCCTGTCGGGCCCTGTCGGGCCCTGTCGGGCTCTGTCGGGCCCTGTCGGGCCCTGTCGGGCTCTGTCGTGCCCTGTCGGGCCCTGTCGGGCTCTGTCGGGCCCTGTCGGGCTCTGTCGGGCCCTGTCGGGCCCTGTCGGGCTCTGTCGGGCTCTGTCGGGCCCTGTCGGGCTCTGTCGGGCTCTGTCGGGCTCTGTCGGGCTCTACTGGGCCCTGTCGGGCTCTGTCGGGCCCTGTCGGGCTCTGTCGGGCTCTGTCGGGCTCTACTGGGCTCTGTCGGGCCCTGTCGGGCTCTGTCGGGCTCTGTCGGGCCCTGTCGGGCCCTGTCGGGCTCTGTCGGGCTCTGTCGGGCTCTACTGGGCTCTGTCGGGCTCTGTCGGGCTCTATCGGGCTCTGTCGGGCTCTGTCGGGCTCTGTTGGGCTCTGTCGGGCCCTGTCGGGCCCTGTCGGGCTCTGTCGGGCTCTGTCGGGCTCTGTCGGGCTCTACTGGGCTCTGTCGGGCTCTGTCGGGCTCTGTCGGGTTCTACTGGGCCCTGTCGGGCTCTGTCGGGCTCTGTGGGGCCCTGTCGGGCTCTGTCGGGCTCTGTCGGGCTCTGTCGGGCCCTGTCGGGCTCTGCCGGGCCCTGTCGGGCCCTGTCGGGCTCTGTCGGGCTCTGTCGGGCCCTGTCGGGCTCTGTCGGGCTCTGTCGGGCTCTGTCGGGCTCTACTGGGCCCTGTCGGGCTCTGTCGGGCTCTGTCGGGCCCTGTCGGGCTCTGTCGGGCTCTACTGGGCCCTGTCGGGCTCTGTCGGGCTCTGTCGGGCTCTGTCGGGCTCTACTGGGCTCTACTGGGCTCTGTCGGGCTCTACTGGGCCCTGTCGGGCTCTGTCGGGCTCTGTCGGGCTCTGTCGGGCTCTGTCGGGCCCTGTCGGGCTCTGTCGGGCTCTGTCGTGCCCTGTCGGGCTCTGTCGGGCTCTGTCGGGCCCTGTCGGGCTCTATCGGGCCCTGTCGGGCTCTGTCGGGACCTGTCGGGCCCTGTCGGGCCCTGTCGGGCTCTGTCGGGCTCTGTCGGGCCCTGTCGGGCTCTGTCGGGCTCTGTCGGGCTCTATCGGGCTCTACTGGGCCCTGTCGGGCCCTGTCGGGCTCTGTCGGGCCCTGTCGGTCTCTGTCGGGCTCTGTCGGGCTCTGTCGGGTTCTACTGGGCCCTGTCGGGCTCTGTCGGGCTCTGTCGGGCCCTGTCGGGCCCTGTCGGGCTCTGTCAGGCTCTGTCGGGCTCTGTCGGGCTCTACTGGGCCCTGTCGGGCCCTGTCGGGCCCTGTCGGGCTCTACTGGGCTCTACTGGGCTCTGTCGGGCTCTTTCGGGCTCTACTGGGCCCTGTCGGGCCCTGTCGGGCCCTGTCGGGCTCTGTCGGGCCCTGTCGGGCCCTGTCGGGCTCTGTCGGGCTCTGTCGGGCCCTGTCGGGCTCTGTCGGGCTCTACTGGGCTCTACTGGGCTCTGTCGGGCTCTGTCGGGCTCTACTGGGCCCTGTCGGGCCCTGTCGGGCCCTGTCGGGCTCTGTCGGGCTGTGTCGGGCTCTACTGGGCCCTGTCGGGCTCTGTCGGGCCCTGTCGGGCTCTGTCGGGCTCTGTCGGGCTCTGTCGGGCCCTGTCGGGCTCTGTCGGGCTCTGTCGGGCTCTGTCGGGCTCTACTGGGCTCTGTCGGGCTCTGTCGGGCTCTGTCGGGCTCTACTGGGCCCTGTCGGGCTCTGTCGGGCTCTGTCGGGCTCTGTCGGGCCCTGTCGGGCTCTGTCGGGCCCTGTCGGGCCCTGTCGGGCTCTGTCGGGCTCTGTCGGGCCCTGTCGGGCTCTGTCGGGGTCTGTCGGGCTCTGTCGGGCTCTACTGGGCCCTGTCGGGCTCTGTCGGGCTCTGTCGGGCTCTGTCGGGCCCTGTCGGGCTCTGTCGGGCTCTACTGGACCCTGTCGGGCTCTGTCGGGCTCTGTCGGGCCCTGTCGGGCTCTGTCGGGCTCTGTCGGGCTCTGTCGGGTTCTACTGGGCTCTGTCGGGCGCTGTCGGGCTCTGTCGGGCTCTGTCGGGCTCTGTCGGGCCCTGTCGGGCCCTGTGGGGCTCTGTCGGGCTCTGTCGGGCTCTGTCGGGCTCTACTGGGCTCTGTCGGGCTCTACTGGGCTCTACTGGGCCCTGTCGGGCTCTGTCGGGCTCTGTCGGGCTCTACTGGGCTCTGTCGGGCCCTGTCGGGCCCTGTCGGGCTCTGTCGGGCTCTGTCGGGCCCTGTCGGGCTCTGTCGGGCTCTGTCGGGCTCTGTCGGGCTCTACTGGGCTCTGTCGGGCTCTGTCGGGCTCTGTCGGGCTCTACTGGGCCCTGTCGGGCCCTGTCGGGCTCTGTCGGGCTCTGTCGGGTTCTGTCGGGCTCTGTCGGGCTCTGTCGGGCTCTGTCGGGCTCTACTGGGCTCTACTGGGCTCTGTCGGGCTCTGTCGGTCTCTACTGGGCCCTGTCGGGCTCTGTCGGGCTCTGTCGGGCCCTGTCGGGCCCTGTCGGGCTCTGTCGGGCTCTGTCGGGCCCTGTCGGGCTCTGTCGGGCTCTGTCGGGCCCTGTCGGGCCCTGTCGGGCTCTGTCGGGCTCTGTCGGGCTCTGTCGGGCTCTACTGGGCCCTGTCGGGCTCTGTTGGGCCCTGTCGGGCCCTGTCGGGCTCTGTCGGGCTCTGTCGCGACCTGTCGGGCTCTGTCGGGCTCTGTCGGGCTCTGTCGGGCTCTACTGGGCCCTGTCGGGCTCTGTCGGGCTCTGTCGGGCTCTGTCGGGCCCTGTCGGGCTCTGTCGGGCTCTACTGGGCTCTGTCGGGCTCTGTCGTGCTCTACTGGGCCCTGTCGGGCGCTGTCGGGCTCTGTCGGGCTCTGTCGGGCTCTGTCGGGCCCTGTCGGGCTCTGTCGGGCTCTGTCGGGCTCTGTCGGGCTCTACTGGGCCCTGTCGGGTTCTGTCGGGCTCTGTCGGGCTCTGTCGGGCTCTACTGGGCCCTGTCGGGCCCTGTCGTCTCTGTCGGGCTCGGTCGGGCTCTGTCGGGCCCTGTCGGGCTCTGTCGGGCTCTGTCGGGCTCTGTCGGTCCCTCTCGGGCTCTGTCGGGCTCTACTGGGCCCTGTCGGGCACTGTCGGGCTCTGTCGGGCTCTACTGGGCCCTGTCGGGCCCTGTCGGGCTCTGTCGGGCTCTGTCGGGCTCTGTCGGGCTCTACTGGGCCCTGTCGGACTCTGTCGGGCTCTGTCGGGCTCTGTCGGGCTCTGACGGGTTCTGTCGGGCTCTGTCGGGCTCTACTGGGCCCTGTCGGGCCCTGTCGGGCCCTGTCGGGCTCTGTCGGGCTCTGTCGGGCTCTGTCGGGCTCTACTGGGCTCTGTCGGGTTCTACTGGGCTCTACTGGGCCCTGTCGGGCTCTGTCGGGCCCTGTCGGGCTCTGTCGGGCTCTGTCGGGCTCTGTCGGGCCCTGTCGGGCTCTGTCGGGCTCTGTCGGGCCCTGTCGGGCTCTGTCGGGCTCTGTCGGTCCCTGTCGGGCTCTGTCGGGCTCTGTCGGGCTCTGTCGGGCTCTACTGGGTCCTTTCAAGCTCTGTCGGGCTCTGTCGGGCCCTGTCGGGCTCTGTCGGGCTCTGTCGGGCCCTGTCGGGCTCTGTCGGGCTCTGTCGGGCTGTGTCGGGCTCTGTCGGGCTCTACTGGGCTCTGTCGGGCCCTGTCGGGCCCTGTCGGGCTCTGTCGGGCTCTGTCGGGCCCTGTCGGGCTCTCTCGGGCTCTGTCGGGCTCTGTCGGGCTCTACTGGGCCCTGTCGGGCCCTGTCGGGCTCTGTCGTGCCCTGTCGGGCCCTGTCGGGCTCTGTCAGGCCCTGTCGGGCTCTGTCGGGCTCTGTCGGGCTCTGTCGGGCTCTGTCGGGCTGTACTGGGCCCTGTCGGGCCCTGTCGGGCCCTGTCGGGCTCTGTCGGGCTCTGTCGGGCTCTGTCGGGCTCAACTGGTCTCTGTCGGGCTCTGTCGGGTTCTGTCGGGCTCTGTCGGGCTCTACTGGGCTCTACTGGGCTCTGTCGGGCTCTACTGGGCCCTGTCGGGCTCTGTCGGGCTCTGTCGGGCTCTGTCGGGACCTGTCGGGCTCTGTCGGGCTCTGTCGTGCCCTGTCGGGCTCTGTCCGGCTCTGTGGGGCCCTGTCGGGCTCTGTCGGGCCCTGTCGGGCTCTGTCGGGCTCTGTCG
This sequence comes from Caloenas nicobarica, assembly GCF_036013445.1. NCBI lineage: Eukaryota > Metazoa > Chordata > Aves > Columbiformes > Columbidae > Caloenas > Caloenas nicobarica. The sequence goes on from NW_027017043.1 coordinate 187,039, forward strand.
GGCTCTGTCGGGCTCTGTCGGGCTCTGTCGGGTTCTACTGGGCTCTGTCGGGCGCTGTCGGGCTCTGTCGGGCTCTGTCGGGCTCTGTCGGGCCCTGTCGGGCTCTGTCGGGCCCTGTCGGGCCCTGTGGGGCTCTGTCGGGCTCTGTCGGGCTCTGTCGGGCTCTACTGGGCTCTGTCGGGCTCTACTGGGCTCTACTGGGCCCTGTCGGGCTCTGTCGGGCTCTGTCGGGCTCTGTCGGGCTCTACTGGGCTCTGTCGGGCTCTGTCGGGCTCTACTGGGCTCTGTCGGGCTCTGTCGGGCTCTGTCGGGCTCTGTCGGGCTCTACTGGGCCCTGTCGGGCCCTGTCGGGCTCTGTCGGGCTCTGTCGGGCTCTGTCGGGCTCAACTGGTCTCTGTCGGGCTCTGTCGGGTTCTGTCGGGCTCTGTCGGGCTCTGTCGGGCTCTGTCGGGCTCTACTGGGCTCTACTGGGCTCTGTCGGGCTCTGTCGGTCTCTACTGGGCCCTGTCGGGCTCTGTCGGGCTCTGTCGGGCCCTGTCGGGCTCTGTCGGGCTCTGTCGGGCCCTGTCGGGCTCTGTCGGGCTCTGTCGGGCTCTGTCGGGCCCTGTCGGGCCCTGTCGGGCTCTGTCGGGCTCTGTCGGGCTCTGTCGGGCTCTGTCGGGCCCTGTCGGGCTCTGTCGGGCTCTGTCGGGCCCTGTCGGGCTCTGTCGGGCTCTGTCGGGCTCTGTCGGGCTCTGTCGGGCCCTGTCGGGCTCTGTCGGGCTCTACTGGGCTCTGTCGGGCTCTGTCGGGCTCTACTGGGCCCTGTCGGGCGCTGTCGGGCTCTGTCGGGCTCTGTCGGGCTCTGTCGGGCCCTGTCGGGCTCTGTCGGGCTCTGTCGGGCTCTGTCGGGCTCTACTGGGCCCTGTCGGGTTCTGTCGGGCTCTGTCGGGCTCTGTCGGGCTCTACTGGGCCCTGTCGGGCCCTGTCGTCTCTGTCGGGCTCGGTCGGGCTCTGTCGGGCCCTGTCGGGCTCTGTCGGGCTCTGTCGGGCTCTGTCGGGCTCTACTGGGCCCTGTCGGACTCTGTCGGGCTCTGTCGGGCTCTGTCGGGCTCTGACGGGTTCTGTCGGGCTCTGTCGGGCTCTACTGGGCCCTGTCGGGCCCTGTCGGGCCCTGTCGGGCTCTGTCGGGCTCTGTCGGGCTCTGTCGGGCTCTACTGGGCTCTGTCGGGTTCTACTGGGCTCTACTGGGCCCTGTCGGGCTCTGTCGGGCCCTGTCGGGCTCTGTCGGGCTCTGTCGGGCTCTGTCGGGCCCTGTCGGGCTCTGTCGGGCTCTGTCGGGCCCTGTCGGGCTCTGTCGGGCTCTGTCGGTCCCTGTCGGGCTCTGTCGGGCTCTGTCGGGCTCTACTGGGCCCTGTCAAGCTCTGTCGGGCTCTGTCGGGCCCTGTCGGGCTCTGTCGGGCCCTGTCGGGCTCTGTCGGGCTCTGTCGGGCTGTGTCGGGCTCTGTCGGGCTCTACTGGGCTCTACTGGGCTCTGTCGGGCCCTGTCGGGCTCTGTCGGGCTCTGTCGGGCCCTGTCGGGCTCTCTCGGGCTCTGTCGGGCTCTGTCGGGCTCTACTGGGCCCTGTCGGGCCCTGTCGGGCTCTGTCGTGCCCTGTCGGGCCCTGTCGGGCTCTGTCAGGCCCTGTCGGGCTCTGTCGGGCTCTGTCGGGCTCTGTCGGGCTCTGTCGGGCTCTACTGGGCCCTGTCGGGGCCTGTCGGGCCCTGTCGGGCTCTGTCGGGCTCTGTCGGGCTCTGTCGGGCTCAACTGGTCTCTGTCGGGCTCTGTCGGGTTCTGTCGGGCTCTGTCGGGCTCTACTGGGCTCTACTGGGCTCTGTCGGGCTCTACTGGGCCCTGTCGGGCTCTGTCGGGCTCTGTCGGGCTCTGTCGGGACCTGTCGGGCTCTGTCGGGCTCTGTCGTGCCCTGTCGGGCTCTGTCCGGCTCTGTGGGGCCCTGTCGGGCTCTGTCGGGCCCTGTCGGGCTCTGTCGGGCTCTGTCGGGCTCTGTCGGGCTCTGTCGGGCTCTGTCGGGTTCTACTGGGCTCTGTCGGGCGCTGTCGGGCTCTGTCGGGCTCTGTCGGGCTCTGTCGGGCCCTGTCGGGCTCTGTCGGGCCCTGTCGGGCCCTGTGGGGCTCTGTCGGGCTCTGTCGGGCTCTGTCGGGCTCTACTGGGCTCTACTGGGCTCTGTCGGGCTCTGTCGGTCTCTACTGGGCCCTGTCGGGCTCTGTCGGGCTCTGTCGGGCCCTGTCGGGCTCTGTCGGGCCCTGTCGGGCTCTGTCGGGCTCTGTCGGGCTCTGTCGGGCCCTGTCGGGCCCTGTCGGGCTCTGTCGGGCTCTGTCGGGCTCTGTCGGGCTCTACTGGGCCCTGTCGGGCTCTGTTGGGCCCTGTCGGGCCCTGTCGGGCTCTGTCGGGCTCTGTCGGGACCTGTCGGGCTCTGTCGGGCTCTGTCGGGCTCTGTCGGGCTCTACTGGGCCCTGTCGGGCTCTGTCGGGCTCTGTCGGGCTCTGTCGGGCCCTGTCGGGCTCTGTCGGGCTCTACTGGGCTCTGTCGGGCTCTGTCGGGCTCTACTGGGCCCTGTCGGGCGCTGTCGGGCTCTGTCGGGCTCTGTCGGGCTCTGTCGGGCCCTGTCGGGCTCTGTCGGGCTCTGTCGGGCTCTGTCGGGCTCTACTGGGCCCTGTCGGGTTCTGTCGGGCTCTGTCGGGCTCTGTCGGGCTCTACTGGGCCCTGTCGGGCCCTGTCGTCTCTGTCGGGCTCGGTCGGGCTCTGTCGGGCCCTGTCGGGCTCTGTCGGGCTCTGTCGGGCTCTGTCGGTCCCTCTCGGGCTCTGTCGGGCTCTACTGGGCCCTGTCGGGCACTGTCGGGCTCTGTCGGGCTCTACTGGGCCCTGTCGGGCCCTGTCGGGCTCTGTCGGGCTCTGTCGGGCTCTGTCGGGCTCTACTGGGCCCTGTCGGACTCTGTCGGGCTCTGTCGGGCTCTGTCGGGCTCTGACGGGTTCTGTCGGGCTCTGTCGGGCTCTACTGGGCCCTGTCGGGCCCTGTCGGGCCCTGTCGGGCTCTGTCGGGCTCTGTCGGGCTCTGTCGGGCTCTACTGGGCTCTGTCGGGTTCTACTGGGCTCTAATGGGCCCTGTCGGGCTCTGTCGGGCCCTGTCGGGCTCTGTCGGGCTCTGTCGGGCTCTGTCGGGCCCTGTCGGGCTCTGTCGGGCTCTGTCGGGCCCTGTCGGGCTCTGTCGGGCTCTGTCGGTCCCTGTCGGGCTCTGTCGGGCTCTTTCGGGCTCTGTCGGGCTCTACTGGGCCCTGTCAAGCTCTGTCGGGCTCTGTCGGGCCCTGTCGGGCTCTGTCGGGCCCTGTCGGGCTCTGTCGGGCTCTGTCGGGCTGTGTCGGGCTCTGTCGGGCTCTACTGGGCTCTACTGGGCTCTGTCGGGCCCTGTCGGGCCCTGTCGGGCTCTGTCGGGCTCTGTCGGGCCTTGTCGGGCTCTCTCGGGCTCTGTCGGGCTCTGTCGGGCTCTACTGGGCCCTGTCGGGCCCTGTCGGGCTCTGTCGTGCCCTGTCGGGCCCTGTCGGGCTCTGTCAGGCCCTGTCGGGCTCTGTCGGGCTCTGTCGGGCTCTGTCGGGCTCTGTCGGGCTCTACTGGGCCCTGTCGGGGCCTGTCGGGCCCTGTCGGGCTCTGTCGGGCTCTGTCGGGCTCTGTCGGGCTCAACTGGTCTCTGTCGGGCTCTGTCGGGTTCTGTCGGGCTCTGTCGGGCTCTACTGGGCTCTACTGGGCTCTGTCGGGCTCTACTGGGCCCTGTCGGGCTCTGTCGGGCTCTGTCGGGCTCTGTCGGGACCTGTCGGGCTCTGTCGGGCTCTGTCGTGCCCTGTCGGGCTCTGTCCGGCTCTGTGGGGCCCTGTCGGGCTCTGTCGGGCTCTGTCGGGCTCTGTCGGGCTCTGTCGGGCTCTGTCGGGTTCTACTGGGCTCTGTCGGGCGCTGTCGGGCTCTGTCGGGCTCTGTCGGGCTCTGTCGGGCCCTGTCGGGCTCTGTCGGGCCCTGTCGGGCCCTGTGGGGCTCTGTCGGGCTCTGTCAGGCTCTGTCGGGCTCTACTGGGCTCTGTCGGGCTCTACTGGGCTCTACTGGGCCCTGTCGGGCTCTGTCGGGCTCTGTCGGGCTCTGTCGGGCTCTACTGGGCTCTGTCGGGCCCTGTCGGGCCCTGTCGGGCTCTGTCGGGCTCTGTCGGGCCCTGTCGGGCTCTGTCGGGCTCTGTCGGGCTCTGTCGGGCTCTACTGGGCTCTGTCGGGCTCTGTCGGGCTCTGTCGGGCTCTACTGGGCCCTGTCGGGCCCTGTCGGGCTCTGTCGGGCTCTGTCGGGCTCTGTCGGGCTCAACTGGTCTCTGTCGGGCTCTGTCGGGTTCTGTCGGGCTCTGTCGGGCTCTGTCGGGCTCTGTCGGGCTCTACTGGGCTCTACTGGGCTCTGTCGGGCTCTGTCGGGCTCTACTGGGCTCTACTGGGCCCTGTCGGGCTCTGTCGGGCTCTGTCGGGCCCTGTCGGGCTCTGTCGGGCTCTGTCGGCCCCTGTCGGGCTCTGTCGGGCTCTGTCGGGCCCTGTCGGGCTCGGTCGGGCTCTGTCGGGCTCTACTGGGCCCTGTCGGGCTCTGTTGGGCCCTGTCGGGCCCTGTCGGGCTCTGTCGGGCTCTGTCGGGACCTGTCGGGCTCTGTCGGGCTCTGTCGGGCTCTGTCGGGCTCTGTCGGGCTCTGTCGGGCTCTGTCGGGCTCTACTGGGCCCTGTCGGGCTCTGTCGGGCTCTGTCGGGCTCTGTCGGGCCCTGTCGGGCTCTGTCGGGCTCTACTGGGCTCTGTCGGGCTCTGTCGGGCTCTGTCGGGCCCTGTCGGGCTAAGTCGGGCTCTGTCGGGCTCTACTGGGCCCTGTCGGGCCCTGTCGGGCTCTGTCGGGCTCTGTCGGGCTCTACTGGGCTCTGTCGGGCCCTGTCGGGCCCTGTCGGGCTCTGTCGGGCTCTGTCGGGCTCTGTCGGGCTCAACTGGTCTCTGTCGGGCTCTGTCGGGTTCTGTCGGGCTCTGTCGGGCTCTGTCGGGCTCTGTCGGGCTCTACTGGGCTCTACTAGGCTCTGTCGGGCTCTGTCGGGCTCTACTGGGCCCTGTCGGGCTCTGTCGGGCTCTGTCGGGCCCTGTCGGGCCCTGTCGGGCTCTGTCGGGCTCTGTCGGGCCCTGTCGGGCCCTGTCGGGCTCTGTCGGGCTCTGTCGGGCTCTGTCGGGCTCAACTGGTCTCTGTCGGGCTCTGTCGGGTTCTGTCGGGCTCTGTCGGGCTCTGTCGGGCTCTGTCGGGCTCTACTGGGCTCTACTGGGCTCTGTCGGGCTCTGTCGGTTTCTACTGGGCCCTGTCGGGCTCTGTCGGGCTCTGTCGGGCCCTGTCGGGCCCTGTCGGGCTCTGTCGGGCCCTGTCGGGCTCCGTCGTGCCCTGTCGGGCCCTGTCGGGCTCTGTCAGGCCCTGTCGGGCTCTGTCGGGCTCTGTCGGGCTCTGTCGGGCTCTACTGGGCCCTGTCGGGCCCTGTCGGCCCCTGTCGGGCTCTGTCGGGCTCTGTCGGGCTCTGTCGGGCTCAACTGGTCTCTGTCGGGCTCTGTCGGGTTCTGTCGGGCTCTGTCGGGCTCTACTGGGCTCTACTGGGCTCTGTCGGGCTCTACTGGGCCCTGTCGGGCTCTGTCGGGCTCTGTCGGGCTCTGTCGGGCCCTGTCGGGCTCTGTCGGGCTCTGTCGGGCCCTGTCGGGCTCTGTCGGGCTCTGTGGGGCCCTGTCGGGCTCTGTCGGGCCCTGTAGGGCTCTGTCGGGCTCTGTCGGGCTCTGTCGGGCTCTGTCGGGTTCTACTGGGCTCTGTCGGGCGCTGTCGGGCTCTGTCGGGCTCTGTCGGGCTCTGTCGGGCCCTGTCGGGCTCTGTCGGGCCCTGTCGGGCCCTGTGGGGCTCTGTCGGGCTCTGTCGGGCTCTGTCGGGCTCTACTGGGCTCTGTCGGGCTCTACTGGGCTCTACTGGGCCCTGTCGGGCTCTGTCGGGCTCTGTCGGGCTCTGTCGGGCTCTACTGGGCTCTGTCGGGCCCTGTCGGGCCCTGTCGGGCTCTGTCGGGCTCTGTCCAGCCCTGTCGGGCTCTGTCGGGCTCTGTCGGGCTCTGTCGGGCTCTACTGGGCTCTGTCGGGCTCTGTCGGGCTCTGTCGGGCTCTACTGGGCCCTGTCGGGCCCTGTCGGGCTCTGTCGGGCTCTGTCGGGCTCTGTCGGGCTCAACTGGTCTCTGTCGGGCTCTGTCGGGTTCTGTCGGGCTCTGTCGGGCTCTGTCGGGCTCTGTCGGGCTCTACTGGGCTCTACTGGGCTCTGTCGGGCTCTGTCGGGCTCTACTGGGCTCTACTGGGCCCTGTCGGGCTCTGTCGGGCTCTGTCGGGCCCTGTCGGGCTCTGTCGGGCTCTGTCGGCCCCTGTCGGGCTCTGTCGGGCTCTGTCGGGCCCTGTCGGGCTCGGTCGGGCTCTGTCGGGCTCTACTGGGCCCTGTCGGGCTCTGTTGGGCCCTGTCGGGCCCTGTCGGGCTCTGTCGGGCTCTGTCGGGACCTGTCGGGCTCTGTCGGGCTCTGTCGGGCTCTGTCGGGCTCTACTGGGCCCTGTCGGGCTCTGTCGGGCTCTGTCGGGCTCTATCGGGCCCTGTCGGGCTCTGTCGGGCTCTACTGGGCTCTGTCGGGCTCTGTCGGGCTCTGTCGGGCCCTGTCGGGCTCTGTCGGGCTCTGTCGGGCTCTACTGGGCCCTGTCGGGCCCTGTCGGGCTCTGTCGGGCTCTGTCGGGCTCTACTGGGCTCTGTCGGGCCCTGTCGGGCCCTGTCGGGCTCTGTCGGGCTCTGTCGGGCTCTGTCGGGCTCAACTGGTCTCTGTCGGGCTCTGTCGGGTTCTGTCGGGCTCTGTCGGGCTCTGTCGGGCTCTGTCGGGCTCTACTGGGCTCTACTGGGCTCTGTCGGGCTCTGTCGGTCTCTACTGGGCCCTGTCGGGCTCTGTCGGGCTCTGTCGGGCCCTGTCGGGCCCTGTCGGGCTCTGTCAGGCTCTGTCGGGCCCTGTCGGGCCCTGTCGGGCTCTGTCGGGCTCTGTCGGGCTCTGTCGGGCTCAACTGGTCTCTGTCGGGCTCTGTCGGGTTCTGTCGGGCTCTGTCGGGCTCTGTCGGGCTCTGTCGGGCTCTACTGGGCTCTACTGGGCTCTGTCGGGCTCTGTCGGTTTCTACTGGGCCCTGTCGGGCTCTGTCGGGCTCTGTCGGGCCCTGTCGGGCCCTGTCGGGCTCTGTCGGGCCCTGTCGGGCTCTGTCGTGCCCTGTCGGGCCCTGTCGGGCTCTGTCAGGCCCTGTCGGGCTCTGTCGGGCTCTGTCGGGCTCTGTCGGGCTCTGTCGGGCTCTACTGGGCCCTGTCGGGCCCTGTCGGGCCCTGTCGGGCTCTGTCGGGCTCTGTCGGGCTCTGTCGGGCTCAACTGGTCTCTGTCGGGCCCTGTCGGGCTCTGTCGGGCTCTGTCGGGCTCTGTCGGGCCCTGTCGGGCTCTGTCGGGCTCTGTCGTGCCCTGTCGGGCTCTGTCGGGCTCTGTGGGGCCCTGTCGGGCTCTGTCGGGCCCTGTCGGGCTCTGTCGGGCTCTGTCGGGCTCTGTCGGGCTCTGTCGGGTTCTACTGGGCTCTGTCGGGCGCTGTCGGGCTCTGTCGGGCTCTGTCGGGCTCTGTCGGGCCCTGTCGGGCTCTGTCGGGCCCTGTCGGGCCCTGTGGGGCTCTGTCGGGCTCTGTCGGGCTCTGTCGGGCTCTACTGGGCTCTGTCGGGCTCTACTGGGCTCTACTGGGCCCTGTCGGGCTCTGTCGGGCTCTGTCGGGCTCTACTGGGCTCTGTCGGGCCCTGTCGGGCCCTGTCGGGCTCTGTCGGGCTCTGTCGGGCCCTGTTGGGCTCTGTCGGGCTCTGTCGGGCTCTGTCGGGCTCTACTGGGCTCTGTCGGGCTCTGTCGGGCTCTGTCGGGCTCTACTGGGCCCTGTCGGGCCCTGTCGGGCTCTGTCGGGCTCTGTCGGGCTCTGTCGGGCTCAACTGGTCTCTGTCGGGCTCTGTCGGGTTCTGTCGGGCTCTGTCGGGCTCTGTCGGGCTCTGTCGGGCTCTACTGGGCTCTACTGGGCTCTGTCGGGCTCTGTCGGGCTCTGTCGGGCTCTACTGGGCCCTGTCGGGCTCTGTTGGGCCCTGTCGGGCCCTGTCGGGCTCTGTCGGGCTCTGTCGGGACCTGTCGGGCTCTGTCGGGCTCTGTCGGGCTCTGTCGGGCTCTACTGGGCCCTGTCGGGCTCTGTCGGGCTCTGTCGGGCTCTGTCGGGCCCTGTCGGGCTCTGTCGGGCTCTACTGGGCTCTGTCGGGCTCTGTCGGGCTCTGTCGGGCCCTGTCGGGCTCTGTCGGGCTCTGTCGGGCTCTACTGGGCCCTGTCGGGCCCTGTCGGGCTCTGTCGGGCTCTGTCGGGCTCTACTGGGCTCTGTCGGGCCCTGTCGGGCCCTGTCGGGCTCTGTCGGGCTCTGTCGGGCTCTGTCGGGCTCAACTGGTCTCTGTCGGGCTCTGTCGGGTTCTGTCGGGCTCTGTCGGGCTCTGTCGGGCTCTGTCGGGCTCTACTGGGCTCTACTGGGCTCTGTCGGGCTCTGTCGGTCTCTACTGGGCCCTGTCGGGCTCTGTCGGGCTCTGTCGGGCCCTGTCGGGCCCTGTCGGGCTCTGTCGGGCTCTGTCGGGCCCTGTTGGGCCCTGTCGGGCTCTGTCGGGCTCTGTCGGGCTCTGTCGGGCTCAACTGGTCTCTGTCGGGCTCTGTCGGGTTCTGTCGGGCTCTGTCGGGCTCTGTCGGGCTCTGTCGGGCTCTACTGGGCTCTACTGGGCTCTGTCGGGCTCTGTCGGTTTCTACTGGGCCCTGTCGGCCTCTGTCGGGCTCTGTCGGGCCCTGTCGGGCCCTGTCGGGCTCTGTCGGGCTCTGTCGGGCCCTGTCGGGCCCTGTCGGGCTCTGTCGGGCTCTGTCGGGCTCTACTGGGCCCTGTCGGGCTCTGTCGGGCTCTGTCGGGCTCTGTCGGGCTCTGTCGGGCTCTGACGGGTTCTGTCGGGCTCTGTCGGGCTCTACTGGGCCCTGTCGGGCTCTGTCGGGCTCTGTCGGGCCCTGTCGGGCTCTGTCGGGCTCTGTCGGGCTCTGTCGGGCTCTACTGGGCTCTGTCGGGTTCTACTGGGCTCTACTGGGCCCTGTCGGGCTCTGTCGGGCTCTGTCGGGCTCTGTCGGGCCCTGTCGGGCTCTGTCGGGCTCTGTCGGGCCCTGTCGGGCCCTGTCGGGCTCTGTCGGGCTCTGTCGGTCCCTGTCGGGCTCTGTCGGGCTCTGTCGGGCTCTGTCGGGCTCTACTGGGCCCTGTCGGGCTCTGTCGGGCCCTGTCGGGCTCTGTCGGGCTCTGTCGGGCCCTGTCGGGCTCTGTCGGGCTCTGTCGGGCTCTACTGGGCTCTACTGGGCTCTGTCGGGCTCTGTCGGGCTCTACTGGGCTCTACTGGGCCCTGTCGGGCTCTGTCGGGCTCTGTCGGGCCCTGTCGGGCTCTGTCGGGCTCTGTCGGCCCCTGTCGGGCTCTGTCGGGCTCTGTCGGGCCCTGTCGGGCTCGGTCGGGCTCTGTCGGGCTCTACTGGGCCCTGTCGGGCTCTGTTGGGCCCTGTCGGGCCCTGTCGGGCTCTGTCGGGCTCTGTCGGGACCTGTCGGGCTCTGTCGGGCTCTGTCGGGATCTGTCGGGCTCTACTGGGCCCTGTCGGGCTCTGTCGGGCTCTGTCGGGCTCTGTCGGGCCCTGTCGGGCTCTGTCGGGCTCTACTGGGCTCTGTCGGGCTCTGTCGGGCTCTGTCGGGCCCTGTCGGGCTCTGTCGGGCTCTGTCGGGCTCTACTGGGCCCTGTCGGGCCCTGTCGGGCTCTGTCGGGCTCTGTCGGGCTCTACTGGGCTCTGTCGGGCCCTGTCGGGCCCTGTCGGGCTCTGTCGGGCTCTGTCGGGCTCTGTCGGGCTCAACTGGTCTCTGTCGGGCTCTGTCGGGTTCTGTCGGGCTCTGTCGGGCTCTGTCGGGCTCTGTCGGGCTCTACTGGGCTCTACTGGGCTCTGTCGGGCTCTGTCGGTCTCTACTGGGCCCTGTCGGGCTCTGTCGGGCTCTGTCGGGCCCTGTCGGGCCCTGTCGGGCTCTGTCGGGCTCTGTCGGGCCCTGTCGGGCCCTGTCGGGCTCTGTCGGGCTCTGTCGGGCTCTGTCGGGCTCAACTGGTCTCTGTCGGGCTCTGTCGGGTTCTGTCGGGCTCTGTCGGGCTCTGTCGGGCTCTGTCGGGCTCTACTGGGCTCTACTGGGCTCTGTCGGGCTCTGTCGGTTTCTACTGGGCCCTGTCGGGCTCTGTCGGGCTCTGTCGGGCCCTGTCGGGCCCTGTCGGGCTCTGTCGGGCTCTGTCGGGCCCTGTCGGGCCCTGTCGGGCTCTGTCGGGCTCTGTCGGGCTCTGTCGGGCTCTACTGGGCCCTGTCGGGCTCTGTCGGGCTCTGTCGGGCTCTGTCGGGCTCTGTCGGGCTCTGACGGGTTCTGTCGGGCTCTGTCGGGCTCTACTGGGCCCTGTCGGGCTCTGTCGGGCTCTGTCGGGCCCTGTCGGGCTCTGTCGGGCTCTGTCGGGCTCTACTGGGCTCTGTCGGGTTCTACTGGGCTCTACTGGGCCCTGTCGGGCTCTGTCGGGCTCTGTCGGGCTCTGTCGGGCCCTGTCGGGCTCTGTCGGGCTCTGTCGGGCCCTGTCGGGCCCTGTCGGGCTCTGTCGGGCTCTGTCGGTCCCTGTCGGGCTCTGTCGGGCTCTGTCGGGCTCTGTCGGGCTCTACTGGGCCCTGTCGGGCTCTGTCGGGCTCTGTCGTGCTCTGTCGGGCCCTGTCGGGCTCTGTCGGGCTCTGTCGGGCCCTGTCGGGCTCTGTCGGGCTCTGTCGGGCTCTACTGGGCCCTGTCGGGCCCTGTCGGGCTCTGTCGTGCCCTGTCGGGCCCTGTCGGGCTCTGTCGGGCCCTGTCGGGCTCTGTCAGGCCCTGTCGGGCCCTGTCGGGCTCTGTCGGGCTCTGTCGGGCCCTGTCGGGCTCTGTCGGGCTCTGTCGGGCTCTGTCGGGCTCTACTGGGCCCTGTCGGGCCCTGTCGGGCCCTTTCGGGCTCTGTCGGGCTCTGTCGGGCTCTGTCGGGCTCTACTGGGCTCTGTCGGGCCCTGTCGGGCTCTGTCGGGCTCTGTCGGGCCCTGTCGGGCCCTGTCGGGCTCTGTCGGGCTCTGTCGGGCTCTACTGGGCTCTGTCGGGCTCTGTCGGGCTCTATCGGGCTCTGTCGGGCTCTGTCGGGCTCTGTTGTGCTCTGTCGGGCTCTGTCGGGCCCTGTCGGGCCCTGTCGGGCTCTGTCGGGCTCTGTCGGGCTCTGTCGGGCTCTACTGGGCTCTGTCGGGCTCTGTCGGGCTCTGTCGGGCTCTACTGGGCCCTGTCGGGCTCTGTCGGGCTCTGTGGGGCCCTGTCGGGCTCTGTCGGGCTCTGTCGGGCTCTGTCGGGCCCTGTCGGGCTCTGCCGGGCCCTGTCGGGCCCTGTCGGGCTCTGTCGGGCTCTGTCGGGCCCTGTCGGGCTCTGTCGGGCTCTGTCGGGCTCTGTCGGGCTCTACTGGGCCCTGTCGGGCTCTGTCGGGCTCTGTCGGGCCCTGTCGGGCTCTGTCGGGCTCTACTGGACCCTGTCGGGCTCTGTCGGGCTCTGTCGGGGTCTGTCGGGCTCTACTGGGCTCTACTGGGCTCTGTCGGGCTCTACTGGGCCCTGTCGGGCTCTGTCGGGCTCTGTCGGGCTCTGTCGGGCTCTGTCGTGCCCTGTCGGGCTCTGTCGGGCTCTGTCGGGCCCTGTCGGGCTCTATCGGGCCCTGTCGGGCTCTGTCGGGCCCTGTCGGGCCCTGTCGGGCCCTGTCGGGCTCTGTCGGGCTCTGTCGGGCCCTGTCGGGCCCTGTCGGGCTCTGTCGGGCTCTGTCGGGCTCTATCGGGCTCTACTGGGCCCTGTCGGGCCCTGTCGGGCTCTGTCGGGCCCTGTCGGTCTCTGTCGGGCTCTGTCGGGCTCTGTCGGGTTCTACTGGGCCCTGTCGGGCTCTGTCGGGCTGTGTCGGGCCCTGTCGGGCCCTGTCGGGCTCTGTCAGGCTCTGTCGGGCTCTGTCGGGCTCTACTGGGCCCTGTCGGGCCCTGTCGGGCCCTGTCGGGCTCTACTGGGCTCTACTGGGCTCTGTCGGGCTCTTTCGGGCTCTACTGGGCCCTGTCGGGCCCTGTCGGGCCCTGTCGGGCTCTGTCGGGCCCTGTCGGGCCCTGTCGGGCTCTGTCGGGCTCTGTCGGGCCCTGTCGGGCTCTGTCGGGCTCTACTGGGCTCTACTGGGCTCTGTCTGGCTCTGTCGGGCTCTACTGGGCCCTGTCGGGCCCTGTCGGGCCCTGTCGGGCTCTGTCGGGCTGTGTCGGGCTCTACTGGGCCCTGTCGGGCTCTGTCGGGCTCTGTCGGGCTCTGTCGGGCCCTGTCGGGCTCTGTCGGGCTCTGTCGGGCTCTACTGGGCTCTGTCGGGCTCTGTCGGGCTCTGTCGGGCTCTACTGGGCCCTGTCGGGCTCTGTCAGGCTCTGTCGGGCTCTGTCGGGCCCTGTCGGGCTCTGTCGGGCCCTGTCGGGCCCTGTCGGGCTCTGTCGGGCTCTGTCGGGCTCTGTCGGGCTCTACTGGGCCCTGTCGGGCTCTGTCGGGCTCTGTCGGGCTCTGTCGGGCCCTATCGGGCTCTGTCGGGCTCTGTCGGGCCCTGTCGGGCCCTGTCGGGCTCTGTCGGGCTCTGTCGGTCCCTGTCGGGCTCTGTCGGGCTCTGTCGGGCTCTGTCGGGCTCTACTGGGCCCTGTCGGGCTCTGTCGGGCTCTGTCGGGCTCTGTCGGGCCCTGTCGGGCTCTGTCGGGCTCTGTCGGGCCCTGTCGGGCTCTGTCGGGCTCTGTCGGGCTGTGTCGGGCTCTGTCGGGCTCTACTGGGCTCTACTGGGCTCTGTCGGGCTCTGTCGGGCTCTGTCGGGCTCTACTGGGCCCTGTTGGGCCCTGTCGGGCTCTGTCGGGCTCTGTCGGGCTCTGTCGGGCTCTACTGGGCCCTGTCGGGCCCTGTCGGGCTCTGTCGTGCCCTGTCGGGCCCTGTCGGGCTCTGTCGGGCCCTGTCGGCCTCTGTCAGGCCCTGTCGGGCCCTGTCGGGCTCTGTCGGGCTCTGTCGGGCCCTGTCGGGCTCTGTCGGGCTCTGTCGGGCTCTGTCGGGCTCTACTGGGCCCTGTCGGGCCCTGTCGGGCCCTTTCGGGCTCTGTCGGGCTCTGTCGGGCTCTGTCGGGCTCTACTGGGCTCTGTCGGGCCCTGTCGGGCTCTGTCGGGCTCTGTCGGGCTCTGTCGGGCTCTACTGGGCCCTGTCGGGCCCTGTCGGGCCCTTTCGGGCTCTGTCGGGCTCTGTCGGGCTCTGTCGGGCTCTACTGGGCTCTGTCGGGCTCTGTCGGGCTCTACTGGGCCCTGTCGGGCTCTGTCGGGCTCTGTCGGGCTCTGTCGGGCTCTGTCGGGCTCTGACGGGTTCTGTCGGGCTCTGTCGGGCTCTACTGGGCCCTGTCGGGCTCTGTCGGGCTCTGTCGGGCCCTGTCGGGCTCTGTCGGGCTCTGTCGGGCTCTGTCGGGCTCTACTGGGCTCTGTCGGGTTCTACTGGGCTCTACTGGGCCCTGTCGGGCTCTGTCGGGCTCTGTCGGGCTCTGTCGGGCCCTGTCGGGCTCTGTCGGGCTCTGTCGGGCCCTGTCGGGCCCTGTCGGGCTCTGTCGGGCTCTGTCGGTCCCTGTCGGGCTCTGTCGGGCTCTGTCGGGCTCTGTCGGGCTCTACTGGGCCCTGTCGGGCTCTGTCGGGCCCTGTCGGGCTCTGTCGGGCTCTGTCGGGCCCTGTCGGGCTCTGTCGGGCTCTGTCGGGCTCTACTGGGCTCTACTGGGCTCTGTCGGGCTCTGTCGGGCTCTACTGGGCTCTACTGGGCCCTGTCGGGCTCTGTCGGGCTCTGTCGGGCCCTGTCGGGCTCTGTCGGGCTCTGTCGGCCCCTGTCGGGCTCTGTCGGGCTCTGTCGGGCCCTGTCGGGCTCGGTCGGGCTCTGTCGGGCTCTACTGGGCCCTGTCGGGCTCTGTTGGGCCCTGTCGGGCCCTGTCGGGCTCTGTCGGGCTCTGTCGGGACCTGTCGGGCTCTGTCGGGCTCTGTCGGGATCTGTCGGGCTCTACTGGGCCCTGTCGGGCTCTGTCGGGCTCTGTCGGGCTCTGTCGGGCCCTGTCGGGCTCTGTCGGGCTCTACTGGGCTCTGTCGGGCTCTGTCGGGCTCTGTCGGGCCCTGTCGGGCTCTGTCGGGCTCTGTCGGGCTCTACTGGGCCCTGTCGGGCCCTGTCGGGCTCTGTCGGGCTCTGTCGGGCTCTACTGGGCTCTGTCGGGCCCTGTCGGGCCCTGTCGGGCTCTGTCGGGCTCTGTCGGGCTCTGTCGGGCTCAACTGGTCTCTGTCGGGCTCTGTCGGGTTCTGTCGGGCTCTGTCGGGCTCTGTCGGGCTCTGTCGGGCTCTACTGGGCTCTACTGGGCTCTGTCGGGCTCTGTCGGTCTCTACTGGGCCCTGTCGGGCTCTGTCGGGCTCTGTCGGGCCCTGTCGGGCCCTGTCGGGCTCTGTCGGGCTCTGTCGGGCCCTGTCGGGCCCTGTCGGGCTCTGTCGGGCTCTGTCGGGCTCTGTCGGGCTCAACTGGTCTCTGTCGGGCTCTGTCGGGTTCTGTCGGGCTCTGTCGGGCTCTGTCGGGCTCTGTCGGGCTCTACTGGGCTCTACTGGGCTCTGTCGGGCTCTGTCGGTTTCTACTGGGCCCTGTCGGGCTCTGTCGGGCTCTGTCGGGCCCTGTCGGGCCCTGTCGGGCTCTGTCGGGCTCTGTCGGGCCCTGTCGGGCCCTGTCGGGCTCTGTCGGGCTCTGTCGGGCTCTGTCGGGCTCTACTGGGCCCTGTCGGGCTCTGTCGGGCTCTGTCGGGCTCTGTCGGGCTCTGTCGGGCTCTGACGGGTTCTGTCGGGCTCTGTCGGGCTCTACTGGGCCCTGTCGGGCTCTGTCGGGCTCTGTCGGGCCCTGTCGGGCTCTGTCGGGCTCTGTCGGGCTCTACTGGGCTCTGTCGGGTTCTACTGGGCTCTACTGGGCCCTGTCGGGCTCTGTCGGGCTCTGTCGGGCTCTGTCGGGCCCTGTCGGGCTCTGTCGGGCTCTGTCGGGCCCTGTCGGGCCCTGTCGGGCTCTGTCGGGCTCTGTCGGTCCCTGTCGGGCTCTGTCGGGCTCTGTCGGGCTCTGTCGGGCTCTACTGGGCCCTGTCGGGCTCTGTCGGGCTCTGTCGTGCTCTGTCGGGCCCTGTCGGGCTCTGTCGGGCTCTGTCGGGCCCTGTCGGGCTCTGTCGGGCTCTGTCGGGCTCTACTGGGCCCTGTCGGGCCCTGTCGGGCTCTGTCGTGCCCTGTCGGGCCCTGTCGGGCTCTGTCGGGCCCTGTCGGGCTCTGTCAGGCCCTGTCGGGCCCTGTCGGGCTCTGTCGGGCTCTGTCGGGCCCTGTCGGGCTCTGTCGGGCTCTGTCGGGCTCTGTCGGGCTCTACTGGGCCCTGTCGGGCCCTGTCGGGCCCTTTCGGGCTCTGTCGGGCTCTGTCGGGCTCTGTCGGGCTCTACTGGGCTCTGTCGGGCCCTGTCGGGCTCTGTCGGGCTCTGTCGGGCCCTGTCGGGCCCTGTCGGGCTCTGTCGGGCTCTGTCGGGCTCTACTGGGCTCTGTCGGGCTCTGTCGGGCTCTATCGGGCTCTGTCGGGCTCTGTCGGGCTCTGTTGTGCTCTGTCGGGCTCTGTCGGGCCCTGTCGGGCCCTGTCGGGCTCTGTCGGGCTCTGTCGGGCTCTGTCGGGCTCTACTGGGCTCTGTCGGGCTCTGTCGGGCTCTGTCGGGCTCTACTGGGCCCTGTCGGGCTCTGTCGGGCTCTGTGGGGCCCTGTCGGGCTCTGTCGGGCTCTGTCGGGCTCTGTCGGGCCCTGTCGGGCTCTGCCGGGCCCTGTCGGGCCCTGTCGGGCTCTGTCGGGCTCTGTCGGGCCCTGTCGGGCTCTGTCGGGCTCTGTCGGGCTCTGTCGGGCTCTACTGGGCCCTGTCGGGCTCTGTCGGGCTCTGTCGGGCCCTGTCGGGCTCTGTCGGGCTCTACTGGACCCTGTCGGGCTCTGTCGGGCTCTGTCGGGGTCTGTCGGGCTCTACTGGGCTCTACTGGGCTCTGTCGGGCTCTACTGGGCCCTGTCGGGCTCTGTCGGGCTCTGTCGGGCTCTGTCGGGCTCTGTCGTGCCCTGTCGGGCTCTGTCGGGCTCTGTCGGGCCCTGTCGGGCTCTATCGGGCCCTGTCGGGCTCTGTCGGGCCCTGTCGGGCCCTGTCGGGCCCTGTCGGGCTCTGTCGGGCTCTGTCGGGCCCTGTCGGGCCCTGTCGGGCTCTGTCGGGCTCTGTCGGGCTCTATCGGGCTCTACTGGGCCCTGTCGGGCCCTGTCGGGCTCTGTCGGGCCCTGTCGGTCTCTGTCGGGCTCTGTCGGGCTCTGTCGGGTTCTACTGGGCCCTGTCGGGCTCTGTCGGGCTGTGTCGGGCCCTGTCGGGCCCTGTCGGGCTCTGTCAGGCTCTGTCGGGCTCTGTCGGGCTCTACTGGGCCCTGTCGGGCCCTGTCGGGCCCTGTCGGGCTCTACTGGGCTCTACTGGGCTCTGTCGGGCTCTTTCGGGCTCTACTGGGCCCTGTCGGGCCCTGTCGGGCCCTGTCGGGCTCTGTCGGGCCCTGTCGGGCCCTGTCGGGCTCTGTCGGGCTCTGTCGGGCCCTGTCGGGCTCTGTCGGGCTCTACTGGGCTCTACTGGGCTCTGTCTGGCTCTGTCGGGCTCTACTGGGCCCTGTCGGGCCCTGTCGGGCCCTGTCGGGCTCTGTCGGGCTGTGTCGGGCTCTACTGGGCCCTGTCGGGCTCTGTCGGGCTCTGTCGGGCTCTGTCGGGCCCTGTCGGGCTCTGTCGGGCTCTGTCGGGCTCTACTGGGCTCTGTCGGGCTCTGTCGGGCTCTGTCGGGCTCTACTGGGCCCTGTCGGGCTCTGTCAGGCTCTGTCGGGCTCTGTCGGGCCCTGTCGGGCTCTGTCGGGCCCTGTCGGGCCCTGTCGGGCTCTGTCGGGCTCTGTCGGGCTCTGTCGGGCTCTACTGGGCCCTGTCGGGCTCTGTCGGGCTCTGTCGGGCTCTGTCGGGCCCTATCGGGCTCTGTCGGGCTCTGTCGGGCCCTGTCGGGCCCTGTCGGGCTCTGTCGGGCTCTGTCGGTCCCTGTCGGGCTCTGTCGGGCTCTGTCGGGCTCTGTCGGGCTCTACTGGGCCCTGTCGGGCTCTGTCGGGCTCTGTCGGGCTCTGTCGGGCCCTGTCGGGCTCTGTCGGGCTCTGTCGGGCCCTGTCGGGCTCTGTCGGGCTCTGTCGGGCTGTGTCGGGCTCTGTCGGGCTCTACTGGGCTCTACTGGGCTCTGTCGGGCTCTGTCGGGCTCTGTCGGGCTCTACTGGGCCCTGTTGGGCCCTGTCGGGCTCTGTCGGGCTCTGTCGGGCTCTGTCGGGCTCTACTGGGCCCTGTCGGGCCCTGTCGGGCTCTGTCGTGCCCTGTCGGGCCCTGTCGGGCTCTGTCGGGCCCTGTCGGCCTCTGTCAGGCCCTGTCGGGCCCTGTCGGGCTCTGTCGGGCTCTGTCGGGCCCTGTCGGGCTCTGTCGGGCTCTGTCGGGCTCTGTCGGGCTCTACTGGGCCCTGTCGGGCCCTGTCGGGCCCTTTCGGGCTCTGTCGGGCTCTGTCGGGCTCTGTCGGGCTCTACTGGGCTCTGTCGGGCCCTGTCGGGCTCTGTCGGGCTCTGTCGGGCCCTGTCGGGCCCTGTCGGGCTCTGTCGGGCTCTGTCGGGCTCTACTGGGCTCTGTCGGGCTCTGTCGGGCTCTATCGGGCTCTGTCGGGCTCTGTCGGGCTCTGTTGGGCTCTGTCGGGCTCTGTCGGGCTCTACTGGGCTCTACTGGGCTCTGTCGGGCTCTACTGGGCCCTGTCGGGCTCTGTCGGGCTCTGTCGGGCCCTGTCGGGCTCTGTCGGGCTCTGTCGTGCCCTGTCGGGCTCTGTCGGGCTCTGTCGGGCTCTGTCGGGCCCTGTCGGGCTCTATCGGGCCCTGTCGGGCTCTGTCGGGCCCTGTCGGGACCTGTCGGGCCCTGTCGGGCTCTGTCGGGCTCTGTCGGGCCCTGTCGGGCTCTGTCGGGCTCTGTCGGGCTCTATCGGGCTCTACTGGGCCCTGTCGGGCCCTGTCGGGCTCTGTCGGGCCCTGTCGGTCTCTGTCGGGCTCTGTCGGGCTCTGTCGGGTTCTACTGGGCCCTGTCGGGCTCTGTCGGGCTCTGTCGGGCCCTGTCGGGCCCTGTCGGGCTCTGTCAGGCTCTGTCGGGGTCTGTCGGGCTCTACTGGGCCCTGTCGGGCCCTGTCGGGCTCTTCTGGGCTCTACTGGGCTCTGTCGGGCTCTTTCGGGCTCTACTGGGCCCTGTCGGGCCCTGTCGGGCCCTGTCGGGCTCTGTCGGGCCCTGTCGGGCCCTGTCGGGCTCTGTCGGGCTCTGTCGGGCCCTGTCGGGCTCTGTCGGGCTCTACTGGGCTCTACTGGGCTCTGTCGGGCTCTGTCGGGCTCTACTGGGCCCTGTCGGGCCCTGTCGGGCCCTGTCGGGCTCTGTCGGGCTGTGTCGGGCTCTACTGGGCCCTGTCGGGCTCTGTCGGGCCCTGTCGGGCTCTGTCGGGCTCTGTCGGGCTCTGTCGGGCCCTGTCGGGCTCTGTCGGGCTCTGTCGGGCTCTGTCGGGCTCTACTGGGCTCTGTCGGGCTCTGTCGGGCTCTGTCGGGCTCTACTGGGCCCTGTCGGGTTCTGTCGGGCTCTGTCGGGCTCTGTCGGGCCCTGTCGGGCTCTGTCGGGCCCTGTCGGGCCCTGTCGGGCTCTGTCGGGCTCTGTCGGGCCCTGTCGGGCTCTGTCGGGCTCTGTCGGGCTCTGTCGGGCTCTACTGGGCCCTGTCGGGCTCTGTCGGGCTCTGTCGGGCTCTGTCGGGCCCTGTCGGGCTCTGTCGGGCTCTACTGGACCCTGTCGGGCTCTGTCGGGCTCTGTCGGGCCCTGTCGGACTCTGTCGGGCTCTGTCGGGCTCTGTCGGGTTCTACTGGGCTCTGTCGGGCGCTGTCGGGCTCTGTCGGGCTCTGTCGGGCTCTGTCGAGCCCTGTCGGGCTCTGTCGGGCCCTGTCGGGCCCTGTGGGGCTCTGTCGGGCTCTGTCGGGCTCTGTCGGGCTCTACTGGGCTCTGTCGGGCTCTACTGGGCTCTACTGGGCCCTGTCGGGCTCTGTCGGGCTCTGTCGGGCTCTGTCGGGCTCTACTGGGCTCTGTCGGGCCCTGTCGGGCCCTGTCGGGCTCTGTCGGGCTCTGTCGGGCCCTGTCGGGCTCTGTCGGGCTCTGTCGGGCTCTGTCGGGCTCTACTGGGCTCTGTCGGGCTCTGTCGGGCTCTGTCGGGCTCTGTCGGGCTCTACTGGGCCCTGTCGGGCCCTGTCGGGCTCTGTCGGGCTCTGTCGGGCTCAACTGGTCTCTGTCGGGCTCTGTCGGGTTCTGTCGGGCTCTGTCGGGCTCTGTCGGGCTCTGTCGGGCTCTAATGGGCTCTACTGGGCTCTGTCGGGCTCTGTCGGTCTCTACTGGGCCCTGTCGGGCTCTGTCGGGCTCTGTCGGGCCCTGTCGGGCCCTGTCGGGCTCTGTCGGGCTCTGTCGGGCCCTGTCGGGCTCTGTCGGGCTCTGTCGGGCTCTGTCGGGCCCTGTCGGGCCCTGTCGGGCTCTGTCGGGCTCTGTCGGGCTCTGTCGGGCTCTACTGGGCCCTGTCGGGCTCTGTTGGGCCCTGTCGGGCCCTGTCGGGCTCTGTCGGGCTCTGTCGGGACCTGTCGGGCTCTGTCGGGCTCTGTCGGGCTCTGTCGGGCTCTACTGGGCCCTGTCGGGCTCTGTCGGGCTCTGTCGGGCTCTGTCGGGCCCTGTCGGGCTCTGTCGGGCTCTACTGGGCTCTGTCGGGCTCTGTCGGGCTCTGTCGGACTCTGTCGGGCTCTGTCGGGCTCTGTCGGGCTCTACTGGGCCCTGTCGGGCGCTGTCGGGCTCTGTCGGGCTCTGTCGGGCTCTGTCGGGCCCTGTCGGGCTCTGTCGGGCTCTGTCGGGCTCTGTCGGGCTCTACTGGGCCCTGTCGGGTTCTGTCGGGCTCTGTCGGGCTCTGTCGGGCTCTACTGGGCCCTGTCGGGCCCTGTCGTCTCTGTCGGGCTCGGTCGGGCTCTGTCGGGCCCTGTCGGGCTCTGTCGGGCTCTGTCGGGCTCTGTCGGTCCCTCTCGGGCTCTGTCGGGCTCTACTGGGCCCTGTCGGGCACTGTCGGGCTCTGTCGGGCTCTACTGGGCCCTGTCGGGCCCTGTCGGGCTCTGTCGGGCTCTGTCGGGCTCTGTCGGGCTCTACTGGGCCCTGTCGGACTCTGTCGGGCTCTGTCGGGCTCTGTCGGGCTCTGACGGGTTCTGTCGGGCTCTGTCGGGCTCTACTGGGCCCTGTTGGGCCCTGTCGGGCCCTGTCGGGCTCTGTCGGGCTCTGTCGGGCTCTGTCGGGCTCTACTGGGCCCTGTCGGGCTCTGTCGGGCTCTGTCGGGCCCTGTCGGGCTCTGTCGGGCTCTGTCGGGCTCTGTCGGGCTCTACTGGGCTCTGTCGGGTTCTACTGGGCTCTACTGGGCCCTGTCGGGCTCTGTCGGGCCCTGTCGGGCTCTGTCGGGCTCTGTCGGGCTCTGTCGGGCCCTGTCGGGCTCTGTCGGGCTCTGTCGGGCCCTGTCGGGCCCTGTCGGGCTCTGTCGGGCTCTGTCGGGCTCTGTCGGGCTCTGTCGGGCTCTACTGGGCCCTGTCGGGCTCTGTCGGGCTCTGTCGGGCCCTGTCGGGCTCTGTCGGGCTCTGTCGGGCCCTGTCGGGCTCTGTCGGGCTCTGTCGGGCTGTGTCGGGCTCTGTCGGGCTCTACTGGGCTCTACTGGGCTCTGTCGGGCCCTGTCGGGCCCTGTCGGGCTCTGTCGGGCTCTGTCGGGCCCTGTCGGGCTCTCTCGGGCTCTGTCGGGCTCTGTCGGTCTCTACTGGGCCCTGTCGGGCCCTGTCGGGCTCTGTCGTGCCCTGTCGGGCCCTGTCGGGCTCTGTCAGGCCCTGTCGGGCTCTGTCGGGCTCTGTCGGGCTCTGTCGGGCTCTGTCGGGCTCTACTGGGCCCTGTCGGGCCCTGTCGGGCCCTGTCGGGCTCTGTCGGGCTCTGTCGGGCTCTGTCGGGCTCAACTGGTCTCTGTCGGGCTCTGTCGGGTTCTGTCGGGCTCTGTCGGGCTCTACTGGGCTCTACTGGGCTCTGTCGGGCTCTACTGGGCCCTGTCGGGCTCTGTCGGGCTCTGTCGGGCTCTGTCGGGCCCTGTCGGGCTCTGTCGGGCTCTGTCGTGCCCTGTCGGGCTCTGTCGGGCTCTGTCGGGCCCTGTCGGGCTCTGTCGGGCTCTGTCGGGCTCTGTCGGGTTCTACTGGGCTCTGTCGGGCGCTGTCGGGCTCTGTCGGGCTCTGTCGGGCTCTGTCGGGCCCTGTCGGGCTCTGTCGGGCCCTGTCGGGCCCTGTGGGGCTCTGTCGGGCTCTGTCGGGCTCTGTCGGGCTCTACTGGGCTCTGTCGGGCTCTACTGGGCTCTACTGGGCCCTGTCGGGCTCTGTCGGGCTCTGTCGGGCTCTGTCGGGCTCTACTGGGCTCTGTCGGGCCCTGTCGGGC
This sequence comes from Caloenas nicobarica, assembly GCF_036013445.1. Taxonomy (NCBI): domain Eukaryota; kingdom Metazoa; phylum Chordata; class Aves; order Columbiformes; family Columbidae; genus Caloenas; species Caloenas nicobarica. The sequence goes on from NW_027017043.1 coordinate 208,879, forward strand.
CCTGTCGGGCTCTGTCGGGCTCTGTCGGGCCCTGTCGGGCTCTGTCGGGCTCTGTCGGGCTCTGTCGGGCTCTACTGGGCTCTGTCGGGCTCTGTCGGGCTCTGTCGGGCTCTACTGGGCCCTGTCGGGCCCTGTCGGGCTCTGTCGGGCTCTGTCGGGCTCTGTCGGGCTCAACTGGTCTCTGTCGGGCTCTGTCGGGTTCTGTCGGGCTCTGTCGGGCTCTGTCGGGCTCTGTCGGGCTCTACTGGGCTCTACTGGGCTCTGTCGGGCTCTGTCGGTCTCTACTGGGCCCTGTCGGGCTCTGTCGGGCTCTGTCGGGCCCTGTCGGGCTCTGTCGGGCTCTTTCGGGCCCTGTCGGGCTCGGTCGGTCTCTGTCGGGCTCTACTGGGCCCTGTCGGGCTCTGTTGGGCCATGTCGGGCCCTGTCGGGCTCTGTCGGGCTCTGTCGGGACCTGTCGGGCTCTGTCGGGCTCTGTCGGGCTCTGTCGGGCTCTACTGGGCCCTGTCGGGCTCTGTCGGGCTCTGTCGGGCTCTGTCGGGCCCTGTCGGGCTCTGTCGGGCTCTACTGGGCTCTGTCGGGCTCTGTCGGGCTCTGTCGGGCCCTGTCGGGCTCTGTCGGGCTCTGTCGGGCTCTACTGGGCCCTGTCGGGCCCTGTCGGGCTCTGTCGGGCTCTGTCGGGCTCTACTGGGCTCTGTCGGGCCCTGTCGGGCCCTGTCGGGCTCTGTCGGGCTCTGTCGGGCTCTGTCGGGCTCAACTGGTCTCTGTCGGGCTCTGTCGGGTTCTGTCGGGCTCTGTCGGGCTCTGTCGGGCTCTGTCGGGCTCTACTGGGCTCTACTGGGCTCTGTCGGGCTCTGTCGGTCTCTACTGGGCCCTGTCGGGCTCTGTCGGGCTCTGTCGGGCCCTGTCGGGCTCTGTCGGGCTCTGTCGGGCCCTGTCGGGCTCTGTCGGGCTCTGTCGGGCTCTGTCGGGCTCTGTCGGGCTCAACTGGTCTCTGTCGGGCTCTGTCGGGTTCTGTCGGGCTCTGTCGGGCTCTGTCGGGCTCTGTCGGGCTCTACTGGGCTCTACTGGGCTCTGTCGGGCTCTGTCGGTTTCTACTGGGCCCTGTCGGGCTCTGTCGGGCTCTGTCGGGCCCTGTCGGGCTCTGTCGGGCTCTGTCGGGCCCTGTCGGGCCCTGTCGGGCTCTGTCGGGCTCTGTCGGGCTCTACTGGGCCCTGTCGGGCTCTGTCGGGCTCTGTCGGGCTCTGTCGGGCTCTGTCGGGCTCTGACGGGTTCTGTCGGGCTCTGTCGGGCTCTACTGGGCCCTGTCGGGCTCTGTCGGGCTCTGTCGGGCCCTGTCGGGCTCTGTCGGGCTCTGTCGGGCTCTGTCGGGCTCTACTGGGCTCTGTCGGGTTCTACTGGGCTCTACTGGGCCCTGTCGGGCTCTGTCGGGCTCTGTCGGGCTCTGTCGGGCTCTACTGGGCCCTGTCGGGCCCTGTCGGGCCCTTTCGGGCTCTGTCGGGCTCTGTCGGGCTCTGTCGGGCTCTACTGGGCTCTGTCGGGCCCTGTCGGGCTCTGTCGGGCTCTGTCGGGCCCTGTCGGGCCCTGTCGGGCTCTGTCGGGCTCTGTCGGGCTCTACTGGGCTCTGTCGGGCTCTGTCGGGCTCTATCGGGCTCTGTCGGGCTCTGTCGGGCTCTGTTGGGCTCTGTCGGGCTCTGTCGGGCCCTGTCGGGCTCTGTCGGGCCCTGTCGGGCCCTGTCGGGCTCTGTCGGGCTCTGTCGGGCTCTGTCGGGCTCTACTGGGCTCTGTCGGGCTCTGTCGGGCTCTGTCGGGCTCTACTGGGCCCTGTCGGGCTCTGTCGGGCTCTGTGGGGCCCTGTCGGGCTCTGTCGGGCTCTGTCGGGCTCTGTCGGGCCCTGTCGGGCTCTGCCGGGCCCTGTCGGGCCCTGTCGGGCTCTGTCGGGCTCTGTCGGGCCCTGTCGGGCTCTGTCGGGCTCTGTCGGGCTCTACTGGGCCCTGTCGGGCTCTGTCGGGCTCTGTCGGGCCCTGTCGGGCTCTGTCGGGCTCTACTGGGCCCTGTCGGGCTCTGTCGGGCTCTGTCGGGGTCTGTCGGGCTCTACTGGGCTCTACTGGGCTCTGTCGGGCTCTACTGGGCCCTGTCGGGCTCTGTCGGGCTCTGTCGGGCTCTGTCGGGCTCTGTCGTGCCCTGTCGGGCTCTGTCGGGCTCTGTCGGGCCCTGTCGGGCTCTATCGGGCCCTGTCGGGCTCTGTCGGGCCCTGTCGGGCCCTGTCGGGCCCTGTCGGGCTCTGTCGGGCTCTGTCGGGCCCTGTCGGGCCCTGTCGGGCTCTGTCGGGCTCTGTCGGGCTCTATCGGGCTCTACTGGGCCCTGTCGGGCCCTGTCGGGCTCTGTCGGGCCCTGTCGGTCTCTGTCGGGCTCTGTCGGGCTCTGTCGGGTTCTACTGGGCCCTGTCGGGCTCTGTCGGGCTGTGTCGGGCCCTGTCGGGCCCTGTCGGGCTCTGTCAGGCTCTGTCGGGCTCTGTCGGGCTCTACTGGGCCCTGTCGGGCCCTGTCGGGCCCTGTCGGGCTCTACTGGGCTCTACTGGGCTCTGTCGGGCTCTTTCGGGCTCTACTGGGCCCTGTCGGGCCCTGTCGGGCCCTGTCGGGCTCTGTCGGGCCCTGTCGGGCCCTGTCGGGCTCTGTCGGGCTCTGTCGGGCTCTGTCGGGCTCTGTCGGGCTCTACTGGGCTCTACTGGGCTCTGTCAAGCTCTGTCGGGCTCTACTGGGCCCTGTCGGGCCCTGTCGGGCCCTGTCGGGCTCTGTCGGGCTGTGTCGGGCTCTACTGGGCCCTGTCGGGCTCTGTCGGGCTCTGTCGGGCTCTGTCGGGCCCTGTCGGGCTCTGTCGGGCTCTGTCGGGCTCTACTGGGCTCTGTCGGGCTCTGTCGGGCTCTGTCGGGCTCTACTGGGCCCTGTCGGGCTCTGTCAGGCTCTGTCGGGCTCTGTCGGGCCCTGTCGGGCTCTGTCGGGCCCTGTCGGGCCCTGTCGGGCTCTGTCGGGCTCTGTCGGGCTCTGTCGGGCTCTACTGGGCCCTGTCGGGCTCTGTCGGGCTCTGTCGGGCTCTGTCGGGCCCTGTCGGGCTCTGTCGGGCTCTGTCGGGCCCTGTCGGGCCCTGTCGGGCTCTGTCGGGCTCTGTCGGTCCCTGTCGGGCTCTGTCGGGCTCTGTCGGGCTCTGTCGGGCTCTACTGGGCCCTGTCGGGCTCTGTCGGGCTCTGTCGGGCTCTGTCGGGCCCTGTCGGGCTCTGTCGGGCTCTGTCGGGCCCTGTCGGGCTCTGTCGGGCTCTGTCGGGCTGTGTCGGGCTCTGTCGGGCTCTACTGGGCTCTACTGGGCTCTGTCGGGCTCTGTCGGGCTCTGTCGGGCTCTACTGGGCCCTGTTGGGCCCTGTCGGGCTCTGTCGGGCTCTGTCGGGCTCTGTCGGGCTCTACTGGGCCCTGTCGGGCCCTGTCGGGCTCTGTCGTGCCCTGTCGGGCCCTGTCGGGCTCTGTCGGGCCCTGTCGGCCTCTGTCAGGCCCTGTCGGGCCCTGTCGGGCTCTGTCGGGCTCTGTCGGGCCCTGTCGGGCTCTGTCGGGCTCTGTCGGGCTCTGTCGGGCTCTACTGGGCCCTGTCGGGCCCTGTCGGGCCCTTTCGGGCTCTGTCGGGCTCTGTCGGGCTCTGTCGGGCTCTACTGGGCTCTGTCGGGCCCTGTCGGGCTCTGTCGGGCTCTGTCGGGCCCTGTCGGGCCCTGTCGGGCTCTGTCGGGCTCTGTCGGGCTCTACTGGGCTCTGTCGGGCTCTGTCGGGCTCTATCGGGCTCTGTCGGGCTCTGTCGGGCTCTGTTGGGCTCTGTCGGGCTCTGTCGGGCTCTACTGGGCTCTACTGGGCTCTGTCGGGCTCTACTGGGCCCTGTCGGGCTCTGTCGGGCTCTGTCGGGCCCTGTCGGGCTCTGTCGGGCTCTGTCGGGCTCTGTCGGGCCCTGTCGGGCTCTATCGGGCCCTGTCGGGCTCTGTCGGGCCCTGTCGGGCCCTGTCGGGCCCTGTCGGGCTCTGTCGGGCTCTGTCGGGCCCTGTCGGGCTCTGTCGGGCTCTGTCGGGCTCTATCGGGCTCTACTGGGCCCTGTCGGGCCCTGTCGGGCTCTGTCGGGCCCTGTCGGTCTCTGTCGGGCTCTGTCGGGCTCTGTCGGGTTCTACTGGGCCCTGTCGGGCTCTGTCGGGCTCTGTCGGGCCCTGTCGGGCCCTGTCGGGCTCTGTCAGGCTCTGTCGGGGTCTGTCGGGCTCTACTGGGCCCTGTCGGGCCCTGTCGGGCTCTTCTGGGCTCTACTGGGCTCTGTCGGGCTCTTTCGGGCTCTACTGGGCCCTGTCGGGCCCTGTCGGGCCCTGTCGGGCTCTGTCGGGCCCTGTCGGGCCCTGTCGGGCTCTGTCGGGCTCTGTCGGGCCCTGTCGGGCTCTGTCGGGCTCTACTGGGCTCTACTGGGCTCTGTCGGGCTCTGTCGGGCTCTACTGGGCCCTGTCGGGCCCTGTCGGGCCCTGTCGGGCTCTGTCGGGCTGTGTCGGGCTCTACTGGGCCCTGTCGGGCTCTGTCGGGCCCTGTCGGGCTCTGTCGGGCTCTGTCGGGCTCTGTCGGGCCCTGTCGGGCTCTGTCGGGCTCTGTCGGGCTCTGTCGGTCTCTACTGGGCTCTGTCGGGCTCTGTCGGGCTCTGTCGGGCTCTACTGGGCCCTGTCGGGCTCTGTCGGGCTCTGTCGGGCTCTGTCGGGCCCTGTCGGGCTCTGTCGGGCCCTGTCGGGCCCTGTCGGGCTCTGTCGGGCTCTGTCGGGCTCTGTCGGGCTCTACTGGGCCTTGTCGGGCTCTGTCGGGCTCTGTCGGGCTCTGTCGGGCCCTGTCGGGCTCTGTCGGGCTCTACTGGACCCTGTCGGGCTCTGTCGGGCTCTGTCGGGCCCTGTCGGACTCTGTCGGGCTCTGTCGGGCTCTGTCGGGTTCTACTGGGCTCTGTCGGGCGCTGTCGGGCTCTGTCGGGCTCTGTCGGGCTCTGTCGAGCCCTGTCGGGCTCTGTCGGGCCCTGTCGGGCCCTGTGGGGCTCTGTCGGGCTCTGTCGGGCTCTGTCGGGCTCTACTGGGCTCTGTCGGGCTCTACTGGGCTCTACTGGGCCCTGTCGGGCTCTGTCGGGCTCTGTCGGGCTCTGTCGGGCTCTACTGGGCTCTGTCGGGCCCTGTCGGGCCCTGTCGGGCTCTGTCGGGCTCTGTCGGGCCCTGTCGGGCTCTGTCGGGCTCTGTCGGGCTCTGTCGGGCTCTACTGGGCTCTGTCGGGCCCTGTCGGGCTCTGTCGGGCTCTGTCGGGCTCTGTCGGGCTCTGACGGGTTCTGTCGGGCTCTGTCGGGCTCTACTGGGCCCTGTTGGGCCCTGTCGGGCCCTGTCGGGCTCTGTCGGGCTCTGTCGGGCTCTGTCGGGCTCTACTGGGCCCTGTCGGGCTCTGTCGGGCTCTGTCGGGCCCTGTCGGGCTCTGTCGGGCTCTGTCGGGCTCTGTCGGGCTCTACTGGGCTCTGTCGGGTTCTACTGGGCTCTACTGGGCCCTGTCGGGCTCTGTCGGGCCCTGTCGGGCTCTGTCGGGCTCTGTCGGGCTCTGTCGGGCCCTGTCGGGCTCTGTCGGGCTCTGTCGGGCCCTGTCGGGCCCTGTCGGGCTCTGTCGGGCTCTGTCGGGCTCTGTCGGGCTCTACTGGGCCCTGTCGGGCTCTGTCGGGCTCTGTCGGGCCCTGTCGGGCTCTGTCGGGCTCTGTCGGGCCCTGTCGGGCTCTGTCGGGCTCTGTCGGGCTGTGTCGGGTTCTGTCGGGCTCTACTGGGCTCTACTGGGCTCTGTCGGGCCCTGTCGGGCCCTGTCGGGCTCTGTCGGGCTCTGTCGGGCCCTGTCGGGCTCTCTCGGGCTCTGTCGGGCTCTGTCGGTCTCTACTGGGCCCTGTCGGGCCCTGTCGGGCTCTGTCGTGCCCTGTCGGGCCCTGTCGGGCTCTGTCAGGCCCTGTCGGGCTCTGTCGGGCTCTGTCGGGCTCTGTCGGGCTCTGTCGGGCTCTACTGGGCCCTGTCGGGCCCTGTCGGGCCCTGTCGGGCTCTGTCGGGCTCTGTCGGGCTCTGTCGGGCTCAACTGGTCTCTGTCGGGCTCTGTCGGGTTCTGTCGGGCTCTGTCGGGCTCTACTGGGCTCTACTGGGCTCTGTCGGGCTCTACTGGGCCCTGTCGGGCTCTGTCGGGCTCTGTCGGGCTCTGTCGGGCCCTGTCGGGCTCTGTCGGGCTCTGTCGTGCCCTGTCGGGCTCTGTCGGGCTCTGTCGGGCCCTGTCGGGCTCTGTCGGGCTCTGTCGGGCTCTGTCGGGTTCTACTGGGCTCTGTCGGGCGCTGTCGGGCTCTGTCGGGCTCTGTCGGGCTCTGTCGGGCCCTGTCGGGCTCTGTCGGGCCCTGTCGGGCCCTGTGGGGCTCTGTCGGGCTCTGTCGGGCTCTGTCGGGCTCTACTGGGCTCTGTCGGGCTCTACTGGGCTCTACTGGGCCCTGTCGGGCTCTGTCGGGCTCTGTCGGGCTCTGTCGGGCTCTACTGGGCTCTGTCGGGCCCTGTCGGGCCCTGTCGGGCTCTGTCGGGCTCTGTCGGGCCCTGTCGGGCTCTGTCGGGCTCTGTCGGGCTCTGTCGGGCTCTACTGGGCTCTGTCGGGCTCTGTCGGGCTCTGTCGGGCTCTACTGGGCCCTGTCGGGCCCTGTCGGGCTCTGTCGGGCTCTGTCGGGCTCTGTCGGGCTCAACTGGTCTCTGTCGGGCTCTGTCGGGTTCTGTCGGGCTCTGTCGGGCTCTGTCGGGCTCTGTCGGGCTCTACTGGGCTCTACTGGGCTCTGTCGGGCTCTGTCGGTCTCTACTGGGCCCTGTCGGGCTCTGTCGGGCTCTGTCGGGCCCTGTCGGGCTCTGTCGGGCTCTTTCGGGCCCTGTCGGGCTCGGTCGGTCTCTGTCGGGCTCTACTGGGCCCTGTCGGGCTCTGTTGGGCCATGTCGGGCCCTGTCGGGCTCTGTCGGGCTCTGTCGGGACCTGTCGGGCTCTGTCGGGCTCTGTCGGGCTCTGTCGGGCTCTACTGGGCCCTGTCGGGCTCTGTCGGGCTCTGTCGGGCTCTGTCGGGCCCTGTCGGGCTCTGTCGGGCTCTACTGGGCTCTGTCGGGCTCTGTCGGGCTCTGTCGGGCCCTGTCGGGCTCTGTCGGGCTCTGTCGGGCTCTACTGGGCCCTGTCGGGCCCTGTCGGGCTCTGTCGGGCTCTGTCGGGCTCTACTGGGCTCTGTCGGGCCCTGTCGGGCCCTGTCGGGCTCTGTCGGGCTCTGTCGGGCTCTGTCGGGCTCAACTGGTCTCTGTCGGGCTCTGTCGGGTTCTGTCGGGCTCTGTCGGGCTCTGTCGGGCTCTGTCGGGCTCTACTGGGCTCTACTGGGCTCTGTCGGGCTCTGTCGGTCTCTACTGGGCCCTGTCGGGCTCTGTCGGGCTCTGTCGGGCCCTGTCGGGCTCTGTCGGGCTCTGTCGGGCCCTGTCGGGCTCTGTCGGGCTCTGTCGGGCTCTGTCGGGCTCTGTCGGGCTCAACTGGTCTCTGTCGGGCTCTGTCGGGTTCTGTCGGGCTCTGTCGGGCTCTGTCGGGCTCTGTCGGGCTCTACTGGGCTCTACTGGGCTCTGTCGGGCTCTGTCGGTTTCTACTGGGCCCTGTCGGGCTCTGTCGGGCTCTGTCGGGCCCTGTCGGGCTCTGTCGGGCTCTGTCGGGCCCTGTCGGGCCCTGTCGGGCTCTGTCGGGCTCTGTCGGGCTCTACTGGGCCCTGTCGGGCTCTGTCGGGCTCTGTCGGGCTCTGTCGGGCTCTGTCGGGCTCTGACGGGTTCTGTCGGGCTCTGTCGGGCTCTACTGGGCCCTGTCGGGCTCTGTCGGGCTCTGTCGGGCCCTGTCGGGCTCTGTCGGGCTCTGTCGGGCTCTGTCGGGCTCTACTGGGCTCTGTCGGGTTCTACTGGGCTCTACTGGGCCCTGTCGGGCTCTGTCGGGCTCTGTCGGGCTCTGTCGGGCTCTACTGGGCCCTGTCGGGCCCTGTCGGGCCCTTTCGGGCTCTGTCGGGCTCTGTCGGGCTCTGTCGGGCTCTACTGGGCTCTGTCGGGCCCTGTCGGGCTCTGTCGGGCTCTGTCGGGCCCTGTCGGGCCCTGTCGGGCTCTGTCGGGCTCTGTCGGGCTCTACTGGGCTCTGTCGGGCTCTGTCGGGCTCTATCGGGCTCTGTCGGGCTCTGTCGGGCTCTGTTGGGCTCTGTCGGGCTCTGTCGGGCCCTGTCGGGCTCTGTCGGGCCCTGTCGGGCCCTGTCGGGCTCTGTCGGGCTCTGTCGGGCTCTGTCGGGCTCTACTGGGCTCTGTCGGGCTCTGTCGGGCTCTGTCGGGCTCTACTGGGCCCTGTCGGGCTCTGTCGGGCTCTGTGGGGCCCTGTCGGGCTCTGTCGGGCTCTGTCGGGCTCTGTCGGGCCCTGTCGGGCTCTGCCGGGCCCTGTCGGGCCCTGTCGGGCTCTGTCGGGCTCTGTCGGGCCCTGTCGGGCTCTGTCGGGCTCTGTCGGGCTCTACTGGGCCCTGTCGGGCTCTGTCGGGCTCTGTCGGGCCCTGTCGGGCTCTGTCGGGCTCTACTGGGCCCTGTCGGGCTCTGTCGGGCTCTGTCGGGGTCTGTCGGGCTCTACTGGGCTCTACTGGGCTCTGTCGGGCTCTACTGGGCCCTGTCGGGCTCTGTCGGGCTCTGTCGGGCTCTGTCGGGCTCTGTCGTGCCCTGTCGGGCTCTGTCGGGCTCTGTCGGGCCCTGTCGGGCTCTATCGGGCCCTGTCGGGCTCTGTCGGGCCCTGTCGGGCCCTGTCGGGCCCTGTCGGGCTCTGTCGGGCTCTGTCGGGCCCTGTCGGGCCCTGTCGGGCTCTGTCGGGCTCTGTCGGGCTCTATCGGGCTCTACTGGGCCCTGTCGGGCCCTGTCGGGCTCTGTCGGGCCCTGTCGGTCTCTGTCGGGCTCTGTCGGGCTCTGTCGGGTTCTACTGGGCCCTGTCGGGCTCTGTCGGGCTGTGTCGGGCCCTGTCGGGCCCTGTCGGGCTCTGTCAGGCTCTGTCGGGCTCTGTCGGGCTCTACTGGGCCCTGTCGGGCCCTGTCGGGCCCTGTCGGGCTCTACTGGGCTCTACTGGGCTCTGTCGGGCTCTTTCGGGCTCTACTGGGCCCTGTCGGGCCCTGTCGGGCCCTGTCGGGCTCTGTCGGGCCCTGTCGGGCCCTGTCGGGCTCTGTCGGGCTCTGTCGGGCCCTGTCGGGCTCTGTCGGGCTCTACTGGGCTCTACTGGGCTCTGTCAAGCTCTGTCGGGCTCTACTGGGCCCTGTCGGGCCCTGTCGGGCCCTGTCGGGCTCTGTCGGGCTGTGTCGGGCTCTACTGGGCCCTGTCGGGCTCTGTCGGGCTCTGTCGGGCTCTGTCGGGCCCTGTCGGGCTCTGTCGGGCTCTGTCGGGCTCTACTGGGCTCTGTCGGGCTCTGTCGGGCTCTGTCGGGCTCTACTGGGCCCTGTCGGGCTCTGTCAGGCTCTGTCGGGCTCTGTCGGGCCCTGTCGGGCTCTGTCGGGCCCTGTCGGGCCCTGTCGGGCTCTGTCGGGCTCTGTCGGGCTCTGTCGGGCTCTACTGGGCCCTGTCGGGCTCTGTCGGGCTCTGTCGGGCTCTGTCGGGCCCTGTCGGGCTCTGTCGGGCTCTGTCGGGCCCTGTCGGGCCCTGTCGGGCTCTGTCGGGCTCTGTCGGTCCCTGTCGGGCTCTGTCGGGCTCTGTCGGGCTCTGTCGGGCTCTACTGGGCCCTGTCGGGCTCTGTCGGGCTCTGTCGGGCTCTGTCGGGCCCTGTCGGGCTCTGTTGGGCTCTGTCGGGCCCTGTCGGGCTCTGTCGGGCTCTGTCGGGCTGTGTCGGGCTCTGTCGGGCTCTACTGGGCTCTACTGGGCTCTGTCGGGCTCTGTCGGGCTCTGTCGGGCTCTACTGGGCCCTGTTGGGCCCTGTCGGGCTCTGTCGGGCTCTGTCGGGCTCTGTCGGGCTCTACTGGGCCCTGTCGGGCCCTGTCGGGCTCTGTCGTGCCCTGTCGGGCCCTGTCGGGCTCTGTCGGGCCCTGTCGGCCTCTGTCAGGCCCTGTCGGGCCCTGTCGGGCTCTGTCGGGCTCTGTCGGGCCCTGTCGGGCTCTGTCGGGCTCTGTCGGGCTCTGTCGGGCTCTACTGGGCCCTGTCGGGCCCTGTCGGGCCCTTTCGGGCTCTGTCGGGCTCTGTCGGGCTCTGTCGGGCTCTACTGGGCTCTGTCGGGCCCTGTCGGGCTCTGTCGGGCTCTGTCGGGCCCTGTCGGGCCCTGTCGGGCTCTGTCGGGCTCTGTCGGGCTCTACTGGGCTCTGTCGGGCTCTGTCGGGCTCTATCGGGCTCTGTCGGGCTCTGTCGGGCTCTGTTGGGCTCTGTCGGGCTCTGTCGGGCTCTACTGGGCTCTACTGGGCTCTGTCGGGCTCTACTGGGCCCTGTCGGGCTCTGTCGGGCTCTGTCGGGCCCTGTCGGGCTCTGTCGGGCTCTGTCGTGCCCTGTCGGGCTCTGTCGGGCTCTGTCGGGCTCTGTCGGGCCCTGTCGGGCTCTATCGGGCCCTGTCGGGCTCTGTCGGGCCCTGTCGGGCCCTGTCGGGCCCTGTCGGGCTCTGTCGGGCTCTGTCGGGCCCTGTCGGGCTCTGTCGGGCTCTGTCGGGCTCTGTCGGGCTCTACTGGGCCCTGTCGGGCCCTGTCGGGCTCTGTCGGGCCCTGTCGGTCTCTGTCGGGCTCTGTCGGGCTCTGTCGGGTTCTACTGGGCCCTGTCGGGCTCTGTCGGGCTCTGTCGGGCCCTGTCGGGCCCTGTCGGGCTCTGTCAGGCTCTGTCGGGGTCTGTCGGGCTCTACTGGGCCCTGTCGGGCCCTGTCGGGCTCTTCTGGGCTCTACTGGGCTCTGTCGGGCTCTTTCGGGCTCTACTGGGCCCTGTCGGGCCCTGTCGGGCCCTGTCGGGCTCTGTCGGGCCCTGTCGGGCCCTGTCGGGCTCTGTCGGGCTCTGTCGGGCCCTGTCGGGCTCTGTCGGGCTCTACTGGGCTCTACTGGGCTCTGTCGGGCTCTGTCGGGCTCTACTGGGCCCTGTCGGGCCCTGTCGGGCCCTGTCGGGCTCTGTCGGGCTGTGTCGGGCTCTACTGGGCCCTGTCGGGCTCTGTCGGGCCCTGTCGGGCTCTGTCGGGCTCTGTCGGGCTCTGTCGGGCCCTGTCGGGCTCTGTCGGGCTCTGTCGGGCTCTGTCGGGCTCTACTGGGCTCTGTCGGGCTCTGTCGGGCTCTGTCGGGCTCTACTGGGCCCTGTCGGGCTCTGTCGGGCTCTGTCGGGCTCTGTCGGGCCCTGTCGGGCTCTGTCGGGCCCTGTCGGGCCCTGTCGGGCTCTGTCGGGCTCTGTCGGGCCCTGTCGGGCTCTGTCGGGCTCTGTCGGGCTCTGTCGGGCTCTACTGGGCCCTGTCGGGCTCTGTCGGGCTCTGTCGGGCTCTGTCGGGCCCTGTCGGGCTCTGTCGGGCTCTACTGGACCCTGTCGGGCTCTGTCGGGCTCTGTCGGGCCCTGTCGGACTCTGTCGGGCTCTGTCGGGCTCTGTCGGGTTCTACTGGGCTCTGTCGGGCGCTGTCGGGCTCTGTCGGGCTCTGTCGGGCTCTGTCGAGCCCTGTCGGGCTCTGTCGGGCCCTGTCGGGCCCTGTGGGGCTCTGTCGGGCTCTGTCGGGCTCTGTCGGGCTCTACTGGGCTCTGTCGGGCTCTACTGGGCTCTACTGGGCCCTGTCGGGCTCTGTCGGGCTCTGTCGGGCTCTGTCGGGCTCTACTGGGCTCTGTCGGGCCCTGTCGGGCCCTGTCGGGCTCTGTCGGGCTCTGTCGGGCCCTGTCGGGCTCTGTCGGGCTCTGTCGGGCTCTGTCGGGCTCTACTGGGCTCTGTCGGGCTCTGTCGGGCTCTGTCGGGCTCTGTCGGGCTCTACTGGGCCCTGTCGGGCCCTGTCGGGCTCTGTCGGGCTCTGTCGGGCTCAACTGGTCTCTGTCGGGCTCTGTCGGGTTCTGTCGGGCTCTGTCGGGCTCTGTCGGGCTCTGTCGGGCTCTCTCGGGCTCTACTGGGCCCTGTCGGGCTCTGTTGGGTCCTGTCGGGCCCTGTCGGGCTCTGTCGGGCTCTGTCGGGACCTGTCGGGCTCTGTCGGGCTCTGTCGGGCTCTGTCGGGCTCTACTGGGCCCTGTCGGGCTCTGTCGGGCTCTGTCGGGCCCTGTCGGGCCCTGTCGGGCTCTGTCGGGCTCTGTCGGGCCCTGTCGGGCTCTGTCGGGCTCTGTCGGGCTCTGTCGGGCCCTGTCGGGCCCTGTCGGGCTCTGTCGGGCTCTGTCGGGCTCTGTCGGGCTCTACTGGGCCCTGTCGGGCTCTGTTGGGCCCTGTCGGGCCCTGTCGGGCTCTGTCGGGCTCTGTCGGGACCTGTCGGGCTCTGTCGGGCTCTGTCGGGCTCTGTCGGGCTCTACTGGGCCCTGTCGGGCTCTGTCGGGCTCTGTCGGGCTCTGTCGGGCCCTGTCGGGCTCTGTCGGGCTCTACTGGGCTCTGTCGGGCTCTGTCGGGCTCTGTCGGACTCTGTCGGGCTCTGTCGGGCTCTGTCGGGCTCTACTGGGCCCTGTCGGGCGCTGTCGGGCTCTGTCGGGCTCTGTCGGGCTCTATCGGGCCCTGTCGGGCTCTGTCGGGCTCTGTCGGGCTCTGTCGGGCTCTACTGGGCCCTGTCGGGTTCTGTCGGGCTCTGTCGGGCTCTGTCGGGCTCTACTGGGCCCTGTCGGGCCCTGTCGTCTCTGTCGGGCTCGGTCGGGCTCTGTCGGGCCCTGTCGGGCTCTGTCGGGCTCTGTCGGGCTCTGTCGGTCCCTCTCGGGCTCTGTCGGGCTCTACTGGGCCCTGTCGGGCACTGTCGGGCTCTGTCGGGCTCTACTGGGCCCTGTCGGGCCCTGTCGGGCTCTGTCGGGCTCTGTCGGGCTCTGTCGGGCTCTACTGGGCCCTGTCGGACTCTGTCGGGCTCTGTCGGGCTCTGTCGGGCTCTGACGGGTTCTGTCGGGCTCTGTCGGGCTCTACTGGGCCCTGTTGGGCCCTGTCGGGCCCTGTCGGGCTCTGTCGGGCTCTGTCGGGCTCTGTCGGGCTCTACTGGGCCCTGTCGGGCTCTGTCGGGCTCTGTCGGGCCCTGTCGGGCTCTGTCGGGCTCTGTCGGGCTCTGTCGGGCTCTACTGGGCTCTGTCGGGTTCTACTGGGCTCTACTGGGCCCTGTCGGGCTCTGTCGGGCCCTGTCGGGCTCTGTCGGGCTCTGTCGGGCTCTGTCGGGCCCTGTCGGGCTCTGTCGGGCTCTGTCGGGCCCTGTCGGGCCCTGTCGGGCTCTGTCGGGCTCTGTCGGGCTCTGTCGGGCTCTACTGGGCCCTGTCGGGCTCTGTCGGGCTCTGTCGGGCCCTGTCGGGCTCTGTCGGGCTCTGTCGGGCCCTGTCGGGCTCTGTCGGGCTCTGTCGGGCTGTGTCGGGCTCTGTCGGGCTCTACTGGGCTCTACTGGGCTCTGTCGGGCCCTGTCGGGCCCTGTCGGGCTCTGTCGGGCTCTGTCGGGCCCTGTCGGGCTCTCTCGGGCTCTGTCGGGCTCTGTCGGGCTCTACTGGGCCCTGTCGGGCCCTGTCGGGCTCTGTCGTGCCCTGTCGGGCCCTGTCGGGCTCTGTCAGGCCCTGTCGGGCTCTGTCGGGCTCTGTCGGGCTCTGTCGGGCTCTGTCGGGCTCTACTGGGCCCTGTCGGGCCCTGTCGGGCCCTGTCGGGCTCTGTCGGGCTCTGTCGGGCTCTGTCGGGCTCAACTGGTCTCTGTCGGGCTCTGTCGGGTTCTGTCGGGCTCTGTCGGGCTCTACTGGGCTCTACTGGGCTCTGTCGGGCTCTACTGGGCCCTGTCGGGCTCTGTCGGGCTCTGTCGGGCTCTGTCGGGCCCTGTCGGGCTCTGTCGGGCTCTGTCGTGCCCTGTCGGGCTCTGTCGGGCTCTGTCGGGCCCTGTCGGGCTCTGTCGGGCTCTGTCGGGCTCTGTCGGGTTCTACTGGGCTCTGTCGGGCGCTGTCGGGCTCTGTCGGGCTCTGTCGGGCTCTGTCGGGCCCTGTCGGGCTCTGTCGGGCCCTGTCGGGCCCTGTGGGGCTCTGTCGGGCTCTGTCGGGCTCTGTCGGGCTCTACTGGGCTCTGTCGGGCTCTACTGGGCTCTACTGGGCCCTGTCGGGCTCTGTCGGGCTCTGTCGGGCTCTGTCGGGCTCTACTGGGCTCTGTCGGGCCCTGTCGGGCCCTGTCGGGCTCTGTCGGGCCCTGTCGGGCTCTGTCGGGCTCTGTCGGGCTCTGTCGGGCTCTACTGGGCTCTGTCGGGCTCTGTCGGGCTCTGTCGGGCTCTACTGGGCCCTGTCGGGCCCTGTCGGGCTCTGTCGGGCTCTGTCGGGCTCTGTCGGGCTCAACTGGTCTCTGTCGGGCTCTGTCGGGTTCTGTCGGGCTCTGTCGGGCTCTGTCGGGCTCTGTCGGGCTCTACTGGGCTCTACTGGGCTCTGTCGGGCTCTGTCGGTCTCTACTGGGCCCTGTCGGGCTCTGTCGGGCTCTGTCGGGCCCTGTCGGGCTCTGTCGGGCTCTTTCGGGCCCTGTCGGGCTCGGTCGGTCTCTGTCGGGCTCTACTGGGCCCTGTCGGGCTCTGTCGGGCTCTGTCGGGCCCTGTCGGGCCCTGTCGGGCTCTGTCAGGCTCTGTCGGGGTCTGTCGGGCTCTACTGGGCCCTGTCGGGCCCTGTCGGGCTCTTCTGGGCTCTACTGGGTTCTGTCGGGCTCTTTCGGGCTCTACTGGGCCCTGTCGGGCCCTGTCGGGCCCTGTCGGGCTCTGTCGGGCCCTGTCGGGCCCTGTCGGGCTCTGTCGGGCTCTGTCGGGCCCTGTCGGGCTCTGTCGGGCTCTACTGGGCTCTACTGGGCTCTGTCGGGCTCTGTCGGGCTCTACTGGGCCCTGTCGGGCCCTGTCGGGCCCTGTCGGGCTCTGTCGGGCTGTGTCGGGCTCTACTGGGCCCTGTCGGGCTCTGTCGGGCCCTGTCGGGCTCTGTCGGGCTCTGTCGGGCTCTGTCGGGCCCTGTCGGGCTCTGTCGGGCTCTGTCGGGCTCTGTCGGGCTCTACTGGGCTCTGTCGGGCTCTGTCGGGCTCTGTCGGGCTCTACTGGGCCCTGTCGGGCTCTGTCGGGCTCTGTCGGGCTCTGTCGGGCCCTGTCGGGCTCTGTCGGGCCCTGTCGGGCCCTGTCGGGCTCTGTCGGGCTCTGTCGGGCCCTGTCGGGCTCTGTCGGGCTCTGTCGGGCTCTGTCGGGCTCTACTGGGCCCTGTCGGGCTCTGTCGGGCTCTGTCGGGCTCTGTCGGGCCCTGTCGGGCTCTGTCGGGCTCTACTGGACCCTGTCGGGCTCTGTCGGGCTCTGTCGGGCCCTGTCGGACTCTGTCGGGCTCTGTCGGGCTCTGTCGGGTTCTACTGGGCTCTGTCGGGCGCTGTCGGGCTCTGTCGGGCTCTGTCGGGCTCTGTCGAGCCCTGTCGGGCTCTGTCGGGCCCTGTCGGGCCCTGTGGGGCTCTGTCGGGCTCTGTCGGGCTCTGTCGGGCTCTACTGGGCTCTGTCGGGCTCTACTGGGCTCTACTGGGCCCTGTCGGGCTCTGTCGGGCTCTGTCGGGCTCTGTCGGGCTCTACTGGGCTCTGTCGGGCCCTGTCGGGCCCTGTCGGGCTCTGTCGGGCTCTGTCGGGCCCTGTCGGGCTCTGTCGGGCTCTGTCGGGCTCTGTCGGGCTCTACTGGGCTCTGTCGGGCTCTGTCGGGCTCTGTCGGGCTCTGTCGGGCTCTACTGGGCCCTGTCGGGCCCTGTCGGGCTCTGTCGGGCTCTGTCGGGCTCAACTGGTCTCTGTCGGGCTCTGTCGGGTTCTGTCGGGCTCTGTCGGGCTCTGTCGGGCTCTGTCGGGCTCTCTCGGGCTCTACTGGGCCCTGTCGGGCTCTGTTGGGCCCTGTCGGGCCCTGTCGGGCTCTGTCGGGCTCTGTCGGGACCTGTCGGGCTCTGTCGGGCTCTGTCGGGCTCTGTCGGGCTCTACTGGGCCCTGTCGGGCTCTGTCGGGCTCTGTCGGGCCCTGTCGGGCCCTGTCGGGCTCTGTCGGGCTCTGTCGGGCCCTGTCGGGCTCTGTCGGGCTCTGTCGGGCTCTGTCGGGCCCTGTCGGGCCCTGTCGGGCTCTGTCGGGCTCTGTCGGGCTCTGTCGGGCTCTACTGGGCCCTGTCGGGCTCTGTTGGGCCCTGTCGGGCCCTGTCGGGCTCTGTCGGGCTCTGTCGGGACCTGTCGGGCTCTGTCGGGCTCTGTCGGGCTCTGTCGGGCTCTACTGGGCCCTGTCGGGCTCTGTCGGGCTCTGTCGGGCTCTGTCGGGCCCTGTCGGGCTCTGTCGGGCTCTACTGGGCTCTGTCGGGCTCTGTCGGGCTCTGTCGGACTCTGTCGGGCTCTGTCGGGCTCTGTCGGGCTCTACTGGGCCCTGTCGGGCGCTGTCGGGCTCTGTCGGGCTCTGTCGGGCTCTGTCGGGCCCTGTCGGGCTCTGTCGGGCTCTGTCGGGCTCTGTCGGGCTCTACTGGGCCCTGTCGGGTTCTGTCGGGCTCTGTCGGGCTCTGTCGGGCTCTACTGGGCCCTGTCGGGCCCTGTCGTCTCTGTCGGGCTCGGTCGGGCTCTGTCGGGCCCTGTCGGGCTCTGTCGGGCTCTGTCGGGCTCTGTCGGTCCCTCTCGGGCTCTGTCGGGCTCTACTGGGCCCTGTCGGGCACTGTCGGGCTCTGTCGGGCTCTACTGGGCCCTGTCGGGCCCTGTCGGGCTCTGTCGGGCTCTGTCGGGCTCTGTCGGGCTCTACTGGGCCCTGTCGGACTCTGTCGGGCTCTGTCGGGCTCTGTCGGGCTCTGACGGGTTCTGTCGGGCTCTGTCGGGCTCTACTGGGCCCTGTTGGGCCCTGTCGGGCCCTGTCGGGCTCTGTCGGGCTCTGTCGGGCTCTGTCGGGCTCTACTGGGCCCTGTCGGGCTCTGTCGGGCCCTGTCGGGCCCTGTCGGGCTCTGTCGGGCTCTGTCGGGCTCTGTCGGGCTCTACTGGGCTCTGTCGGGTTCTACTGGGCTCTACTGGGCCCTGTCGGGCTCTGTCGGGCCCTGTCGGGCTCTGTCGGGCTCTGTCGGGCTCTGTCGGGCCCTGTCGGGCTCTGTCGGGCTCTGTCGGGCTCTGTCGGGCCCTGTCGGGCTCTGTCGGGCTCTGTCGGGCTCTGTCGGGCTCTGTCGGGCTCTACTGGGCCCTGTCGGGCTCTGTCGGGCTCTGTCGGGCCCTGTCGGGCTCTGTCGGGCTCTGTCGGGCCCTGTCGGGCTCTGTCGGGCTCTGTCGGGCTGTGTCGGGCTCTGTCGGGCTCTACTGGGCTCTACTGGGCTCTGTCGGGCCCTGTCGGGCCCTGTCGGGCTCTGTCGGGCTCTGTCGGGCCCTGTCGGGCTCTCTCGGGCTCTGTCGGGCTCTGTCGGGCTCTACTGGGCCCTGTCGGGCCCTGTCGGGCTCTGTCGTGCCCTGTCGGGCCCTGTCGGGCTCTGTCAGGCCCTGTCGGGCTCTGTCGGGCTCTGTCGGGCTCTGTCGGGCTCTGTCGGGCTCTACTGGGCCCTGTCGGGCCCTGTCGGGCCCTGTCGGGCTCTGTCGGGCTCTGTCGGGCTCTGTCGGGCTCAACTGGTCTCTGTCGGGCTCTGTCGGGTTCTGTCGGGCTCTGTCGGGCTCTACTGGGCTCTACTGGGCTCTGTCGGGCTCTACTGGGCCCTGTCGGGCTCTGTCGGGCTCTGTCGGGCTCTGTCGGGCCCTGTCGGGCTCTGTCGGGCTCTGTCGTGCCCTGTCGGGCTCTGTCGGGCTCTGTCGGGCCCTGTCGGGCTCTGTCGGGCTCTGTCGGGCTCTGTCGGGTTCTACTGGGCTCTGTCGGGCGCTGTCGGGCTCTGTCGGGCTCTGTCGGGCTCTGTCGGGCCCTGTCGGGCTCTGTCGGGCCCTGTCGGGCCCTGTGGGGCTCTGTCGGGCTCTGTCGGGCTCTGTCGGGCTCTACTGGGCTCTGTCGGGCTCTACTGGGCTCTACTGGGCCCTGTCGGGCTCTGTCGGGCTCTGTCGGGCTCTGTCGGGCTCTACTGGGCTCTGTCGGGCCCTGTCGGGCCCTGTCGGGCTCTGTCGGGCTCTGTCGGGCCCTGTCGGGCTCTGTCGGGCTCTGTCGGGCTCTGTCGGGCTCTACTGGGCTCTGTCGGGCTCTGTCGGGCTCTGTCGGGCTCTACTGGGCCCTGTCGGGCCCTGTCGGGCTCTGTCGGGCTCTGTCGGGCTCTGTCGGGCTCAACTGGTCTCTGTCGGGCTCTGTCGGGTTCTGTCGGGCTCTGTCGGGCTCTGTCGGGCTCTGTCGGGCTCTACTGGGCTCTACTGGGCTCTGTCGGGCTCTGTCGGTCTCTACTGGGCCCTGTCGGGCTCTGTCGGGCTCTGTCGGGCCCTGTCGGGCTCTGTCGGGCTCTTTCGGGCCCTGTCGGGCTCGGTCGGTCTCTGTCGGGCTCTACTGGGCCCTGTCGGGCTCTGTTGGGCCATGTCGGGCCCTGTCGGGCTCTGTCGGGCTCTGTCGGGACCTGTCGGGCTCTGTCGGGCTCTGTCGGGCTCTGTCGGGCTCTACTGGGCCCTGTCGGGCTCTGTCGGGCTCTGTCGGGCTCTGTCGGGCCCTGTCGGGCTCTGTCGGGCTCTACTGGGCTCTGTCGGGCTCTGTCGGGCTCTGTCGGGCCCTGTCGGGCTCTGTCGGGCTCTGTCGGGCTCTACTGGGCCCTGTCGGGCCCTGTCGGGCTCTGTCGGGCTCTGTCGGGCTCTACTGGGCTCTGTCGGGCCCTGTCGGGCCCTGTCGGGCTCTGTCGGGCTCTGTCGGGCTCTGTCGGGCTCAACTGGTCTCTGTCGGGCTCTGTCGGGTTCTGTCGGGCTCTGTCGGGCTCTGTCGGGCTCTGTCGGGCTCTACTGGGCTCTACTGGGCTCTGTCGGGCTCTGTCGGTCTCTACTGGGCCCTGTCGGGCTCTGTCGGGCTCTGTCGGGCCCTGTCGGGCTCTGTCGGGCTCTGTCGGGCCCTGTCGGGCTCTGTCGGGCTCTGTCGGGCTCTGTCGGGCTCTGTCGGGCTCAACTGGTCTCTGTCGGGCTCTGTCGGGTTCTGTCGGGCTCTGTCGGGCTCTGTCGGGCTCTGTTGGGCTCTACTGGGCTCTACTGGGCTCTGTCGGGCTCTGTCGGTTTCTACTGGGCCCTGTCGGGCTCTGTCGGGCTCTGTCGGGCCCTGTCGGGCTCTGTCGGGCTCTGTCGGGCCCTGTCGGGCCCTGTCGGGCTCTGTCGGGCTCTGTCGGGCTCTGTCGGGCTCTACTGGGCCCTGTCGGGCTCTGTCGGGCTCTGTCGGGCTCTGTCGGGCTCTGTCGGGCTCTGACGGGTTCTGTCGGGCTCTGTCGGGCTCTACTGGGCCCTGTCGGGCTCTGTCGGGCTCTGTCGGGCCCTGTCGGGCTCTGTCGGGCTCTGTCGGGCTCTGTCGGGCTCTACTGGGCTCTGTCGGGTTCTACTGGGCTCTACTGGGCCCTGTCGGGCTCTGTCGGGCTCTGTCGGGCCCTGTCGGGCTCTGTCGGGCTCTGTCGGGCCCTGTCGGGCCCTGTCGGGCTCTGTCGGGCTCTGTCGGTCCCTGTCGGGCTCTGTCGGGCTCTGTCGGGCTCTGTCGGGCTCTACTGGGCCCTGTCGGGCTCTGTCGGGCTCTGTCGGGCTCTGTCGGGCCCTGTCGGGCTCTGTCGGGCTCTGTCGGGCCCTGTCGGGCTCTGTCGGGCTCTGTCGGGCTGTGTCGGGCTCTGTCGGGCTCTACTGGGCTCTACTGGGCTCTGTCGGGCTCTGTCGGGCTCTGTCGGGCTCTACTGGGCCCTGTCGGGCCCTGTCGGGCTCTGTCGGGCTCTGTCGGGCTCTGTCGGGCTCTACTGGGCCCTGTCGGGCCCTGTCGGGCTCTGTCGTGCCCTGTCGGGCCCTGTCGGGCTCTGTCGGGCCCTGTCGGGCTCTGTCAGGCCCTGTCGGGCCCTGTCGGGCTCTGTCGGGCTCTGTCGGGCCCTGTCGGGCTCTGTCGGGCTCTGTCGGGCTCTGTCGGGCTCTACTGGGCCCTGTCGGGCCCTGTCGGGCCCTTTCGGGCTCTGTCGGGCTCTGTCGGGCTCTGTCGGGCTCTACTGGGCTCTGTCGGGCCCTGTCGGGCTCTGTCGGGCTCTGTCGGGCCCTGTCGGGCCCTGTCGGGCTCTGTCGGGCTCTGTCGGGCTCTACTGGGCTCTGTCGGGCTCTGTCGGGCTCTGTCGGGCTCTGTCGGGCTCTACTGGGCCCTGTCGGGCCCTGTCGGGCTCTGTCGTGCCCTGTCGGGCCGTGTCGGGCTCTGTCGGGCCCTGTCGGGCTCTGTCAGGCCCTGTCGGGCCCTGTCGGGCTCTGTCGGGCTCTGTCGGGCCCTGTCGGGCTCTGTCGGGCTCTGTCGGGCTCTGTCGGGCTCTACTGGGCCCTGTCGGGCCCTGTCGGGCCCTTTCGGGCTCTGTCGGGCTCTGTCGGGCTCTGTCGGGCTCTACTGGGCTCTGTCGGGCCCTGTCGGGCTCTGTCGGGCTCTGTCGGGCCCTGTCGGGCTCTGTCGGGCTCTGTCGGGCTCTGTCGGGCTCTACTGGGCCCTGTCGGGCTCTGTCGGGCTCTGTCGGGCCCTGTCGGGCTCTGTCGGGCTCTACTGGGCCCTGTCGGGCTCTGTCGGGCTCTGTCGGGGTCTGTCGGGCTCTACTGGGCTCTACTGGGCTCTGTCGGGCTCTACTGGGCCCTGTCGGGCTCTGTCGGGCTCTGTCGGGCCCTGTCGGGCTCTGTCGGGCTCTGTCGGGCTCTGTCGGGCTCTACTGGGCTCTGTCGGGTTCTACTGGGCTCTACTGGGCCCTGTCGGGCTCTGTCGGGCCCTGTCGGGCTCTGTCGGGCTCTGTCGGGCCCTGTCGGGCTCTGTCGGGCTCTGTCGGGCCCTGTCGGGCCCTGTCGGGCTCTGTCGGGCTCTGTCGGGCTCTGTCGGGCTCTGTCGGGCTCTACTGGGCCCTGTCGGGCTCTGTCGGGCTCTGTCGGGCCCTGTCGGGCTCTGTCGGGCTCTGTCGGGCCCTGTCGGGCTCTGTCAGGCTCTGTCGGGCTGTGTCGGGCTCTGTCGGGCTCTACTGGGCTCTACTGGGCTCTGTCGGGCCCTGTCGGGCCCTGTCGGGCTCTGTCGGGCTCTGTCGGGCCCTGTCGGGCTCTCTCGGGCTCTGTCGGGCTCTGTCGGGCTCTACTGGGCCCTGTCGGGCCCTGTCGGGCTCTGTCGTGCCCTGTCGGGCCCTGTCGGGCTCTGTCAGGCCCTGTCGGGCTCTGTCGGGCTCTGTCGGGCTCTGTCGGGCTCTGTCGGGCTCTACTGGGCCCTGTCGGGCCCTGTCGGGCCCTGTCGGGCTCTGTCGGGCTCTGTCGGGCTCTGTCGGGCTCAACTGGTCTCTGTCGGGCTCTGTCGGGTTCTGTCAGGCTCTGTCGGGCTCTACTGGGCTCTACTGGGCTCTGTCGGGCTCTACTGGGCCCTGTCGGGCTCTGTCGGGCTCTGTCGGGCTCTGTCGGGCCCTGTCGGGCTCTGTCGGGCTCTGTCGTGCCCTGTCGGGCTCTGTCGGGCTCTGTCGGGCCCTGTCGGGCTCTGTCGGGCTCTGTCGGGCTCTGTCGGGTTCTACTGGGCTCTGTCGGGCGCTGTCGGGCTCTGTCGGGCTCTGTCGGGCTCTGTCGGGCCCTGTCGGGCTCTGTCGGGCCCTGTCGGGCCCTGTGGGGCTCTGTCGGGCTCTGTCGGGCTCTGTCGGGCTCTACTGGGCTCTGTCGGGCTCTACTGGGCTCTACTGGGCCCTGTCGGGCTCTGTCGGGCTCTGTCGGGCTCTGTCGGGCTCTACTGGGCTCTGTCGGGCCCTGTCGGGCCCTGTCGGGCTCTGTCGGGCTCTGTCGGGCCCTGTCGGGCTCTGTCGGGCTCTGTCGGGCTCTGTCGGGCTCTACTGGGCTCTGTCGGGCTCTGTCGGGCTCTGTCGGGCTCTACTGGGCCCTGTCGGGCCCTGTCGGGCGCTGTCGGGCTCTGTCGGGCTCTGTCGGGCTCAACTGGTCTCTGTCGGGCTCTGTCGGGTTCTGTCGGGCTCTGTCGGGCTCTGTCGGGCTCTGTCGGGCTCTACTGGGCTCTACTGGGCTCTGTCGGGCTCTGTCGGTCTCTACTGGGCCCTGTCGGGCTCTGTCGGGCTCTGTCGGGCCCTGTCGGGCTCTGTCGGGCTCTTTCGGGCCCTGTCGGGCTCGGTCGGTCTCTGTCGGGCTCTACTGGGCCCTGTCGGGCTCTGTTGGGCCATGTCGGGCCCTGTCGGGCTCTGTCGGGCTCTGTCGGGACCTGTCGGGCTCTGTCGGGCTCTGTCGGGCTCTGTCGGGCTCTACTGGGCCCTGTCGGGCTCTGTCGGGCTCTGTCGGGCTCTGTCGGGCCCTGTCGGGCTCTGTCGGGCTCTACTGGGCTCTGTCGGGCTCTGTCGGGCTCTGTCGGGCCCTGTCGGGCTCTGTCGGGCTCTGTCGGGCTCTACTGGGCCCTGTCGGGCCCTGTCGGGCTCTGTCGGGCTCTGTCGGGCTCTACTGGGCTCTATCGGGCCCTGTCGGGCCCTGTCGGGCTCTGTCGGGCTCTGTCGGGCTCTGTCGGGCTCAACTGGTCTCTGTCGGGCTCTGTCGGGCTCTGTCGGGCTCTGTCGGGCTCTGTCGGGCTCTGTCGGGCTCTACTGGGCTCTACTGGGCTCTGTCGGGCTCTGTCGGTCTCTACTGGGCCCTGTCGGGCTCTGTCGGGCTCTGTCGGGCCCTGTCGGGCTCTGTCGGGCTCTGTCGGGCCCTGTCGGGCTCTGTCGGGCTCTGTCGGGCTCTGTCGGGCTCTGTCGGGCTCAACTGGTCTCTGTCGGGCTCTGTCGGGTTCTGTCGGGCTCTGTCGGGCTCTGTCGGGCTCTGTCGGGCTCTACTGGGCTCTACTGGGCTCTGTCGGGCTCTGTCGGTTTCTACTGGGCCCTGTCGGGCTCTGTCGGGCTCTGTCGGGCTCTGTCGGGCCCTGTCGGGCTCTGTCGGGCCCTGTCGGGCCCTGTCGGGCTCTGTCGGGCTCTGTCGGGCTCTGTCGGGCTCTACTGGGCCCTGTCGGGCTCTGTCGGGCTCTGTCGGGCTCTGTCGGGCTCTGTCGGGCTCTGACGGGTTCTGTCGGGCTCTGTCGGGCTCTACTGGGCCCTGTCGGGCTCTGTCGGGCTCTGTCAGGCCCTGTCGTGCTCTGTCGGGCTCTGTCGGGCTCTGTCGGGCTCTACTGGGCTCTGTCGGGTTCTACTGGGCTCTACTGGGCCCTGTCGGGCTCTGTCGGCCTCTGTCGGGCCCTGTCGGGCTCTGTCGGGCTCTGTCGGGCCCTGTCGGGCCCTGTCGGGCTCTGTCGGGCTCTGTCGGTCCCTGTCGGGCTCTGTCGGGCTCTGTCGGGCTCTGTCGGGCTCTACTGGGCCCTGTCGGGCTCTGTCGGGCTCTGTCGGGCTCTGTCGGGCCCTGTCGGGCTCTGTCGGGCTCTGTCGGGCCCTGTCGGGCTCTGTCGGGCTCTGTCGGGCTGTGTCGGGCTCTGTCGGGCTCTACTGGGCTCTACTGGGCTCTGTCGGGCTCTGTCGGGCTCTGTCGGGCTCTACTGGGCCCTGTCGGGCCCTGTCGGGCTCTGTCGGGCTCTGTCGGGCTCTGTCGGGCTCTACTGGGCCCTGTCGGGCCCTGTCGGGCTCTGTCGTGCCCTGTCGGGCCCTGTCAGGCTCTGTCGGGCCCTGTCGGGCTCTGTCAGGCCCTGTCGGGCCCTGTCGGGCTCTGTCGGGCTCTGTCGGGCCCTGTCGGGCTCTGTCGGGCTCTGTCGGGCTCTGTCGGGCTCTACTGGGCCCTGTCGGGCCCTGTCGGGCCCTTTCGGGCTCTGTCGGGCTCTGTCGGGCTCTGTCGGGCTCTACTGGGCTCTGTCGGGCCCTGTCGGGCTCTGTCGGGCTCTGTCGGGCCCTGTCGGGCCCTGTCGGGCTCTGTCGGGCTCTGTCGGGCTCTACTGGGCTCTGTCGGGCTCTGTCGGGCTCTATCGGGCTCTGTCGGGCTCTGTCGGGCTCTGTTGGGCTCTGTCGGGCTCTGTCGGGCCCTGTCGGGCCCTGTCGGGCTCTGTCGGGCTCTGTCGGGCTCTGTCGGGCTCTACTGGGCTCTGTCGGGCTCTGTCGGGCTCTACTGGGCCCTGTCGGGCTCTGTCGGGCTCTGTGGGGCCCTGTCGGGCTCTGTCGGGCTCTGTCGGGCTCTGTCGGGCCCTGTCGGGCTCTGCCGGGCCCTGTCGGGCCCTGTCGGGCTCTGTCGGGCTCTGTCGGGCCCTGTCGGGCTCTGTCGGGCTCTGTCGGGCTCTGTCGGGCTCTACTGGGCCCTGTCGGGCTCTGTCGGGCTCTGTCGGGCCCTGTCGGGCTCTGTCGGGCTCTACTGGGCCCTGTCGGGCTCTGTCGGGCTCTGTCGGGGTCTGTCGGGCTCTACTGGGCTCTACTGGGCTCTGTCGGGCTCTACTGGGCCCTGTCGGGCTCTGTCGGGCTCTGTCGGGCTCTGTCGGGCTCTGTCGGGCCCTGTCGGGCTCTGTCGGGCTCTGTCGTGCCCTGTCGGGCTCTGTCGGGCTCTGTC
Organism: Caloenas nicobarica; assembly: GCF_036013445.1. NCBI lineage: Eukaryota > Metazoa > Chordata > Aves > Columbiformes > Columbidae > Caloenas > Caloenas nicobarica. The sequence goes on from NW_027017043.1 coordinate 233,633, forward strand.
GGGCCCTGTCGGGCTCTATCGGGCCCTGTCAGGCTCTGTCGGGCCCTGTCGGGCCCTGTCGGGGCCTGTCGGGCTCTGTCGGGCTCTGTCGGGCCCTGTCGGGCTCTGTCGGGCTCTGTCGGGCTCTATCGGGCTCTACTAGGCCCTGTCGGGCCCTGTCGGGCTCTGTCGGGCCCTGTCGGTCTCTGTCGGGCTCTGTCAGGCTCTGTCGGGTTCTACTGGGCCCTGTCGGGCTCTGTCGGGCTCTGTCGGGCCCTGTCGGGCCCTGTCGGGCTCTGTCAGGCTCTGTCGGGCTCTGTCGGGCTCTACTGGGCCCTGTCGGGCCCTGTCGGGCCCTGTCGGGCTCTACTGGGCTCTACTGGGCTCTGTCGGGCTCTTTCGGGCTCTACTGGGCCCTGTCGGGCGCTGTCGGGCTCTGTCGGGCTCTGTCGGGCTCTGTCGGGCCCTGTCGGGCTCTGTCGGGCCCTGTCGGGCCCTGTGGGGCTCTGTCGGGCTCTGTCGGGCTCTGTCGGGCTCTACTGGGCTCTGTCGGGCTCTACTGGGCTCTACTGGGCCCTGTCGGGCTCTGTCGGGCTCTGTCGGGCTCTGTCGGGCTCTACTGGGCTCTGTCGGGCCCTGTCGGGCCCTGTCGGGCTCTGTCGGGCCCTGTCGGGCTCTGTCGGGCTCTGTCGGGCTCTGTCGGGCTCTACTGGGCTCTGTCGGGCTCTGTCGGGCTCTGTCGGGCTCTACTGGGCCCTGTCGGGCCCTGTCGGGCTCTGTCGGGCTCTGTCGGGCTCTGTCGGGCTCAACTGGTCTCTGTCGGGCTCTACTGGGCCCTGTCGGGCTCTGTCGGGCTCTGTCGGGCCCTGTCGGGCTCTGTCGGGCTCTGTCGGGCCCTGTCGGGCCCTGTCGGGCTCTGTCGGGCTCTGTCGGTCCCTGTCGGGCTCTGTCGGGCTCTGTCGGGCTCTGTCGGGCTCTACTGGGCCCTGTCGGGCTCTGTCGGGCTCTGTCGGGCTCTGTCGGGCCCTGTCGGGCTCTGTCGGGCTCTGTCGGGCCCTGTCGGGCTCTGTCGGGCTCTGTCGGGCTGTGTCGGGCTCTGTCGGGCTCTACTGGGCTCTACTGGGCTCTGTCGGGCTCTGTCGGGCTCTGTCGGGCTCTACTGGGCCCTGTCGGGCCCTGTCGGGCTCTGTCGGGCTCTGTCGGGCTCTGTCGGGCTCTACTGGGCCCTGTCGGGCCCTGTCGGGCTCTGTCGTGCCCTGTCGGGCCCTGTCGGGCTCTGTCGGGCCCTGTCGGGCTCTGTCAGGCCCTGTCGGGCCCTGTCGGGCTCTGTCGGGCTCTGTCGGGCCCTGTCGGGTCTGTCGGGCTCTGTCGGGCTCTGTCGGGCTCTACTGGGCCCTGTCGGGCCCTGTCGGGCCCTTTCGGGCTCTGTCGGGCTCTGTCGGGCTCTGTCGGGCTCTACTGGGCTCTGTCGGGCCCTGTCGGGCTCTGTCGGGCTCTGTCGGGCCCTGTTGGGCCCTGTCGGGCTCTGTCGGGCTCTGTCGGGCTCTACTGGGCTCTGTCGGGCTCTGTCGGGCTCTATCGGGCTCTGTCGGGCTCTGTCGGGCTCTGTTGGGCTCTGTCGGGCTCTGTCGGGCCCTGTCGGGCCCTGTCGGGCTCTGTCGGGCTCTGTCGGGCTCTGTCGGGCTCTACTGGGCTCTGTCGGGCTCTGTCGGGCTCTACTGGGCCCTGTCGGGCTCTGTCGGGCTCTGTGGGGCCCTGTCGGGCTCTGTCGGGCTCTGTCGGGCTCTGTCGGGCCCTGTCGGGCTCTGCCGGGCCCTGTCGGGCCCTGTCGGGCTCTGTCGGGCTCTGTCGGGCCCTGTCGGGCTCTGTCGGGCTCTGTCGGGCTCTGTCGGGCTCTACTGGGCCCTGTCGGGCTCTGTCGGGCTCTGTCGGGCCCTGTCGGGCTCTGTCGGGCTCTACTGGGCCCTGTCGGGCTCTGTCGGGCTCTGTCGGGGTCTGTCGGGCTCTACTGGGCTCTACTGGGCTCTGTCGGGCTCTACTGGGCCCTGTCGGGCTCTGTCGGGCTCTGTCGGGCCCTGTCGGGCTCTGTCGGGCTCTGTCGGGCTCTGTCGGGCTCTACTGGGCTCTGTCGGGTTCTACTGGGCTCTACTGGGCCCTGTCGGGCTCTGTCGGGCCCTGTCGGGCTCTGTCGGGCTCTGTCGGGCCCTGTCGGGCTCTGTCGGGCTCTGTCGGGCCCTGTCGGGCCCTGTCGGGCTCTGTCGGGCTCTGTCGGGCTCTGTCGGGCTCTGTCGGGCTCTGTCGGGCTCTACTGGGCCCTGTCGGGCTCTGTCGGGCTCTGTCGGGCCCTGTCGGGCTCTGTCGGGCTCTGTCGGGCTGTGTCGGGCTCTGTCGGGCTCTACTGGGCTCTACTGGGCTCTGTCGGGCCCTGTCGGGCCCTGTCGGGCTCTGTCGGGCTCTGTCGGGCCCTGTCGGGCTCTCTCGGGCTCTGTCGGGCTCTGTCGGGCTCTACTGGGCCCTGTCGGGCCCTGTCGGGCTCTGTCGTGCCCTGTCGGGCCCTGTCGGGCTCTGTCAGGCCCTGTCGGGCTCTGTCGGGCTCTGTCGGGCTCTGTCGGGCTCTGTCGGGCTCTACTGGGCCCTGTCGGGCCCTGTCGGGCCCTGTCGGGCTCTGTCGGGCTCTGTCGGGCTCTGTCGGGCTCAACTGGTCTCTGTCGGGCTCTGTCGGGTTCTGTCGGGCTCTGTCGGGCTCTACTGGGCTCTACTGGGCTCTGTCGGGCTCTACTGGGCCCTGTCGGGCTCTGTCGGGCTCTGTCGGGCTCTGTCGGGCCCTGTCGGGCTCTGTCGGGCTCTGTCGTGCCCTGTCGGGCTCTGTCGGGCTCTGTCGGGCCCTGTCGGGCTCTGTCGGGCTCTGTCGGGCTCTGTCGGGTTCTACTGGGCTCTGTCGGGCGCTGTCGGGCTCTGTCGGGCTCTGTCGGGCTCTGTCGGGCCCTGTCGGGCTCTGTCGGGCCCTGTCGGGCCCTGTGGGGCTCTGTCGGGCTCTGTCGGGCTCTGTCGGGCTCTACTGGGCTCTGTCGGGCTCTACTGGGCTCTACTGGGCCCTGTCGGGCTCTGTCGGGCTCTGTCGGGCTCTGTCGGGCTCTACTGGGCTCTGTCGGGCCCTGTCGGGCCCTGTCGGGCTCTGTCGGGCTCTGTCGGGCCCTGTCGGGCTCTGTCGGGCTCTGTCGGGCTCTGTCGGGCTCTACTGGGCTCTGTCGGGCTCTGTCGGGCTCTGTCGGGCTCTACTGGGCCCTGTCGGGCCCTGTCGGGCTCTGTCGGGCTCTGTCGGGCTCTGTCGGGCTCAACTGGTCTCTGTCGGGCTCTGTCGGGTTCTGTCGGGCTCTGTCGGGCTCTGTCGGGCTCTGTCGGGCTCTACTGGGCTCTACTGGGCTCTGTCGGGCTCTGTCGGTCTCTACTGGGCCCTGTCGGGCTCTGTCGGGCTCTGTCGGGCCCTGTCGGGCTCTGTCGGGCTCTTTCGGGCCCTGTCGGGCTCGGTCGGTCTCTGTCGGGCTCTACTGGGCCCTGTCGGGCTCTGTTGGGCCATGTCGGGCCCTGTCGGGCTCTGTCGGACTCTGTCGGGACCTGTCGGGCTCTGTCGGGCTCTGTCGGGCTCTGTCGGGCTCTACTGGGCCCTGTCGGGCTCTGTCGGGCTCTGTCGGGCTCTGTCGGGCCCTGTCGGGCTCTGTCGGGCTCTACTGGGCTCTGTCGGGCTCTGTCGGGCTCTGTCGGGCCCTGTCGGGCTCTGTCGGGCTCTGTCGGGCTCTACTGGGCCCTGTCGGGCCCTGTCGGGCTCTGTCGGGCTCTGTCGGGCTCTACTGGGCTCTGTCGGGCCCTGTCGGGCCCTGTCGGGCTCTGTCGGGCTCTGTCGGGCTCTGTCGGGCTCAACTGGTCTCTGTCGGGCTCTGTCGGGCTCTGTCGGGCTCTACTGGGCTCTACTGGGCTCTGTCGGGCTCTGTCGGTCTCTACTGGGCCCTGTCGGGCTCTGTCGGGCTCTGTCGGGCCCTGTCGGGCTCTGTCGGGCTCTGTCGGGCCCTGTCGGGCTCTGTCGGGCTCTGTCGGGCTCTGTCGGGCTCTGTCGGGCTCAACTGGTCTCTGTCGGGCTCTGTCGGGTTCTGTCGGGCTCTGTCGGGCTCTGTCGGGCTCTGTCGGGCTCTACTGGGCTCTACTGGGCTCTGTCGGGCTCTGTCGGTTTCTACTGGGCCCTGTCGGGCTCTGTCGGGCTCTGTCGGGCCCTGTCGGGCTCTGTCGGGCTCTGTCGGGCCCTGTCGGGCCCTGTCGGGCTCTGTCGGGCTCTGTCGGGCTCTGTCGGGCTCTACTGGGCCCTGTCGGGCTCTGTCGGGCTCTGTCGGGCTCTGTCGGGCTCTGACGGGTTCTGTCGGGTTCTGTCGGGCTCTACTGGGCCCTGTCGGGCTCTGTCGGGCTCTGTCGGGCCCTGTCGGGCTCTGTCGGGCTCTGTCGGGCTCTGTCGGGCTCTACTGGGCTCTGTCGGGTTCTACTGGGCTCTACTGGGCCCTGTCGGGCTCTGTCGGGCTCTGTCGGGCCCTGTCGGGCTCTGTCGGGATCTGTCGGGCCCTGTCGGGCCCTGTCGGGCTCTGTCGGGCTCTGTCGGTCCCTGTCGGGCTCTGTCGGGCTCTGTTGGGCTCTCTCGGGCTCTACTGGGCCCTGTCGGGCTCTGTCGGGCTCTGTCGGGCTCTGTCGGGCCCTGTCGGGCTCTGTCGGGCTCTGTCGGGCCCTGTCGGGCTCTGTCGGGCTCTGTCGGGCTCTGTCGGGCTCTACTGGGCTCTACTGGGCTCTGTCGGGCTCTGTCGGGCTCTGTCGGGCTCTACTGGGCCCTGTCGGGCCCTGTCGGGCTCTGTCGGGCTCTGTCGGGCTCTGTCGGGCTCTACTGGGCCCTGTCGGGCCCTGTCGGGCTCTGTCATGCCCTGTCGGGCCCTGTCAGGCTCTGTCGGGCCCTGTCGGGCTCTGTCAGGCCCTGTCGGGCCCTGTCGGGCTCTGTCGGGCTCTGTCGGGCCCTGTCGGGCTCTGTCGGGCTCTGTCGGGCTCTGTCGGGCTCTACTGGGCCCTGTCGGGCCCTGTCGGGCCCTTTCGGGCTCTGTCGGGCTCTGTCGGGCTCTGTCGGGCTCTACTGGGCTCTGTCGGGCCCTGTCGGGCTCTGTCGGGCTCTGTCGGGCCCTGTCGGGCCCTGTCGGGCTCTGTCGGGCTCTGTCGGGCTCTACTGGGCTCTGTCGGGCTCTGTCGGGCTCTATCGGGCTCTGTCGGGCTCTGTCGGGCTCTGTTGGGCTCTGTCGGGCTCTGTCAGGCCCTGTCGGGCCCTGTCGGGCTCTGTCGGGCTCTGTCGGGCTCTGTCGGGCTCTACTGGGCTCTGTCGGGCTCTGTCGGGCTCTACTGGGCCCTGTCGGGCTCTGTCGGGCTCTGTGGGGCCCTGTCGGGCTCTGTCGGGCTCTGTCGGGCTCTGTCGGGCCCTGTCGGGCTCTGCCGGGCCCTGTCGGGCCCTGTCGGGCTCTGTCGGGCTCTGTCGGGCCCTGTCGGGCTCTGTCAGGCTCTGTCGGGCTCTGTCGGGCTCTACTGGGCCCTGTCGGGCTCTGTCGGGCTCTGTCGGGCCCTGTCGGGCTCTGTCGGGCTCTACTGGGCCCTGTCGGGCTCTGTCGGGCTCTGTCGGGGTCTGTCGGGCTCTACTGGGCTCTACTGGGCTCTGTCGGGCTCTACTGGGCCCTGTCGGGCTCTGTCGGGCTCTGTCGGGCTCTGTCGGGCTCTGTCGGGCCCTGTCGGGCTCTGTCGGGCTCTGTCGTGCCCTGTCGGGCTCTGTCGGGCTCTGTCGGGCCCTGTCGGGCTCTATCGGGCCCTGTCGGGCTCTGTCGGGCCCTGTCGGGCCCTGTCGGGCCCTGTCGGGCTCTGTCGGGCTCTGTCGGGCCCTGTCGGGCTCTGTCGGGCTCTGTCGGGCTCTATCGGGCTCTACTGGGCCCTGTCGGGCCCTGTCGGGCTCTGTCGGGCCCTGTCGGTCTCTGTCGGGCTCTGTCAGGCTCTGTCGGGTTCTACTGGGCCCTGTCGGGCTCTGTCGGGCTCTGTCGGGCCCTGTCGGGCCCTGTCGGGCTCTGTCAGGCTCTGTCGGGCTCTGTCGGGCTCTACTGGGCCCTGTCGGGCCCTGTCGGGCCCTGTCGGGCTCTACTGGGCTCTACTGGGCTCTGTCGGGCTCTTTCGGGCTCTACTGGGCCCTGTCGGGCCCTGTCGGGCCCTGTCGGGCTCTGTCGGGCCCTGTCGGGCCCTGTCGGGCTCTGTCGGGCTCTGTCGGGCCCTGTCGGGCTCTGTCGGGCTCTACTGGGCTCTACTGGGCTCTGTCGGGCTCTGTCGGGCTCTACTGGGCCCTGTCGGGCCCTGTCGGGCCCTGTCGGGCTCTGTCGGGCTGTGTCGGGCTCTACTGGGCCCTGTCGGGCTCTGTCGGGCTCTGTCGGGCTCTGTCGGGCCCTGTCGGGCTCTGTCGGGCTCTGTCGGGCTCTGTCGGGCTCTACTGGGCTCTGTCGGGCTCTGTCGGGCTCTGTCGGGCTCTACTGGGCCCTGTCGGGCTCTGTCGGGCTCTGTCGGGCTCTACTGGGCTCTGTCGGGCTCTGTCGGGCTCTGTCGGGCTCTACTGGGCTCTGTCGGGCTCTGTCGGGCTCTGTCGGGCCCTGTCGGGCTCTGTCGGGCTCTGTCGGGCCCTGTCGGGCCCTGTCGGGCTCTGTCGGGCTCTGTCGGTCCCTGTCGGGCTCTGTCGGGCTCTGTCGGGCTCTGTCGGGCTCTACTGGGCCCTGTCGGGCTCTGTCGGGCTCTGTCGGGCCCTGTCGGGCCCTGTCGGGCTCTGTCGGGCTCTGTCGGGCCCTGTCGGGCTCTGTCGGGCTCTGTCGGGCTGTGTCGGGCTCTGTCGGGCTCTACTGGGCTCTACTGGGCTCTGTCGGGCTCTGTCGGGCTCTGTCGGGCTCTACTGGGCCCTGTCGGGCCCTGTCGGGCTCTGTCGGGCTCTGTCGGGCTCTGTCGGGCTCTACTGGGCCCTGTCGGGCCCTGTCGGGCTCTGTCGGGCTCTGTCGGGCCCTGTCGGGTTCTGTCGGGCTCTGTCGGGCTCTGTCGGGCCCTGTCGGGCCCTGTCGGGCTCTGTCGGGCCCTGTCGGGCTCTGTAGGGCTCTGACGGGTTCTGTCGGGCTCTGTCGGGCTCTACTGGGCCCTGTCGGGCTCTGTCGGGCTCTGTCGGGCCCTGTCGGGCCCTGTCGGGCTCTGTCGGGCTCTGTCGGGCTCTGTCGGGCTCTACTGGGCCCTGTCGGGCTCTGTCGGGCTCTGTCGGGCTCTGTCGGGCTCTGTCGGGCTCTACTGGGCCCTGTCGGGCCCTGTCGGGCTCTGTCGTGCCCTGTCGGGCCCTGTCGGGCTCTGTCGGGCCCTGTCGGGCTCTGTCAGGCCCTGTCGGGCCCTGTCGGGCTCTGTCGGGCTCTGTCGGGCCCTGTCGGGCTCTGTCGGGCTCTGTCGGGCTCTGTCGGGCTCTACTGGGCCCTGTCGGGCCCTGTCGGTCCCTTTCGGGCTCTGTCGGGCTCTGTCGGGCTCTGTCGGGCTCTACTGGGCTCTGTCGGGCCCTGTCGGGCTCTGTCGGGCTCTGTCGGGCCCTGTCGGGCCCTGTCGGGCTCTGTCGGGCTCTGTCGGGCTCTACTGGGCTCTGTCGGGCTCTGTCGGGCTCTATCGGGCTCTGTCGGGCTCTGTCGGGCTCTGTTGGGCTCTGTCGGGCTCTGTCGGGCCCTGTCGGGCCCTGTCGGGCTCTGTCGGGCTCTGTCGGGCTCTGTCGGGCTCTACTGGGCTCTGTCGGGCTCTGTCGGGCTCTACTGGGCCCTGTCGGGCTCTGTCGGGCTCTGTGGGGCCCTGTCGGGCTCTGTCGGGCTCTGTCGGGCTCTGTCGGGCCCTGTCGGGCTCTGCCGGGCCCTGTCGGGCCCTGTCGGGCTCTGTCGGGCTCTGTCGGGCCCTGTCGGGCTCTGTCGGGCTCTGTCGGGCTCTGTCGGGCTCTACTGGGCCCTGTCGGGCTCTGTCGGGCTCTGTCGGGCCCTGTCGGGCTCTGTCGGGCTCTACTGGGCCCTGTCGGGCTCTGTCGGGCTCTGTCGGGGTCTGTCGGGCTCTACTGGGCTCTACTGGGCTCTGTCGGGCTCTACTGGGCCCTGTCGGGCTCTGTCGGGCTCTGTCGGGCTCTGTCGGGCTCTGTCGGGCCCTGTCGGGCTCTGTCGGGCTCTGTCGTGCCCTGTCGGGCTCTGTCGGGCTCTGTCGGGCCCTGTCGGGCTCTATCGGGCCCTGTCGGGCTCTGTCGGGCCCTGTCGGGCCCTGTCGGGCCCTGTCGGGCTCTGTCGGGCTCTGTCGGGCCCTGTCGGGCTCTGTCGGGCTCTGTCGGGCTCTATCGGGCTCTACTGGGCCCTGTCGGGCCCTGTCGGGCCCTGTCGGGCTCTACTGGGCTCTACTGGGCTCTGTCGGGCTCTTTCGGGCTCTACTGGGCCCTGTCGGGCCTTGTCGGGCCCTGTCGGGCTCTGTCGGGCCCTGTCGGGCCCTGTCGGGCTCTGTCGGGCTCTGTCGGGCCCTGTCGGGCTCTGTCGGGCTCTACTGGGCTCTACTGGGCTCTGTCGGGCTCTGTCGGGCTCTACTGGGCCCTGTCGGGCCCTGTCGGGCCCTGTCGGGCTCTGTCGGGCTGTGTCGGGCTCTACTGGGCCCTGACGGGCTCTGTCGGGCCCTGTCGTGCTCTGTCGGGCTCTGTCGGGTTCTGTCGGGCCCTGTCGGGCTCTGTCGGGCTCTGTCGGGCTCTGTCGGGCTCTACTGGGCTCTGTCGGGCTCTGTCGGGCTCTGTCGGGCTCTACTGGGCCCTGTCGGGCTCTGTCGGGCTCTGTCGGGCTCTGTCGGGCCCTGTCGGGCTCTGTCGGGCCCTGTCGGGCCCTGTCGGGCTCTGTCGGGCTCTGTCGGGCCCTGTCGGGCTCTGTCGGGCTCTGTCGGGCTCTGTCGGGCTCTACTGGGCCCTGTCGGGCTCTGTCGGCCTCTGTCGGGCTCTGTCGGGCCCTGTCGGGCTCTGTCGGGCTCTACTGGACCCTGTCGGGATCTGTCGGGCTCTGTCGGGCTCTGTCGGGCCCTGTCAAGCTCTGTCGGGCTCTGTCGGGTTCTACTGGGCTCTGTCGGGCGCTGTCGGTCTCTGTCGGGCTCTGTCGGGCTCTGTCGGGCCCTGTCGGGCTCTGTCGGGCCCTGTTGGGCCCTGTGGGGCTCTGTCGGGCTCTACTGGGCTCTGTCGGGCTCTACTGGGCTCTGTCGGGCTCTACTGGGCTCTACTGGGCCCTGTCGGGCTCTGTCGGGCTCTGTCGGGCTCTGTCGGGCTCTACTGGGCTCTGTCGGGCCCTGTCGGGCCCTGTCGGGCTCTGTCGGGCTCTGTCGGGCCCTGTCGGGCTCTGTCGGGCTCTGTCGGGCTCTGTCGGGCTCTACTGGGCTCTGTCGGGCTCTGTCGGGCTCTGTCGGGCTCTACTGGGCCCTGTCGGGCCCTGTCGGGCTCTGTCGGGCTCTGTCGGGCTCTGTCGGGCTCAACTGGTCTCTGTCGGGCTCTGTCGGGTTCTGTCGGGCTCTGTCGGGCTCTGTCGGGCTCTGTCGGGCTCTACTGGGCTCTACTGGGCTCTGTCGAGCTCTGTCGGTCTCTACTGGGCCCTGTCGGGCTCTGTCGGGCTCTGTCGGGCCTTGTCGGGCCCTGTCGGGCTCTGTCGGGCTCTGTCGGGCCCTGTCGGGTTCTGTCGGGCTCTGTCGGGCTCTGTCGGGCCCTGTCGGGCCCTGTCGGGCCCTGTCGGGTTCTGTCGGGCTCTGTCGGGCTCTGTCGGGCTCTACTGGGCCCTGTCGGGCCCTGTCGGGCTCTGTCGGGCTCGGTCGGGCTCTGTCGGGCCCTGTCGGGCTCTGTCGGGCTCTGTCGGGCTCTGTCGGGCCCTCTCGGGCTCTGTCGGGCTCTACTGGGCCCTGTCGGGCACTGTCGGGCTCTGTCGGGCTCTACTGGGCCCTGTCGGGCCCTGTCGGGCTTTGTCGGGCTCTGTCGGGCTCTGTCGGGCTCTACTGGGCCCTGTCGGACTCTGTCGGGCTCTGTCGGGCTCTGTCGGGCTCTGACGGGTTCTGTCGGGCTCTGTCGGGCTCTACTGGGCCCTGTCGGGCCCTGTCGGGCCCTGTCGGGCTCTGTCGGGCTCTGTCGGGCTCTGTCGGGCTCTACTGGGCCCTGTCGGGCTCTGTCGGGCTCTGTCGGGCCCTGTCGGGCTCTGTCGGGCTCTGTCGGGCTCTGTTGGGCTCTACTGGGCTCTGTCGGGTTCTACTGGGCTCTACTGGGCCCTGTCGGGCTCTGTCGGGCCCTGTCGGGCTCTGTCGGGCTCTACTGGGCCCTGTCGGGCTCTGTCGGGCTCTGTGGGGCCCTGTCGGGCTCTGTCGGGCTCTGTCGGGCTCTGTCGGGCCCTGTCGGGCTCTGCCGGGCCCTGTCGGGCTCTGTCGGGCTCTGTCGGGCCCTGTCGGGCTCTGTCGGGCTCTGTCGGGCTCTGTCGGGCTCTACTGGGCCCTGTCGGGCTCTGTCGGGCTCTGTCGGGCCCTGTCGGGCTCTGTCGGGCTCTACTGGGCCCTGTCGGGCTCTGTCGGGCTCTGTCGGGCTCTGTCGGGCTCTACTGGGCTCTACTGGGCTCTGTCGGGCTCTACTGGGCCCTGTCGGGCTCTGTCGGGCTCTGTCGGGCTCTGTCGGGACCTGTCGGGCTCTGTCGGGCTCTGTCGTGCCCTGTCGGGCTCTGTCGGGCTCTGTCGGGCCCTGTCGGGCTCTGTCGGGCCCTGTCGGGCCCTGTCGGGCCCTGTCGGGCTCTGTCGGGCTCTGTCGGGCCCTGTCGGGCTCTGTCGGGCTCTGTCGGGCTCTATCGGGCTCTACTGGGCCCTGTCGGGCCCTGTCGGGCTCTGTCGGGCCCTGTCGGGCTCTGTCGGGCTCTGTCGGGCTCTGTCGGGTTCTACTGGGCCCTGTCGGGCTCTGTCGGGCTCTGTCGGGCCCTGTCGGGCCCTGTCGGGCTCTGTCAGGCTCTGTCGGGCTCTGTCGGGCTCTACTGGGCCCTGTCGGGCCCTGTCGGGCCCTGTCGGGCTCTACTGGGCTCTACTGGGCTCTGTCGGGCTCTTTCGGGCTCTACTGGGCCCTGTCGGGCCTTGTCGGGCCCTGTCGGGCTCTGTCGGGCCCTGTCGGGCCCTGTCGGGCTCTGTCGGGCTCTGTCGGGCCCTGTCGGGCTCTGTCGGGCTCTACTGGGCTCTACTGGGCTCTGTCGGGCTCTGTCGGGCTCTACTGGGCCCTGTCGGGCCCTGTCGGGCCCTGTCGGGCTCTGTCGGGCTGTGTCGGGCTCTACTGGGCCCTGTCGGGCTCTGTCGGGCCCTGTCGGGATCTGTCGCGCTCTGTCGGGTTCTGTCGGGCCCTGTCGGGCTCTGTCGGGCTCTGTCGGGCTCTGTCGGGCTCTACTGGGCTCTGTCGGGCTCTGTCGGGCTCTGTTGGGCTCTACTGGGCCCTGTCGGGCTCTGTCGGGCTCTGTCGGGCTCTGTCGGGCCCTGTCGGGCTCTGTCGGGCCCTGTCGGGCCCTGTCGGGCTCTGTCGGGCTCTGTCGGGCCCTGTCGGGCTCTGTCGGGCTCTGTCGGGCTCTGTCGGGCTCTACTGGGCCCGGTCGGGCTCTGTCGGGCTCTGTCGGGCTCTGTCGGGCCCTGTCGGGCTCTGTCGGGCTCTACTGGACCCTGTCGGGCTCTGTCGGGCTCTGTCGGGCTCTGTCGGGCCCTGTCAAGCTCTGTCGGGCTCTGTCGGGTTCTACTGGGCTCTGTCGGGCGCTGTCGGTCTCTGTCGGGCTCTGTCGGGCTCTGTCGGGCCCTGTCGGGCTCTGTCGGGCCCTGTCGGGCCCTGTGGGGCTCTGTCGGGCTCTGTCGGGCTCTGTCGGGCTCTTCTGGGCTCTGTCGGGCTCTACTGGGCTCTACTGGGCCCTGTCGGGCTCTGTCGGGCTCTGTCGGGCTCTGTCGGGCTCTACTGGGCTCTGTCGGGCCCTGTCGGGCCCTGTCGGGCTCTGTCGGGCTCTGTCGGGCCCTGTCGGGCTCTGTCGGGCTCTGTCGGGCTCTGTCGGGCTCTACTGGGCTCTGTCGGGCTCTGTCGGGCTCTGTCGGGCTCTACTGGGCCCTGTCGGGCCCTGTCGGGCTCTGTCGGGCTCTGTCGGGCTCTGTCGGGCTCAACTGGTCTCTGTCGGGCTCTGTCGGGTTCTGTCGGGCTCTGTCGGGCTCTGTCGGGCTCTGTCGGGCTCTACTGGGCTCTACTGGGCTCTGTCGGGCTCTGTCGGTCTCTACTGGGCCCTGTCGGGCTCTGTCGGGCTCTGTCGGGCCCTGTCGGGCCCTGTCGGGCTCTGTCGGGCTCTGTCGGGCCCTGTCGGGTTCTGTCGGGCTCTGTCGGGCTCTGTCGGGCCCTGTCGGGCCCTGTCGGGCTCTGTCGGGCCCTGTCGGGCTCTGTCGGGCTCTGTCGGGCTCTGTCGGGCCCTGTCGGGCTCTGTCGGGCTCTACTGGACCCTGTCGGGCCCTGTCGGGCTCTGTCGGGCTCTGTCGGGCCCTGTCGGGCTCTGTCGGGCTCTGTCGGGCTCTGTCGGGCTCTACTGGGCCCTGTCGGGCGCTGTCGGGCTCTGTCGGGCTCTGTCGGGCTCTGTCGGGCCCTGTCGGGTTCTGTCGGGCTCTGTCGGGCTCTGTCGGGCCCTGTCGGGCCCTGTCGGGCCCTGTCGGGTTCTGTCGGGCTCTGTCGGGCTCTGTCGGGCTCTACTGGGCCCTGTCGGGCCCTGTCGGGCTCTGTCGGGCTCGGTCGGGCTCTGTCGGGCCCTGTCGGGCTCTGTCGGGCTCTGTCGGGCTCTGTCGGGCCCTCTCGGGCTCTGTCGGGCTCTACTGGGCCCTGTCGGGCACTGTCGGGCTCTGTCGGGCTCTACTGGGCCCTGTCGGGCCCTGTCGGGCTTTGTCGGGCTCTGTCGGGCTCTGTCGGGCTCTACTGGGCCCTGTCGGACTCTGTCGGGCTCTGTCGGGCTCTGTCGGGCTCTGACGGGTTCTGTCGGGCTCTGTCGGGCTCTACTGGGCCCTGTCGGGCCCTGTCGGGCCCTGTCGGGCTCTGTCGGGCTCTGTCGGGCTCTGTCGGGCTCTACTGGGCCCTGTCGGGCTCTGTCGGGCTCTGTCGGGCCCTGTCGGGCTCTGTCGGGCTCTGTCGGGCTCTGTTGGGCTCTACTGGGCTCTGTCGGGTTCTACTGGGCTCTACTGGGCCCTGTCGGGCTCTGTCGGGCCCTGTCGGGCTCTGTCGGGCTCTACTGGGCCCTGTCGGGCTCTGTCGGGCTCTGTGGGGCCCTGTCGGGCTCTGTCGGGCTCTGTCGGGCTCTGTCGGGCCCTGTCGGGCTCTGCCGGGCCCTGTCGGGCTCTGTCGGGCTCTGTCGGGCCCTGTCGGGCTCTGTCGGGCTCTGTCGGGCTCTGTCGGGCTCTACTGGGCCCTGTCGGGCTCTGTCGGGCTCTGTCGGGCCCTGTCGGGCTCTGTCGGGCTCTACTGGGCCCTGTCGGGCTCTGTCGGGCTCTGTCGGGCTCTGTCGGGCTCTACTGGGCTCTACTGGGCTCTGTCGGGCTCTACTGGGCCCTGTCGGGCTCTGTCGGGCTCTGTCGGGCTCTGTCGGGACCTGTCGGGCTCTGTCGGGCTCTGTCGTGCCCTGTCGGGCTCTGTCGGGCTCTGTCGGGCCCTGTCGGGCTCTGTCGGGCCCTGTCGGGCCCTGTCGGGCCCTGTCGGGCTCTGTCGGGCTCTGTCGGGCCCTGTCGGGCTCTGTCGGGCTCTGTCGGGCTCTATCGGGCTCTACTGGGCCCTGTCGGGCCCTGTCGGGCTCTGTCGGGCCCTGTCGGGCTCTGTCGGGCTCTGTCGGGCTCTGTCGGGTTCTACTGGGCCCTGTCGGGCTCTGTCGGGCTCTGTCGGGCCCTGTCGGGCCCTGTCGGGCTCTGTCAGGCTCTGTCGGGCTCTGTCGGGCTCTACTGGGCCCTGTCGGGCCCTGTCGGGCCCTGTCGGGCTCTACTGGGCTCTACTGGGCTCTGTCGGGCTCTTTCGGGCTCTACTGGGCCCTGTCGGGCCTTGTCGGGCCCTGTCGGGCTCTGTCGGGCCCTGTCGGGCCCTGTCGGGCTCTGTCGGGCTCTGTCGGGCCCTGTCGGGCTCTGTCGGGCTCTACTGGGCTCTACTGGGCTCTGTCGGGCTCTGTCGGGCTCTACTGGGCCCTGTCGGGCCCTGTCGGGCCCTGTCGGGCTCTGTCGGGCTGTGTCGGGCTCTACTGGGCCCTGTCGGGCTCTGTCGGGCCCTGTCGGGATCTGTCGCGCTCTGTCGGGTTCTGTCGGGCCCTGTCGGGCTCTGTCGGGCTCTGTCGGGCTCTGTCGGGCTCTACTGGGCTCTGTCGGGCTCTGTCGGGCTCTGTTGGGCTCTACTGGGCCCTGTCGGGCTCTGTCGGGCTCTGTCGGGCTCTGTCGGGCCCTGTCGGGCTCTGTCGGGCCCTGTCGGGCCCTGTCGGGCTCTGTCGGGCTCTGTCGGGCCCTGTCGGGCTCTGTCGGGCTCTGTCGGGCTCTGTCGGGCTCTACTGGGCCCGGTCGGGCTCTGTCGGGCTCTGTCGGGCTCTGTCGGGCCCTGTCGGGCTCTGTCGGGCTCTACTGGACCCTGTCGGGCTCTGTCGGGCTCTGTCGGGCTCTGTCGGGCCCTGTCAAGCTCTGTCGGGCTCTGTCGGGTTCTACTGGGCTCTGTCGGGCGCTGTCGGTCTCTGTCGGGCTCTGTCGGGCTCTGTCGGGCCCTGTCGGGCTCTGTCGGGCCCTGTCGGGCCCTGTGGGGCTCTGTCGGGCTCTGTCGGGCTCTGTCGGGCTCTTCTGGGCTCTGTCGGGCTCTACTGGGCTCTACTGGGCCCTGTCGGGCTCTGTCGGGCTCTGTCGGGCTCTGTCGGGCTCTACTGGGCTCTGTCGGGCCCTGTCGGGCCCTGTCGGGCTCTGTCGGGCTCTGTCGGGCCCTGTCGGGCTCTGTCGGGCTCTGTCGGGCTCTGTCGGGCTCTACTGGGCTCTGTCGGGCTCTGTCGGGCTCTGTCGGGCTCTACTGGGCCCTGTCGGGCCCTGTCGGGCTCTGTCGGGCTCTGTCGGGCTCTGTCGGGCTCAACTGGTCTCTGTCGGGCTCTGTCGGGTTCTGTCGGGCTCTGTCGGGCTCTGTCGGGCTCTGTCGGGCTCTACTGGGCTCTACTGGGCTCTGTCGGGCTCTGTCGGTCTCTACTGGGCCCTGTCGGGCTCTGTCGGGCTCTGTCGGGCCCTGTCGGGCCCTGTCGGGCTCTGTCGGGCTCTGTCGGGCCCTGTCGGGTTCTGTCGGGCTCTGTCGGGCTCTGTCGGGCCCTGTCGGGCCCTGTCGGGCTCTGTCGGGCCCTGTCGGGCTCTGTCGGGCTCTGTCGGGCTCTGTCGGGCCCTGTCGGGCTCTGTCGGGCTCTACTGGACCCTGTCGGGCCCTGTCGGGCTCTGTCGGGCTCTGTCGGGCCCTGTCGGGCTCTGTCGGGCTCTGTCGGGCTCTGTCGGGCTCTACTGGGCCCTGTCGGGCGCTGTCGGGCTCTGTCGGGCTCTGTCGGGCTCTGTCGGGCCCTGTCGGGCTCTGTCGGGCCCTGTCGGGCCCTGTGGGGCTCTGTCGGGCTCTGTCGGGCTCTGTCGGGCTCTACTGGGCTCTGTCGGGCTCTACTGGGCTCTACTGGGCCCTGTCGGGCTCTGTCGGGCTCTGTCGGGCTCTGTCGGGCTCTACTGGGCTCTGTCGGGCCCTGTCGGGCCCTGTCGGGCTCTGTCGGGCTCTGTCGGGCCCTGTCGGGTTCTGTCGGGTTCTGTCGGGCTCTGTCGGGCTCTGTCGGGCTCTGTCGGGCTCTACTGGGCTCTACTGGGCTCTGTCGGGCTCTGTCGGTCTCTACTGGGCCCTGTCGGGCTCTGTCGGGCCCTGTCGGGCCCTGTCGGGCTTTGTCGGGCCCTGTCGGGCCCTGTCGGGCTCTGTCGGGCTCTGTCGGGCTCTGTCGGGCTCTACTGGGCCCTGTCGGGCTCTGTCGGGCCCTGTCGGGCTCTGTCGGGCTCTACTGGACCCTGTCGGGCTCTGTCGGGCTCTGTCGGGCTCTGTCGGGCCCTGTCAAGCTCTGTCGGGCTCTGTCGGGTTCTACTGGGCTCTGTCGGGCGCTGTCGGTCTCTGTCGGGCTCTGTCGGGCTCTGTCGGGCCCTGTCGGGCTCTGTCGGGCCCTGTCGGGCCCTGTGGGGCTCTGTCGGGCTCTGTCGGGCTCTGTCGGGCTCTACTGGGCTCTGTCGGGCTCTACTGGGCTCTACTGGGCCCTGTCGAGCTCTGTCGGGCTCTGTCGGGCTCTGTCGGGCTCTACTGGGCTCTGTCGGGCCCTGTCGGGCCCTGTCGGGCTCTGTCGGGCTCTGTCGGGCCCTGTCGGGCTCTGTCGGGCTCTGTCGGGCTCTGTCGGGCTCTACTGGGCTCTGTCGGGCTCTGTCGGGCTCTACTGGGCCCTGTCGGGCCCTGTCGGGCTCTGTCGGGCTCTGTCGGGCTCTGTCGGGCTCAACTGGTCTCTGTCGGGCTCTGTCGGGTTCTGTCGGGCTCTGTCGGGCTCTGTCGGGCTCTGTCGGGCTCTACTGGTCTCTACTGGGCTCTGTCGGGCTCTGTCGGTCTCTACTGGGCCCTGTCGGGCTCTGTCGGGCTCTGTCGGGCCCTGTCGGGCCCTGTCGGGCTCTGTCGGGCTCTGTCGGGCCCTGTCGGGTTCTGTCGGGCTCTGTCGGGCTCTGTCGGGCCCTGTCGGGCCCTGTCGGGCTCTGTCGGGCCCTGTCGGGCTCTGTCGGGCTCTGTCGGGCTCTACTGGGCCCTGTCGGGCTCTGTTGGGCCCTGTCGGGCCCTGTCGGGCTCTGTCGGGCTCTGTCGGGACCTGTCGGGCTCTGTCGGGCTCTGTCGGGCTCTGTCGGGCTCTACTGGGCCCTGTCGGGCTCTGTCGGGCTCTGTCGGGCTCTGTCGGGCCCTGTCGGGCTCTGTCGGGCTCTACTGGGCTCTGTCGGGCTCTGTCGGGCTCTGTCGGGCCCTGTCGGGCTCTGTCGGGCTCTGTCGGGCTCTGTCGGGCTCTACTGGGCCCTGTCGGGCGCTGTCGGGCTCTGTCGGGCTCTGTCGGGCTCTGTCGGGCCCTGTCGGGCTCTGTCGGGCTCTGTCGGGCTCTGTCGGGCTCTACTGGGCCCTGTCGGGTTCTGTCGGGCTCTGTCGGGCTCTGTCGGGCTCTATCGGGCTCTACTGGGCCCTGTCGGGCCCTGTCGGTCTCTGTCGGGCTCTGTCGGGCCCTGTCGGGCCCTGTCGGGCTCTACTGGGCCCTGTCGGGCTCTGTCGGGCTCTGTCGGGCCCTTTCGGGCCCTGTCGGGCTCTGTCAGGCTCTGTCGGGCTCTGTCGGGCTCTACTGGGCCCTGTCGGGCCCTGTCGGGCCCTGTCGGGCTCTACTGGGCTCTACTGGGCTCTGTCGGGCTCTGTCGGGCTCTACTGGGCCCTGTCGGGCTCTGTCGGGCTCTGTCGGGCCCTGTCGGGCCCTGTCGGGCTCTGTCGGGCCCTGTCGGGCCCTGTCGGGCTCTGTCGGGCTCTGTCGGGCTCTACTGGGCCCTGTCGGGCCCTGTCGGGCCCTGTCGGTCCCTGTCGGGCTCTGTCGGGCTCGGTCGGGCTCTGTCGGGCCCTGTCGGGCTCTGTCGGGCTCTGTCGGGCTCTGTCGGGCCCTCTCGGGCTCTGTCGGGCTCTACTGGGCCCTGTCGGGCCCTGTCGGGCTCTGTCGGGCCCTGTCGGGCCCTGTCGGGCTCTGTCGGGCTCTGTCGGGCTCTGTCGGGCTCTACTGGGCCCTGTCGGACTCTGTCGGGCTCTGTCGGGCTCTGTCGGGCTCTGTCGGGCTCTGACGGTTTCTGTCGGGCCCTGTCGGGCCCTGTCGGGCTCTGTCGGGCTCTGTCGGGCTCTGTCGGGCTCTACTGGGCCCTGTCGGGCTCTGTCGGGCTCTGTCGGGCCGTGTCGGTCTCTGTCGGGCTCTGTCGGGCCCTGTCGGGCTCTGTCGGGCTCTGTCGGGCTCTGTCGGGCCCTGTCGGGCTCTGTCGGGCTCTGTCGGGCTCTGTCGGGCCCTGTCGGGCTCTGTCGGGCCCTGTCGGGCTCTGTCGGGCTCTGTCGGGCCCTGTCGGGCTCTGTCGGGCTCTACTGGGCTCTACTGGGCTCTGTCGGGCTCTCTCGGGCTCTACTGGGCCCTGTCGGGCCCTGTCGGGCCCTGTCGGGCTCTGTCGGGCTGTGTCGGGCTCTACTGGGCCCTGTCAGGCTCTGTCGGGCCCTGTCGGGCTCTGTCAGGCTCTGTCGGGCCCTGTCGGGCCCTGTCGGGCTCTGTCGGGCCCTGTCGGGCTCTGTCGGGCTCTACTGGGCTCTGTCGGGCTCTGTCGGGCTCTACTGGGCCCTGTCGGGCTCTGTCGGGCCCTGTCGGGCCCTGTCGGGCTCTGTAGGGCTCTGTCGGGCCCTGTCGGGCTCTGTCGGGCTCTGTCGGGCTCTGTCGGGCTCTACTGGGCCCTGTCGGGCTCTGTCGGGCTCTGTCGGGCTCTGTCGGGCCCTGTCGGGCTCTGTCGGGCTCTACTGGACCCTGTCGGGCCCTGTCGGGCTCTGTCGGGCTCTGTCGGGCCCTGTCGGGCTCTGTCGGGCTCTGTCGGGCTCTGTCGGGCTCTACTGGGCCCTGTCGGGCGCTGTCGGGCTCTGTCGGGCTCTGTCGGGCTCTGTCGGGCCCTGTCGGGCTCTGTCGGGCCCTGTCGGGCCCTGTGGGGCTCTGTCGGGCTCTGTCGGGCTCTGTCGGGCTCTACTGGGCTCTGTCGGGCTCTACTGGGCTCTACTGGGCCCTGTCGGGCTCTGTCGGGCTCTGTCGGGCTCTGTCGGGCTCTACTGGGCTCTGTCGGGCTCTGTCGGGCCCTGTCGGGCTCTGTCGGGCTCTGTCGGGCCCTGTCGGGTTCTGTCGGGTTCTGTCGGGCTCTGTCGGGCTCTGTCGGGCTCTGTCGGGCTCTACTGGGCTCTACTGGGCTCTGTCGGGCTCTGTCGGTCTCTACTGGGCCCTGTCGGGCTCTGTCGGGCCCTGTCGGGCCCTGTCGGGCTTTGTCGGGCCCTGTCGGGCCCTGTCGGGCTCTGTCGGGCTCTGTCGGGCTCTGTCGGGCTCTACTGGGCCCTGTCGGGCTCTGTCGGGCTCTGTCGGGCTCTGTCGGGCTCTGTCGGGCTCTGACGGGTTCTGTCGGGCTCTGTCGGGCTCTACTGGGCCCTGTCGGGCCCTGTCGGGCCCTGTCGGGCTCTGTCGGGCTCTACTGGGCCCTGTCGGGCTCTGTCGGGCCCTGTCGGGCTCTGTCGGGCTCTGTCGGGCCCTGTCGCGCTCTGTCGGGCTCTGTCGGGCTCTGTCGGGCTCTACTGGGCTCTGTCGGGTTCTACTGGCCTCTACTGGGCCCTGTCGGGCTCTGTCGGGCTCTGTCGGGCTCTGTCGGGCCCTGTCGGGCTCTGTCGAGCTCTGTCGGGCCCTGTCGGGCCCTGTCGGGCTCTGTCGGGCTCTGTCGGTCCCTGTCGGGCTCTGTCGGGCTCTGTCGGGCTCTGTCGGGCTCTACTGGGCCCTGTCGGGCTCTGTCGGGCTCTGTCGGGCCCTGTCGGGCTCTGTCGGGCCCTGTCGGGCTCTGTCGGGCTCTGTCGGGCTGTGTCGGGCTCTGTCGGGCTCTACTGGGCTCTACTGGGCTCTGTCGGGCTCTGTCGGGCTCTGTCGGGCTCTACTGGGCCCTATCGGGCCCTGTCGGGCTCTGTCGGGCTCTGTCGGGCTCTACTGGGACCTGTCGGGCCCTGTCGGGCTCTGTCGTGCCCTGTCGGGCCCTGTCGGGCTCTGTCGGGCCCTGTCGAGCTCTGTCATGCCCTGTCGGGCCCTGTCGGGCTCTGTCGGGCTCTGTCGGGCCCTGTCGGGCTCTGTCGGGCTCTGTCGGGCTCTGTCGGGCTCTACTGGGCCCTGTCGGGCCCTGTCGGGCTCTGTCGGGCTCTGTCGGGCTCTGTCGGGCTCTACTGGGCTCTGTCGGGCCCTGTCGGGCTCTGTCGGGCTCTGTCGGGCCCTGTCGGGCCCTGTCGGGCTCTGTCGGGCTCTGTCGGGCTCTACTGGGCTCTGTCGGGCTCTGTCGGGCTCTGTCGGGCTCTGTCGGGCTCTGTTGGGCTCTGTCGGGCTCTGTCGGGCCCTGTCGGGCCCTGTCGGGCTCTGTCGGGCTCTGTCGGGCTCTGTCGGGCTCTACTGGGCTCTGTTGGGCTCTGTCGGGCTCTGTCGGGCTCTACTGGGCTCTGTCGGGCTCTGTCGGGCTCTGTGGGGCCCTGTCGGGCTCTGTCGGGCCCTGTCGGGCCCTGTCGGGCTCTGTCGGGCTCTGTCGGGCCCTGTCGGGCTCTGTCGGGCTCTGTCGGGCTCTGTCGGGCTCTACTGGGCCCTGTCGGGCTCTGTCGGGCTCTGTCGGGACCTGTCGGGCTCTGTCGGGCTGTGTCGGGCCCTGTCGGGCTCTGTCGGGCTCTGTCGGGCTCTGTCGGGCTCTACTGGGCTCTACTGGGCCCTGTCGGGCTCTACTGAGCCCTGTCGGGCTCTGTCGGGCTCTGTCGGGCTCTGTCGGGCTCTGTCGGGCCCTGTCGGGCTCTGTCGGGCTCTGTCGTGCCCTGTCGGGCTCTGTCGGGCTCTGTCGGGCCCTGTCAGGCTCTATCGGGCCCTGTCGGGCTCTGTCGGGCCCTGTCGGGCCCTGTCGGTCTCTGTCGGGCTCTGTCAGGCTCTGTCGGGCTCTGTCGGGCTCTACTGGGCCCTGTCGGGCTCTACTGGGCTCTACTGGGCTCTGTCGGGCTCTGTTCGGCTCTACTGGGCCCTGTCGGGCCCTGTCGGGCCCTGTCGGGCTCTGTCGGGCTGTGTCGGGCTCTACTGGGCCCTGTCGGGCTCTGTCGGGCCCTGTCGGGCTCTGTCGGGCTCTGTCGGGCCCTGTCGGGCTCTGTCGGGCTCTGTCGGGCTCTGTCGGGCTCTACTGGGCTCTGTCGGGCTCTGTCGGGCTCTGTCGGGCTCTACTGGGCTCTGTCGGGCTCTGTCGGGCTCTGTCGGGCTCTGTCGGGCCCTGTCGGGCTCTGTCGGGCTCTGTCGGGCTCTGTCGGGCTCTGTCGGGCTCTACTGGGCCCTGTCGGGCTCTGTCGGGCTCTGTCGGGCCCTGTCGGGCCCTGTCGGGCTCTGTCAGGCTCTGTCGGGCTCTGTCGGGCTCTACTGGGCCCTGTCGGGCCCTGTCGGGCCCTGTCGGGCTCTACTGGGCTCTACTGGGCTCTGTCGGGGTCTTTCGGGCTCTACTGGGCCCTGTCGGGCCCTGTCGGGCCCTGTCGGGCTCTGTCGGGCCCTGTCGGGCCCTGTCAGGCTCTGTCGGGCTCTGTCGGGCCCTGTCGGGCTCTGTCGGGCTCTACTGGGCTCTACTGGGCTCTGTCGGGCTCTGTCGGGCTCTACTGGGCCCTGTCGGGCCCTGTCGGGCCCTGTCGGGCTCTGTCGGGCTGTGTCGGGCTCTACTGGGCCCTGTCGGGCTCTGTCGGGCCCTGTCGGGCTCTGTCGGGCTCTGTCGGGCTCTGTCGGGCTCTACTGGGCTCTGTCGGGCTCTGTCGGGCTCTGTCGGGCTCTACTGGGCCCTGTCGGGCTCTGTCGGGCTCTGTCGGGCTCTGTCGGGCCCTGTCGGGCTCTGTCGGGCTCTGTCGGGCCCTGTCGGGCTCTGTCGGGCTCTGTCGGGCTCTGTCGGGCTCTACTGGGCCCTGTCGGGCTCTGTCGGGCTCTTCTGGGCCCTGTCGGGCCCTGTCGGGCCCTGTCGGGCTCTACTGGGCCCTGTCGGGTTCTGTCGGGCTCTGTCGGGCTCTGTCGGGCTCTACTGGGCCCTGTCGGGCCCTGTCGGGCTCTGTCGGGCTCGGTCGGGCTCTGTCGGGCCCTGTCGGGCTCTGTCGGGCTCTGTCGGGCTCTGTCGGGCCCTCTCGGGCTCTGTCGGGCTCTACTGGGCCCTGTCGGGCCCTGTCGGGCTCTGTCGGGCTCTGTCGGGCCCTGTCGGGCCCTGTCGGGCTCTGTCGGGCTCTGTCGGGCTCTGTCGGGCTCTACTGGGCCCTGTCGGACTCTGTCGGGCTCTGTCGGGCTCTGTCGGGCTCTGTCGGGCTCTGACGGGTTCTGTCGGGCCCTGTCGGGCCCTGTCGGGCTCTGTCGGGCTCTGTCGGGCTCTGTCGAGCTCTACTGGGCCCTGTCGGGCTCTGTCGGGCTCTGTCGGGCCCTGTCGGGCTCTGTCGGGCTCTGTCGGGCTCTGTCGGGCTCTACTGGGCTCTGTCGGGTTCTACTGGGCTCTACTGGGCCCTGTCGGGCTCTGTCGGGCTCTGTCGGGCTCTGTCGGGCCCTGTCGGGCTCTGTCGGGCTATGTCGGGCTCTGTCGGGCCCTGTCGGGCTCTGTCGGGCCCTGTCGGACCCTGTCGGGCTCTGTCGGGCTCTGTCGGGCCCTGTTGGGCCCTGTCGGGCTCTGTCGGGCTCTGTCGGGCTCTGTCGGGCTCTACTGGGCCCTGTCGGGCTCTGTCGGGCTCTGTCGGGCCCTGTCGGGCTCTGTCGGGCTCTACTGGGCCCTGTCGGGCCCTGTCGGGCCCTGTCGGGCTCTGTCGGGCTCTGTCGGGCTCTGTCGGGCTCTACTGGGCTCTACTGGGCTCTGTCGGGCTCTACTGGGCCCTGTCGGGCTCTGTCGGGCTCTGTCGGGCTCTGTCGGGCCCTGTCGGGCTCTGTCGGGCTCTGTCGTGCTCTGTCGTGCCCTGTCGGGCTCTGTCGGGCTCTGTCGGGCCCTGTCGGGCTCTGTCGGGCCCTGTCGGGCCCTGTCGGGCCCTGTCGGGCTCTGTCGGGCTCTGTCGGGCCCTGTCGGGCTCTGTCGGGCTGTGTCGGGCTCTATCGGGCTCTACTGGGCCCTGTCGGGCCCTGTCGGGCTCTGTCGGGCCCTGTCGGGCCCTGTCGGGCTCTGTCGGGCTCTGTCGGGCTCTACTGGGCCCTGTCGGGCTCTGTCGGGCTCTGTCGGGCCCTGTCGGGCCCTGTCGGGCTCTGTCAGGCTCTGTCGGGCTCTGTCGGGCTCTACTGGGCCCTGTCGGGCCCTGTCGGGCCCTATCGGGCTCTACTGGGCTCTACTGGGCTCTGTCGGGCTCTTTCAGGCTCTACTGGGCCCTGTCGGGCCCTGTCGGGCCCTGTCGGGCTCTGTCGGGCCCTGTCGGGCCCTGTCGGGCTCTGTCGGGCTCTGTCGGGCCCTGTCGGGCTCTGTCGGGCTCTGCTGGGCTCTACTGGGCTCTGTCGGGCTCTCTCGGGGCTACTGGGCCCTGTCGGGCCCTGTCGGGCCCTGTCGGGCTCTGTCGGGCTGTGTCGGGCTCTACTGGGCCCTGTCAGGCTCTGTCGGGCCCTGTCGGGCTCTGTCAGGCTCTGTCGGGCCCTGTCGGGCCCTGTCGGGCTCTGTCGGGCCCTGTCGGGCTCTGTCGGGCTCTCTCGGGCCCTGTCGGGCCCTGTCGGGCTCTGTCGGGCCCTGTCGGGCCCTGTCGGGCTCTGTAGGGCTCTGTCGGGCCCTGTCGGGCTCTGTCGGGCTCTGTCGGGCTCTGTCGGGCTCTACTGGGCCCTGTCGGGCTCTGTCGGGCTCTGTCGGGCTCTGTCGGGCCCTGTCGGGCTCTGTCGGGCTCTACTGGACCCTGTCGGGCCCTGTCGGGCTCTGTCGGGCTCTGTCGGGCCCTGTCGGGCTCTGTCGGGCTCTGTCGGGCTCTGTCGTGCTCTACTGGGCCCTGTCGGGCGCTGTCGGGCTCTGTCGGGCTCTGTCGGGCTCTGTCGGGCCCTGTCGGGCTCTGTCGGGCCCTGTCGGGCCCTGTGGGGCTCTGTCGGGCTCTGTCGGGCTCTGTCGGGCTCTACTGGGCTCTGTCGGGCTCTACTGGGCTCTACTGGGCCCTGTCGGGCTCTGTCGGGCTCTGTCGGGCTCTGTCGGGCTCTACTGGGCTCTGTCGGGCCCTGTCGGGCCCTGTCGGGCTCTGTCGGGCTCTGTCGGGCCCTGTCGGGCTCTATCGGGTTCTGTCAGGCTCTGTCGGGCTCTGTCGGGCTCTGTCGGGCTCTACTGGGCTCTACTGGGCTCTGTCGGGCTCTGTCGTTCTCTACTGGGCCCTGTCGGGCTCTGTCGGGCTCTGTCGGGCTCTGTCGGGCTCTGTCGTTCTCTACTGGGCTCTGTCAGGCTCTGTCGGGCCCTGTCGGGCCCTGTCGGGCTCTGTCGGGCTCTGTCGGGCTCTGTCGGGCTCTACTGGGCCCTGTCGGGCTCTGTCGGGCTCTGTCGGGCTCTGTCGGGCTCTGACGGGTTCTGTCGGGCTCTGTCGGGCTCTACTGGGCCCTGTCGGGCCCTGTCGGGCCCTGTCGGGCTCTGTCGGGCTCTGTCGGGCTCTGTCGGGCTCTACTGGGCCCTGTCGGGCTCTGTCGGGCCCTGTCGGGCTCTGTCGGGCTCTGTCGGGCCCTGTCGCGCTCTGTCGGGCTCTGTCGGGCTCTGTCGGGCTCTACTGGGCTCTGTCGGGTTCTACTTGGCTCTACTGGGCCCTGTCGGGCTCTGTCGGGCTCTGTCGGGCTCTGTCGGGCCCTGTCGGGCTGTGTCGGGCTCTGTCGGGCCCTGTCGGGCCCTGTCGGGCTCTGTCGGGCTCTGTCGGTCCCTGTCGGGCTCTGTCGGGCTCTGTCGGGCTCTGTCGAGCTCTACTGGGCCCTGTCGGGCCCTGTCGGGCTCTGTCGGGCTCTGTGGGCTGTGTCGGGCTCTGTCGGGCTCTACGGGGCTCTACTGGGCTCTGTCGGGCTCTGTCGGGCTCTGTCGGGCTCTACTGGGCCCTGTCGGGCCCTGTCGGGCTCTGTCGGGCTCTGTCGGGCTCTGTCGGGCTCTACTGGGCCCTGTCGGGCCCTGTCGGGCTCTGTCGTGCCCTGTCGGGCCCTGTCGGGCTCTGTCGGGCCCTGTCGGGCCCTGTCGGGCTCTGTCGGGCTCTGTCGGGCCCTGTCGGGCTCTGTCGGGCTCTGTCGGGCTCTGTCGGGCTCTGTCGGGCTCTACTGGGCTCTGTCGGGCCCTGTCGGGCTCTGTCAGGCCCTGTCGGGCCCTGTCGGGCTCTGTCGGGCTCTGTCGGGCTCTACTGGGCTCTGTCGGGCTCTCTCGGGCTCTATCGGGCTCTGTCGGGCTCTGTCGGGCTCTGTTGGGCTCTGTCGGGCTCTGTCGGGCCCTGTCGGGACCTGTCGGGCTCTGTCGGGCTCTGTCGGGCTCTGTCGGGCTCTACTGGGCTCTGTCGGGCTCTGTCGGGCTCTGTCGGGCTCTACTGGGCCCTGTCGGGCTCTGTCGGGCTCTGTGGGGCCCTGTCGGGCTCTGTCGGGCTCTGTCGGGCTCTGTCGGGCCCTGTCGGGCTCTGTCGGACCCTATCGGGCCCTGTCGGGCTCTGTCGGGCTCTGTCGGGCCCTGTCAGGCTCTGTCGGGCTCTGTCGGGCTCTGTCGGGCTCTACTGGGCCCTGTCGGGCGCTGTCGGGCTCTGTCGGGCCCTGTCGGGCTCTGTCGGGCTCTACTGGGCCCTGTCGGGCTCTGTCGGGCTCTGTCGGGCTCTGTCGGGCTCTACTGGGCTCTACTGGGCTCTGTCGGGCTCTACTGGGCCCTGTCGGGCTCTGTCGGGCTCTGTCGGGCTCTGTCGGGCTCTGTCGGGCCCTGTCGGGCTCTGTCGGGCTCTGTCGTGCCCTGTCGGGCTCTGTCGGGCTCTGTCGGGCCCTGTCGGGCTCTATCGGGCCCTGTCGGGCTCTGTCGGGCTCTGTCGGGCCCTGTCGGGCCCTGTCGGGCTCTGTCGGGCTCTGTCGGGCCCTGTCGGGCTCTGTCGGGCTCTGTCGGGCTCTATCGGGCTCTACTGGGCCCTGTCGGGCCCTGTCGGGCTCTGTCGGGCCCTGTCGGTCTCTGTCGGGCTCTGTCGGGCTCTGTCGGGTTCTACTGGGCCCTGTCGGGCTCTGTCGGGCTCTGTCGGGCCCTGTCGGGCTCTACTGGGCCCTGTCGGGCCCTGTCGGGCCCTGTCGGGCTCTACTGGGCTCTACTGGGCTCTGTCGGGCTCTTTCGGGCTCTACTGGGCCCTGTCGGGCCCTGTCGGGCCCTGTCGGGCTCTGTCGGGCCCTGTCGGGCCCTGTCGGGCTCTGTCAGGCTCTGTCGGGCCCTGTCGGGCTCTGTCGGGCTCTACTGGGCTCTACTGGGCTCTGTCGGGCTCTGTCGGGCTCTGTCGGGCTGTGTCGGGCTCTACTGGGCCCTGTCGGGCTCTGTCGGGCCCTGTCGGGCTCTGTCGGGCTCTGTCGGGCCCTGTCGGGCTCTGTCGGGCTCTGTCGGGCTCTGTCGGGCTCTACTGGGCTCTGTCGGGCTCTGTCGGGCTCTGTCGGGCTCTACTGGGCCCTGTCGGGCTCTGTCGGGCTCTGTCGGGCTCTGTCGGGCTCTGTCGGGCCCTGTCGGGCTCTGTCGGGCCCTGTCGGGCTCTGTCGGGCTCTGTCGGGCCCTGTCGGGCTCTACTGGGCCCTGTCGGGCTCTGTCGGGCTCTACTGGGCCCTGTCGGGCTCTACTGGGCTCTACTGGGCCCTGTCGGGCTCTGTCGGGCTCTGTCGGGCTCTGTCGGGCTCTACTGGGCTCTGTCGGACCCTGTCGGGCCCTGTCGGGCTCTACTGGGCTCTGTCGGGCCCTGTCGGGCTCTGTCGGGCTCTGTCGGGCCCTGTCGGCCTCTGTCGGGCTCTGTCGGGCTCTGTCGGGCTCTACTGGGCTCTGTCGGGCTCTGTCGGGCTCTGTCGGGCTCAACTGGTCTCTGTCGGGCTCTGTCGGGTTCTGTCGGGCTCTGTCGGGCTCTGTCGGGCTCTACTGGGCTCTACTGGGCTCTGTCGGGCTCTGTCGGTCTCTACTGGGCCCTGTCGGGCTCTGTCGGGCTCTGTCGGGCCCTGTCGGGCCCTGTCGGGCTCTGTCGGGCTCTGTCGGGCCCTGTCGGGCTCTGTCGGGCTCTGTCGGGCTCTGTCGGGCCCTGTCAGGCCCTGTCGGGCTCTGTCGGGCCCTGTCGGGCTCTGTCGGGCTCTGTCGGGCTCTACTGGGCCCTGTCGGGCTCTGTTGGGCCCTGTCGGGCCCTGTCGGGCTCTGTCGGGCTCTGTCGGTACCTGTCGGGCTCTGTCGGGCTCTGTCGGGCTCTGTCAGGCTCTACTGGGCCCTGTCGGGCTCTGTCGGGCTCTGTCGGGCTCTGTCGGGCCCTGTCGGGCTCTGTCGGGCTCTACTGGGCTCTGTCGGGCTCTACTGGGCTCTGTCGGGCTCTGTCGGGCTCTGTCGGGCTCTACTGGGCTCTGTCGGGCTCTGTCGGGCTCTGTCGGGCCCTGTCGGGCTCTGTCGGGCCCTGTCGGGCTCTGTCGGGCTCTGTCGGGCCCTGTCGGGCTCTGTCGGGCTCTGTCGGGCTCTACTGGGCCCTGTCGGGCTCTGTCGGGCTCTGTCGGGCTCTGTCAGGCCCTGTCGGGCTCTTTCGGGCTCTACTGGACCCTGTCGGGCTCTGTCGGGCTCTGTCGGGATCTGTCGGGCCCTGTCGGGCTCTGTCGGGCTCTGTCGGGCTCTGTCGGGCTCTACTGGGCCCTGTCGGGCGCTGTCGGGCTCTGTCGGGCTCTGTCGGGCTCTGTCGGGCCCTGTCGGGCCCTGTGGGGCTCTGTCGGGCTCTGTCGGGCTCTGTCGGGCTCTACTGGGCTCTGTCGGGCTCTACTGGGCTCTACTGGGCCCTGTCGGGCTCTGTCGGGCTCTATCGGGCTCTGTCGGGCTCTACTGGGCTCTGTCGGGCCCTGTCGGGCCCTGTCGGGCTCTGTCGGGCTCTGTCGGGCCCTGTCGGGCTCTGTCGGGCTCTGTCGGGCTCTACTGGGCTCTGTCGGGCTCTGTCGGGCTCTGTCGGGCTCTACTGGGCCCTGTCGGGCCCTGTCGGGCTCTGTCGGGCTCTGTCGGGCTCTGTCGGGCTCAACTGGTCTCTGTCGGGCTCTGTCGGGTTCTGTCGGGCTCTGTCGGGCTCTGTCGGGCTCTGTCGGGCTCTACTGGGCTCTACTGGGCCCTGTCGGGCTCTGTTGGGCCCTGACGGGCCCTGTCGGGCTCTGTCGGGCTCTGTCGGTACCTGTCGGGCTCTGTCGGGCTCTGTCGGGCTCTGTCGGGCTCTACTGGGCCCTGTCGGGCTCTGTCGGGCTCTGTCGGGCTCTGTCGGGCTCTGTCGGGCTCTGTCGGTCTCTACTGGGCTCTACTGGGCTCTGTCGGGCTCTGTCGGTCTCTACTGGGCCCTGTCGGGCTCTGTCGGGCTCTGTCGGGCCCTGTCGGGCCCTGTCGGGCTCTGTCGGGCTCTGTCGGGCCCTGTCGGGCTCTGTCGGGCTCTGTCGGGCTCTGTCGGGCCCTGTCGGTCCCTGTCGGGCTCTGTCGGGCCCTGTCGGGATCTGTCGGGCTCTGTCGGGCTCTACTGGGCCCTGTCGGGCTCTGTTGGGCCCTGTCGGGCCCTGTCGGGCTCTGTCGGGCTCTGTCGGTACCTGTCGGGCTCTGTCGGGCTCTGTCGGGCTCTGTCGGGCTCTACTGGGCCCTGTCGGGCTCTGTCGGGCTCTGTCGGGCTCTGTCGGGCTCTACTGGGCTCTGTCGGGCTCTGTCGGGCTCTGTTGGGCCCTGTCGGGCTCTGTCGGGCTCTGTCGGGCTCTGTCGGGCTCTACTGGGCCCTGTCGGGCGCTGTCGGGCTCTGTCGGGCTCTGTCGGGCTCTGTCGGGCCCTGTCGGGCTCTGTCGGGCTCTGTCAGGTTCTGTCGGGCTCTACTGGGCCCTGTCGGGTTCTGTCGGGCTCTGTCGGGCTCTACTGGGCCCTGTCGGGCGCTGTCGGGCTCTGTCGGGCTCTGTCGGGCCCTGTCGGGCTCTGTCGGGCTCTGTCGTGCTCTGTCGGGCCCTGTCGGGCCCTGTCGGGCTCTGTCGGGCCCTGTCGGGCTCTGTCGGGCTCTGTCGGGCTCTACTGGGCCCTGTCGGGCTCTGTTGGGCCCTGTCGGGCCCTGTCGGGCTCTGTCGGGCTCTGTCGGTACCTGTCGGGCTCTGTCGGGCTCTGTCGGGCTCTGTCGGGCTCTACTGGGCCCTGTCGGGCTCTGTCGGGCTCTGTCGGGCTCTGTCGGGCTCTACTGGGCTCTGTCGGGCTCTGTCGGGCTCTGTCGGGCCCTGTCGGGCTCTGTCGGGCTCTGTCGGGCTCTGTCGGGCTCTACTGGGCCCTGTCGGGCGCTGTCGGGCTCTGTCGGGCTCTGTCGGGCTCTGTCGGGCCCTGTCGGGCTCTGTCGGGCTCTGTCGGGTTCTGTCGGGCTCTACTGGGCCCTGTCGGGTTCTGTCGGGCTCTGTCGGGCTCTGTCGGGCTCTACTGGGCCCTGTCGGGCCCTGTCGGGCTCTGTCGGGCTCGGTCGGGCTCTGTCGGGCTCTGTCGGGCTCTGTCGGGCCCTCTCGGGCTCTGTCGGGCTCTACTGGGCCCTGTCGGGCCCTGTCGGGCTCTGTCGGGCTCTACTGGGCCCTGTCGGGCCCTGTCGGGCTCTGTCGGGCTCTGTCGGGCTCTGTCGGGCTCTACTGGGCCCTGTCGGACTCTGTCGGGCTCTGTCGGGCTCTGTCGGGCTCTGACGGGTTCTGTCGGGCTCTGTCGGGCTCTACTGGGCCCTGTCGGGCCCTGTCGGGCCCTGTCGGGCTCTGTCGGGCTCTGTCGGGCTCTGTCGGGCTCTACTGGGCCCTGTCGGGCTCTGTCGGGCTCTGTCGGGCCCTGTCGGGCTCTGTCGGGCTCTGTCGGGCTCTGTCGGGTTCTACTGGGCTCTACTGGGCCCTGTCGGGCTCTGTCGGGCCCTGTCGGGCTCTGTCGGGCTCTGTCGGGCCCTGTCGGGCCCTGTTGGGCTCTGTCGGGCTCTGTCGGTCCCTGTCGGGCTCTGTCGGGCTCTGTCGGGCTCTGTCGGGCTCTACTGGGCCCTGTCGGGCTCTGTCGGGCTCTGTCGGGCCCTGTCGGGCTCTGTCGGGCTCTGTCGGGCCCTGTCGGGCTCTGTCGGGCTCTGTCGGGCTCTATCGGGCTCTACTGGGCCCTGTCGGGCCCTGTCGGGCTCTGTCGGGCCCTGTCGGTCTCTGTCGGGCTCTGTCGGGCTCTACTGGGCCCTGTCGGGCCCTGTCGGGCTCTGTCGGGCCCTGTCGGTCTCTGTCGGGCTCTGTCGGGCTCTGTCGGGTTCTACTGGGCCCTGTCGGGCTCTGTCGGGCTCTGTCGGGCCCTGTCGGGCTCTACTGGGCCCTGTCGGGCCCTGTCGGGCCCTGTCGGGCTCTACTGGGCTCTACTGGGCTCTGTCGGGCTCTTTCGGGCTCTACTGGGCCCTGTCGGGCCCTGTCGGGCCCTGTCGGGCTCTGTCGGGCCCTGTCGGGCCCTGTCGGGCTCTGTCGGGCTCTGTCGGGCCCTGTCGGGCTCTGTCGGGCTCTACTGGGCTCTACTGGGCTCTGTCGGGCCCTGTCGGGCTCTGTCGGGCTCTGTCGGGCTCTATCGGGCTCTACTGGGCCCTGTCGGGCCCTGTCGGGCTCTGTCGGGCCCTGTCGGTCTCTGTCGGGCTCTGTCGGGCTCTACTGGGCCCTGTCGGGCCCTGTCGGGCTCTGTCGGGCTCTGTCGGGCCCTGTCGGGCTCTGTCGGGCTCTACTGGGCTCTACTGGGCTCTGTCGGGCTCTGTCGGGCTCTACTGGGCCCTGTCGGGCCCTGTCGGGCCCTGTCGGGCTCTGTCGGGCTGTGTCGGGCTCTACTGGGCCCTGTCGGGCTCTGTCGGGCCCTGTCGGGCTCTGTCGGGCTCTGTCGGGCCCTGTCGGGCTCTGTCGGGCTCTGTCGGGCTCTGTCGGGCTCTACTGGGCTCTGTCGGGCTCTGTCGGGCTCTGTCGGGCTCTACTGGGCCCTGTCGGGCTCTGTCGGGCTCTGTCGGGCCCTGTCGGGCTCTGTCGGGCCCTGTCGGGCTCTGTCGGGCTCTGTCGGGCCCTGTCGGGCTCTGTCGGGCTCTGTCGGGCTCTGTCGGGCTCTACTGGGCCCTGTCGGGCTCTACTGGGCTCTACTGGGCCCTGTCGGGCTCTGTCGGGCTCTGTCGGGCTCTGTCGGGCTCTACTGGGCTCTGTCGGACCCTGTCGGGCCCTGTCGGGCTCTGTCGGGCTCCTTCGGGCCCTGTCGGGCTCTGTCGGGCTCTGTCGGGCCCTGTCGGGCTCTGTCGGGCTCTGTCGGGCTCTGTCGGGCTCTACTGGGCTCTGTCGGGCTCTGTCGGGCTCTGTCGGGCTCTACTGGGCCCTGTCGGGCCCTGTCGGGCTCTGTCGGGCTCTGTCGGGCTCTGTCGGGCTCAACTGGTCTCTGTCGGGCTCTGTCGGGCCCTGTCGGGCTCTGTCGGGCTCTGTCGGGCCCTGTCGGGCTCTGTCGGGCTCTGTCGGGCTCTGTCGGGCCCTGTCAGGCCCTGTCGGGCTCTGTCGGGCCCTGTCGGGCTCTGTCGGGCTCTGTCGGGCTCTACTGGGCCCTGTCGGGCTCTGTTGGGCCCTGTCGGGCCCTGTCGGGCTCTGTCGGGCTCTGTCGGTACCTGTCGGGCTCTGTCGGGCTCTGTCGGGCTCTGTCGGGCTCTACTGGGCCCTGTCGGGCTCTGTCGGGCTCTGTCGGGCTCTGTCGGGCCCTGTCGGGCTCTGTCGGGCTCTACTGGGCTCTGTCGGGCCCTGTCGGGCTCTGTCGGGCTCTACTGGACCCTGTCGGGCTCTGTCGGGCTCTGTCGGGCTCTGTCGGGCCCTGTCAAGCTCTGTCGGGCTCTGTCGGGTTCTACTGGGCTCTGTCGGGCGCTGTCGGTCTCTGTCGGGCTCTGTCGGGCTCTGTCGGGCCCTGTCGGGCTCTGTCGGGCCCTGTCGGGCCCTGTGGGGCTCTGTCGGGCTCTGTCGGGCTCTGTCGGGCTCTACTGGGCTCTGTCGGGCTCTACTGGGCCCTGTCGGGCTCTGTCGGGCCCTGTCGGGCCCTGTGGGGCTCTGTCGGGCCCTGTCGGGCTCTGTCGGGCTCTGTCGGGCTCTGTCGGGCTCTACTGGGCTCTGTCGGGCCCTGTCGGGCCCTGTCGGGCTCTGTCGGGCTCTGTCGGGCCCTGTCGGGCTCTGTCGGGCTCTGTCGGGCTCTGTCGGGCTCTACTGGGCTCTGTCGGGCTCTGTCGGGCTCTGTCGGGCTCTACTGGGCCCTGTCGGGCCCTGTCGGGCTCTGTCGGGCTCTGTCGGGCTCTGTCGGGCTCAACTGGTCTCTGTCGGGCTCTGTCGGGTTCTGTCGGGCTCTGTCGGGCTCTGTCGGGCTCTGTCGGGCTCTACTGGGCTCTACTGGGCTCTGTCGAGCTCTGTCGGTCTCTACTGGGCCCTGTCGGGCTCTGTCGGGCTCTGTCGGGCCCTGTCGGGCCCTGTCGGGCTCTGTCGGGCTCTGTCGGGCCCTGTCGGGTTCTGTCGGGCTCTGTCGGGCTCTGTCAGGCCCTGTCGGGCCCTGTCGGGCCCTGTCGGGTTCTGTCGGGCTCTGTCGGGCTCTGTCGGGCTCTACTGGGCCCTGTCGGGCCCTGTCGGGCTCTGTCGGGCTCGGTCGGGCTCTGTCGGGCCCTGTCGGGCTCTGTCGGGCTCTGTCGGGCTCTGTCGGGCCCTCTCGGGCTCTGTCGGGCTCTACTGGGCCCTGTCGGGCACTGTCGGGCTCTGTCGGGCTCTACTGGGCCCTGTCGGGCCCTGTCGGGCTTTGTCGGGCTCTGTCGGGCTCTGTCGGGCTCTACTGGGCCCTGTCGGACTCTGTCGGGCTCTGTCGGGCTCTGTCGGGCTCTGACGGGTTCTGTCGGGCTCTGTCGGGCTCTACTGGGCCCTGTCGGGCCCTGTCGGGCCCTGTCGGGCTCTGTCGGGCTCTGTCGGGCTCTGTCGGGCTCTACTGGGCCCTGTCGGGCTCTGTCGGGCTCTGTCGGGCCCTGTCGGGCTCTGTCGGGCTCTGTCGGGCTCTGTCGGGCTCTACTGGGCTCTGTCGGGTTCTACTGGGCTCTACTGGGCCCTGTCGGGCTCTGTCGGGCCCTGTCGGGCTCTGTCGGGCTCTACTGGGCCCTGTCGGGCTCTGTCGGGCTCTGTGGGGCCCTGTCGGGCTCTGTCGGGCTCTGTCGGGCTCTGTCGGGCCCTGTCGGGCTCTGCCGGGCCCTGTCGGGCTCTGTCGGGCTCTGTCGGGCCCTGTCGGGCTCTGTCGGGCTCTGTCGGGCTCTGTCGGGCTCTACTGGGCCCTGTCGGGCTCTGTCGGGCTCTGTCGGGCCCTGTCGGGCTCTGTCGGGCTCTACTGGGCCCTGTCGGGCTCTGTCGGGCTCTGTCGGGCTCTGTCGGGCTCTACTGGGCTCTACTGGGCTCTGTCGGGCTCTACTGGGCCCTGTCGGGCTCTGTCGGGCTCTGTCGGGCTCTGTCGGGCCCTGTCGGGCTCTGTCGGGCTCTGTCGGGCCCTGTCGGGCTCTGTCGGGCTCTGTCGGGCCCTGTCGGGCTCTGTCGGGCCCTGTCGGGCCCTGTCGGGCCCTGTCGGGCTCTGTCGGGCTCTGTCGGGCCCTGTCGGGCTCTGTCGGGCTCTGTCGGGCTCTATCGGGCTCTACTGGGCCCTGTCGGGCCCTGTCGGGCTCTGTCGGGCCCTGTCGGGCTCTGTCGGGCTCTGTCGGGCTCTGTCGGGTTCTACTGGGCCCTGTCGGGCTCTGTCGGGCTCTGTCGGGCTCTGTCGGGCCCTGTCGGGCCCTGTCGGGCTCTGTCGGGCTCTGTCGGGCTCTGTCGGGCTCTACTGGGCTCTACTGGGCTCTGTCGGGCTCTACTGGGCCCTGTCGGGCTCTGTCGGGCTCTGTCGGGCTCTGTCGGGCCCTGTCGGGCTCTGTCGGGCTCTGTCGGGCCCTGTCGGGCTCTGTCGGGCTCTGTCGGGCCCTGTCGGGCTCTGTCGGGCCCTGTCGGGCCCTGTCGGGCCCTGTCGGGCTCTGTCGGGCTCTGTCGGGCCCTGTCGGGCTCTGTCGGGCTCTGTCGGGCTCTTTCGGGCTCTACTGGGCCCTGTCGGGCCTTGTCGGGCCCTGTCGGGCTCTGTCGGGCCCTGTCGGGCCCTGTCGGGCTCTGTCGGGCTCTGTCGGGCCCTGTCGGGCTCTGTCGGGCTCTACTGGGCTCTACTGGGCTCTGTCGGGCTCTGTCGGGCTCTACTGGGCCCTGTCGGGCCCTGTCGGGCCCGGTCGGGCTCTGTCGGGCTGTGTCGGGCTCTACTGGGCCCTGTCGGGCTCTGTCGGGCCCTGTCGGGCTCTGTCGCGCTCTGTCGGGTTCTGTCGGGCCCTGTCGGGCTCTGCTGGGCTCTGTCGGGCTCTGTCGGGCTCTACTGGGCTCTGTCGGGCTCTGTCGGGCTCTGTCGGGCTCTACTGGGCCCTGTCGGGCCCTGTCGGGCTCTGTCGGGCCCTGTCGGGCCCTGTCGGGCTCTGTCGGGCTCTGTCGGGCCCTGTCGGGCTCTGTCGGGCTCTGTCGGGCTCTGTCGGGCTCTACTGGGCCCGGTCGGGCTCTGTCGGGCTCTGTCGGGCTCTGTCGGGCCCTGTCGGGCTCTGTCGGGCTCTACTGGACCCTGTCGGGCTCTGTCGGGCTCTGTCGGGCTCTGTCGGGCCCTGTCAAGCTCTGTCGGGCTCTGTCGGGTTCTACTGGGCTCTGTCGGGCGCTGTCGGTCTCTGTCGGGCTCTGTCGGGCTCTGTCGGGCCCTGTCGGGCTCTGTCGGGCCCTGTCGGGCCCTGTGGGGCTCTGTCGGGCTCTGTCGGGCTCTGTCGGGCTCTACTGGGCTCTGTCGGGCTCTACTGGGCTCTACTGGGCCCTGTCGGGCTCTGTCGGGCTCTGTCGGGCTCTGTCGGGCTCTACTGGGCTCTGTCGGGCCCTGTCGGGCCCTGTCGGGCTCTGTCGGGCTCTGTCGGGCCCTGTCGGGCTCTGTCGGGCTCTGTCGGGCTCTGTCGGGCTCTACTGGGCTCTGTCGGGCTCTGTCGGGCCCTGTCGGGCTCTACTGGGCCCTGTCGGGCCCTGTCGGGCTCTGTCGGGCTCTGTCGGGCTCTGTCGGGCTCAACTGGTCTCTGTCGGGCTCTGTCGGGTTCTGTCGGGCTCTGTCGGGCTCTGTCGGGCTCTGTCGGGCTCTACTGGGCTCTACTGGGCTCTGTCGGGCTCTGTCGGTCTCTACTGGGCCCTGTCGGGCTCTGTCGGGCTCTGTCGGGCCCTGTCGGGCCCTGTCGGGCTCTGTCGGGCTCTGTCGGGCCCTGTCGGGTTCTGTCGGGCTCTGTCGGGCTCTGTCGGGCCCTGTCGGGCCCTGTCGGGCTCTGTCGGGCCCTGTCGGGCTCTGTCGGGCTCTGTCGGGCTCTACTGGGCCCTGTCGGGCTCTGTTGGGCCCTGTCGGGCCCTGTCGGGCTCTGTCGGGCTCTGTCGGGACCTGTCGGGCTCTGTCGGGCTCTGTCGGGCTCTGTCGGGCTCTACTGGGCCCTGTCGGGCTCTGTCGGGCTCTGTCGGGCTCTGTCGGGCCCTGTCGGGCTCTGTCGGGCTCTACTGGGCTCTGTCGGGCTCTGTCGGGCTCTGTCGGGCCCTGTCGGGCTCTGTCGGGCTCTGTCGGGCTCTGTCGGGCTCTACTGGGCCCTGTCGGGCGCTGTCGGGCTCTGTCGGGCTCTGTCGGGCTCTGTCGGGCCCTGTCGGGCTCTGTCGGGCTCTGTCGGGCTCTGTCGGGCTCTACTGGGCCCTGTCGGGTTCTGTCGGGCTCTGTCGGGCTCTGTCGGGCTCTACTGGGCCCTGTCGGGCCCTGTCGGGCTCTGTCGGGCTCGGTCGGGCTCTGTCGGGCCCTGTCGGGCTCTGTCGGGCTCTGTCGGGCTCTGTCGGTCCCTCTCGGGCTCTGTCGGGCTCTACTGGGCCCTGTCGGGCACTGTCGGGCTCTGTCGGGCTCTACTGGGCCCTGTCGGGCCCTGTCGGGCTTTGTCGGGCTCTGTCGGGCTCTGTCGGGCTCTACTGGGCCCTGTCGGACTCTGTCGGGCTCTGTCGGGCTCTGTCGGGCTCTGACGGGTTCTGTCGGGCTCTGTCGGGCTCTACTGGGCCCTGTCGGGCCCTGTCGGGCCCTGTCGGGCTCTGTCGGGCTCTGTCGGGCTCTGTCGGGCTCTACTGGGCCCTGTCGGGCTCTGTCGGGCTCTGTCGGGCCCTGTCGGGCTCTGTCGGGCTCTGTCGGGCTCTGTCGGGCTCTACTGGGCTCTGTCGGGTTCTACTGGGCTCTACTGGGCCCTGTCGGGCTCTGTCGGGCCCTGTCGGGCTCTGTCGGGCTCTGTCGGGCTCTGTTGGGCCCTGTCGGGCTCTGTCGGGCTCTGTCGGGCCCTGTCGGGCCCTGTCGGGCTCTGTCGGGCTCTGTCGGTCCCTGTCGGGCTCTGTCGGGCTCTGTCGGGCTCTGTCGGGCTCTACTGGGCCCTGTCGGGCTCTGTCGGGCTCTGTCGGGCTCTGTCGGGACCTGTCGGGCTCTGTCGGGCTCTGTCGGGCCCTGTCGGGCTCTGTCGGGCTCTGTCGGGCTGTGTCGGGCTCTGTCGGGCTCTACTGGGCTCTACTGGGCTCTGTCGGGCCCTGTCGGGCCCTGTCGGGCTCTGTCGGGCTCTGTCGGGCCCTGTCGGGCTCTCTCGGGCTCTGTCGGGCTCTGTCGGGCTCTACTGGGCCCTGTCGGGCCCTGTCGGGCTCTGTCGTGCCCTGTCGGGCCCTGTCGGGCTCTGTCAGGCCCTGTCGGGCTCTGTCGGGCTCTGTCGGGCTCTGTCGGGCTCTACTGGGCCCTGTCGGGCCCTGTCGGGCTCTGTCGGGCTCTGTCGGGCTCTGTCGGGCTCAACTGGTCTCTGTCGGGCTCTGTCGGGTTCTGTCGGGCTCTGTCGGGCTCTACTGGGCTCTACTGGGCTCTGTCGGGCTCTACTGGGCCCTGTCGGGCTCTGTCGGGCTCTGTCGGGCTCTGTCGGGCTCTGTCGGGCTCTGTCGTGCCCTGTCGGGCTCTGTCGGGCTCTGTCGGGCCCTGTCGGGCTCTGTCGGGCCCTGTCGGGCCCTGTCGGGCCCTGTCGGGCTCTGTCGGGCTCTGTCGGGCCCTGTCGGGCTCTGTCGGGCTCTGTCGGGCTCTATCGGGCTCTACTGGGCCCTGTCGGGCCCTGTCGGTCTCTGTCGGGCTCTGTCGGGCCCTGTCGGGCCCTGTCGGGCTCTACTGGGCCCTGTCGGGCTCTGTCGGGCTCTGTTGGGCTCTGTCGGGCTCTACTGGGCCCTGTCGGGCCCTGTCGGGCCCTGTCGGGCTCTACTGGGCTCTACTGGGCTCTGTCGGGCTCTGTCGGGCTCTACTGGGCCCTGTCGGGCTCTGTCGGGCTCTGTCGGGCCCTGTCGGGCCCTGTCGGGCTCTGTCGGGCCCTGTCGGGCCCTGTCGGGCTCTGTCGGGCTCTGTCGGGCTCTACTGGGCCCTGTCGGGCCCTGTCGGGCCCTGTCGGGCTCTACTGGGCCCTGTCGGGTTCTGTCGGGCTCTGTCGGGCTCTGTCGGGCTCTACTGGGCCCTGTCGGGCCCTGTCGGGCTCTGTCGGGCTCGGTCGGGCTCTGTCGGGCCCTGTCGGGCTCTGTCGGGCTCTGTCGGGCTCTGTCGGGCCCTCTCGGGCTCTGTCGGGCTCTACTGGGCCCTGTCGGGCCCTGTCGGGCTCTGTCGGGCCCTGTCGGGCCCTGTCGGGCTCTGTCGGGCTCTGTCGGGCTCTGTCGGGCTCTACTGGGCCCTGTCGGACTCTGTCGGGCTCTGTCGGGCTCTGTCGGGCTCTGTCGGGCTCTGACGGGTTCTGTCGGGCCCTGTCGGGCCCTGTCGGGCTCTGTCGGGCTCTGTCGGGCTCTGTCGGGCTCTACTGGGCCCTGTCGGGCTCTGTCGGGCTCTGTCGGGCCGTGTCGGTCTCTGTCGGGCTCTGTCGGGCCCTGTCGGGCTCTGTCGGGCTCTGTCGGGCTCTGTCGGGCCCTGTCGGGCTCTGTCGGGCTCTGTCGGGCCCTGTCGGGCCCTGTCGGGCTCTGTCGGGCCCTGTCGGGCTCTGTCGGGCTCTGTCGGGCCCTGTCGGGCTCTGTCGGGCTCTACTGGGCTCTACTGGGCTCTGTCGGGCTCTCTCGGGCTCTACTGGGCCCTGTCGGGCCCTGTCGGGCCCTGTCGGGCTCTGTCGGGCTGTGTCGGGCTCTACTGGGCCCTGTCAGGCTCTGTCGGGCCCTGTCGGGCTCTGTCAGGCTCTGTCGGGCCCTGTCGGGCCCTGTCGGGCTCTGTCGGGCCCTGTCGGGCTCTGTCGGGCTCTACTGGGCTCTGTCGGGCTCTGTCGGGCTCTACTGGCCCCTGTCGGGCTCTGTCGGGCCCTGTCGGGCCCTGTCGGGCTCTCTCGGGCTCTGTCGGGCCCTGTCGGGCTCTGTCGGGCTCTGTCGGGCTCTGTCGGGCTCTACTGGGCCCTGTCGGGCTCTGTCGGGCTCTGTCGGGCTCTGTCGGGCCCTGTCGGGCTCTGTCGGGCTCTACTGGACCCTGTCGGGCCCTGTCGGGCTCTGTCGGGCTCTGTCGGGCCCTGTCGGGCTCTGTCGGGCTCTGTCGGGCTCTGTCGGGCTCTACTGGGCCCTGTCGGGCGCTGTCGGGCTCTGTCGGGCTCTGTCGGGCTCTGTCGGGCCCTGTCGGGCTCTGTCGGGCCCTGTCGGGCCCTGTGGGGCTCTGTCGGGCTCTGTCGGGCTCTGTCGGGCTCTACTGGGCTCTGTCGGGCTCTACTGGGCTCTACTGGGCCCTGTCGGGCTCTGTCGGGCTCTGTCGGGCTCTGTCGGGCTCTACTGGGCTCTGTCGGGCCCTGTCGGGCCCTGTCGGGCTCTGTCGGGCTCTGTCGGGCCCTGTCGGGTTCTGTCGGGCTCTGTCGGGCTCTGTCGGGCCCTGTCGGGCCCTGTCGGGCTCTGTCGGGCCCTGTCGGGCTCTGTCGGGCTCTGTCGGGCTCTACTGGGCCCTGTCGGGCTCTGTTGGGCCCTGTCGGGCCCTGTCGGGCTCTGTCGGGCTCTGTCGGGACCTGTCGGGCTCTGTCGGGCCCTGTCGGGCTCTGTCGGGCTCTACTGGGCCCTGTCGGGCTCTGTCGGGCTCTGTCGGGCTCTGTCGGGCCCTGTCGGGCTCTGTCGGGCTCTACTGGGCTCTGTCGGGCTCTGTCGGGCTCTGTCGGGCCCTGTCGGGCTCTGTCGGGCTCTGTCGGGCTCTGTCGGGCTCTA
Source organism: Caloenas nicobarica (assembly GCF_036013445.1). Classification (NCBI taxonomy): domain Eukaryota; kingdom Metazoa; phylum Chordata; class Aves; order Columbiformes; family Columbidae; genus Caloenas; species Caloenas nicobarica. Next base: position 272,968 of record NW_027017043.1, read on the forward strand.
CTGGGCCCTGTCGGGCGCTGTCGGGCTCTGTCGGGCTCTGTCGGGCTCTGTCGGGCCCTGTCGGGCTCTGTCGGGCTCTGTCGGGCTCTGTCGGGCTCTACTGGGCCCTGTCGGGTTCTGTCGGGCTCTGTCGGGCTCTGTCGGGCTCTACTGGGCCCTGTCGGGCCCTGTCGGGCTCTGTCGGGCTCGGTCGGGCTCTGTCGGGCCCTGTCGGGCTCTGTCGGGCTCTGTCGGGCTCTGTCGGGCTCTACTGGGCCCTGTCGGGCACTGTCGGGCTCTGTCGGGCTCTACTGGGCCCTGTCGGGCCCTGTCGGGCTTTGTCGGGCTCTGTCGGGCTCTGTCGGGCTCTACTGGGCCCTGTCGGACTCTGTCGGGCTCTGTCGGGCTCTGTCGGGCTCTGACGGGTTCTGTCGGGCTCTGTCGGGCTCTACTGGGCCCTGTCGGGCCCTGTCGGGCCCTGTCGGGCTCTGTCGGGCTCTGTCGGGCTCTGTCGGGCTCTACTGGGCCCTGTCGGGCTCTGTCGGGCTCTGTCGGGCCCTGTCGGGCTCTGTCGGGCTCTGTCGGGCTCTGTCGGGCTCTACTGGGCTCTGTCGGGTTCTACTGGGCTCTACTGGGCCCTGTCGGGCTCTGTCGGGCCCTGTCGGGCTCTGTCGGGCTCTGTCGGGCTCTGTTGGGCCCTGTCGGGCTCTGTCGGGCTCTGTCGGGCCCTGTCGGGCCCTGTCGGGCTCTGTCGGGCTCTGTCGGTCCCTGTCGGGCTCTGTCGGGCTCTGTCGGGCTCTGTCGGGCTCTACTGGGCCCTGTCGGGCTCTGTCGGGCTCTGTCGGGCTCTGTCGGGACCTGTCGGGCTCTGTCGGGCTCTGTCGGGCCCTGTCGGGCTCTGTCGGGCTCTGTCGGGCTGTGTCGGGCTCTGTCGGGCTCTACTGGGCTCTACTGGGCTCTGTCGGGCCCTGTCGGGCCCTGTCGGGCTCTGTCGGGCTCTGTCGGGCCCTGTCGGGCTCTCTCGGGCTCTGTCGGGCTCTGTCGGGCTCTACTGGGCCCTGTCGGGCCCTGTCGGGCTCTGTCGTGCCCTGTCGGGCCCTGTCGGGCTCTGTCAGGCCCTGTCGGGCTCTGTCGGGCTCTGTCGGGCTCTGTCGGGCTCTACTGGGCCCTGTCGGGCCCTGTCGGGCTCTGTCGGGCTCTGTCGGGCTCTGTCGGGCTCAACTGGTCTCTGTCGGGCTCTGTCGGGTTCTGTCGGGCTCTGTCGGGCTCTACTGGGCTCTACTGGGCTCTGTCGGGCTCTACTGGGCCCTGTCGGGCTCTGTCGGGCTCTGTCGGGCTCTGTCGGGCCCTGTCGGGCTCTGTCGGGCTCTGTCGTGCCCTGTCGGGCTCTGTCGGGCTCTGTCGGGCCCTGTCGGGCTCTGTCGGGCCCTGTCGGGCCCTGTCGGGCCCTGTCGGGCTCTGTCGGGCTCTGTCGGGCCCTGTCGGGCTCTGTCGGGCTCTGTCGGGCTCTATCGGGCTCTACTGGGACCTGTCGGGCCCTGTCGGTCTCTGTCGGGGTCTGTCGGGCCCTGTCGGGCCCTGTCGGGCTCTACTGGGCCCTGTCGGGCTCTGTCGGGCTCTGTCGGGCTCTACTGGGCTCTACTGGGCTCTGTCGGGCTCTGTCGGGCTCTACTGGGCCCTGTCGGGCTCTGTCGGGCTCTGTCGGGCCCTGTCGGGCCCTGTCGGGCTCTGTCGGGCCCTGTCGGGCCCTGTCGGGCTCTGTCGGGCTCTGTCGGGCTCTACTGGGCCCTGTCGGGCCCTGTCGGGCCCTGTCGGGCTCTACTGGGCCCTGTCGGGTTCTGTCGGGCTCTGTCGGGCTCTGTCGGGCTCTACTGGGCCCTGTCGGGCCCTGTCGGGCTCTGTCGGGCTCGGTCGGGCTCTGTCGGGCCCTGTCGGGCTCTGTCGGGCTCTGTCGGGCTCTGTCGGGCCCTCTCGGGCTCTGTCGGGCTCTACTGGGCCCTGTCGGGCCCTGTCGGGCTCTGTCGGGCCCTGTCGGGCCCTGTCGGGCTCTGTCGGGCTCTGTCGGGCTCTGTCGGGCTCTACTGGGCCCTGTCGGACTCTGTCGGGCTCTGTCGGGCCCTGTCGGGCTCTGTCGGGCTCTGTCGGGCTCTACTGGGCTCTGTCGGGCTCTACTGGGCTCTACTGGGCCCTGTCGGGCTCTGTCGGGCTCTGTCGGGCTCTGTCGGGCTCTACTGGGCTCTGTCGGGCCCTGTCGGGCCCTGTCGGGCTCTGTCGGGCTCTGTCGGGCCCTGTCGGGTTCTGTCGGGCTCTGTCGGGCTCTGTCGGGCCCTGTCGGGCCCTGTCGGGCTCTGTCGGGCCCTGTCGGGCTCTGTCGGGCTCTGTCGGGCTCTACTGGGCCCTGTCGGGCTCTGTTGGGCCCTGTCGGGCCCTGTCGGGCTCTGTCGGGCTCTGTCGGGACCTGTCGGGCTCTGTCGGGCTCTGTCGGGCTCTGTCGGGCTCTACTGGGCCCTGTCGGGCTCTGTCGGGCTCTGTCGGGCTCTGTCGGGCCCTGTCGGGCTCTGTCGGGCTCTACTGGGCTCTGTCGGGCTCTGTCGGGCTCTGTCGGGCCCTGTCGGGCTCTGTCGGGCTCTGTCGGGCTCTGTCGGGCTCTACTGGGCCCTGTCGGGCGCTGTCGGGCTCTGTCGGGCTCTGTCGGGCTCTGTCGGGCTCTGTCGGGCTCTGTCGGGCTCTGTCGGGCTCTACTGGGCCCTGTCGGGTTCTGTCGGGCTCTGTCGGGCTCTGTCGGGCTCTACTGGGCCCTGTCGGGCCCTGTCGGGCTCTGTCGGGCTCGGTCGGGCTCTGTCGGGCCCTGTCGGGCTCTGTCGGGCTCTGTCGGGCTCTGTCGGGCCCTCTCGGGCTCTGTCGGGCTCTACTGGGCCCTGTCGGGCACTGTCGGGCTCTGTCGGGCTCTACTGGGCCCTGTCGGGCCCTGTCGGGCTTTGTCGGGCTCTGTCGGGCTCTGTCGGGCTCTACTGGGCCCTGTCGGACTCTGTCGGGCTCTGTCGGGCTCTGTCGGGCTCTGACGGGTTCTGTCGGGCTCTGTCGGGCTCTACTGGGCCCTGTCGGGCCCTGTCGGGCCCTGTCGGGCTCTGTCGGGCTCTGTCGGGCTCTGTCGGGCTCTACTGGGCCCTGTCGGGCTCTGTCGGGCTCTGTCGGGCCCTGTCGGGCTCTGTCGGGCTCTGTCGGGCTCTGTCGGGCTCTACTGGGCTCTGTCGGGTTCTACTGGGCTCTACTGGGCCCTGTCGGGCTCTGTCGGGCCCTGTCGGGCTCTGTCGGGCTCTGTCGGGCTCTGTTGGGCCCTGTCGGGCTCTGTCGGGCTCTGTCGGGCTCTGTCGGTCCCTGTCGGGCTCTGTCGGGCTCTGTCGGGCTCTGTCGGGCTCTACTGGGCCCTGTCGGGCTCTGTCGGGCTCTGTCGGGCTCTGTCGGGACCTGTCGGGCTCTGTCGGGCTCTGTCGGGCCCTGTCGGGCTCTGTCGGGCTCTGTCGGGCTGTGTCGGGCTCTGTCGGGCTCTACTGGGCTCTACTGGGCTCTGTCGGGCCCTGTCGGGCCCTGTCGGGCTCTGTCGGGCTCTGTCGGGCCCTGTCGGGCTCTCTCGGGCTCTGTCGGGCTCTGTCGGGCTCTACTGGGCCCTGTCGGGCCCTGTCGGGCTCTGTCGTGCCCTGTCGGGCCCTGTCGGGCTCTGTCAGGCCCTGTCGGGCTCTGTCGGGCTCTGTCGGGCTCTGTCGGGCTCTACTGGGCCCTGTCGGGCCCTGTCGGGCTCTGTCGGGCTCTGTCGGGCTCTGTCGGGCTCAACTGGTCTCTGTCGGGCTCTGTCGGGTTCTGTCGGGCTCTGTCGGGCTCTACTGGGCTCTACTGGGCTCTGTCGGGCTCTACTGGGCCCTGTCGGGCTCTGTCGGGCTCTGTCGGGCTCTGTCGGGCCCTGTCGGGCTCTGTCGGGCTCTGTCGTGCCCTGTCGGGCTCTGTCGGGCTCTGTCGGGCCCTGTCGGGCTCTGTCGGGCCCTGTCGGGCCCTGTCGGGCCCTGTCGGGCTCTGTCGGGCTCTGTCGGGCCCTGTCGGGCTCTGTCGGGCTCTGTCGGGCTCTATCGGGCTCTACTGGGACCTGTCGGGCCCTGTCGGTCTCTGTCGGGGTCTGTCGGGCCCTGTCGGGCCCTGTCGGGCTCTACTGGGCCCTGTCGGGCTCTGTCGGGCTCTGTCGGGCCCTTTCGGGCCCTGTCGGGCTCTGTCAGGCTCTGTCGCGCTCTGTCGGACTCTACTGGGCCCTGTCGGGCCCTGTCGGGCCCTGTCGGGCTCTACTGGGCTCTACTGGGCTCTGTCGGGCTCTGTCGGGCTCTACTGGGCCCTGTCGGGCTCTGTCGGGCTCTGTCGGGCCCTGTCGGGCCCTGTCGGGCTCTGTCGGGCCCTGTCGGGCCCTGTCGGGCTCTGTCGGGCTCTGTCGGGCTCTACTGGGCCCTGTCGGGCCCTGTCGGGCCCTGTCGGGCTCTACTGGGCCCTGTCGGGTTCTGTCGGGCTCTGTCGGGCTCTGTCGGGCTCTACTGGGCCCTGTCGGGCCCTGTCGGGCTCTGTCGGGCTCGGTCGGGCTCTGTCGGGCCCTGTCGGGCTCTGTCGGGCTCTGTCGGGCTCTGTCGGGCCCTCTCGGGCTCTGTCGGGCTCTACTGGGCCCTGTCGGGCCCTGTCGGGCTCTGTCGGGCCCTGTCGGGCCCTGTCGGGCTCTGTCGGGCTCTGTCGGGCTCTGTCGGGCTCTACTGGGCCCTGTCGGACTCTGTCGGGCTCTGTCGGGCTCTGTCGGGCTCTGTCGGGCTCTGACGGGTTCTGTCGGGCCCTGTCGGGCCCTGTCGGGCTCTGTCGGGCTCTGTCGGGCTCTGTCGGGCTCTACTGGGCCCTGTCGGGCTCTGTCGGGCTCTGTCGGGCCGTGTCGGTCTCTGTCGGGCTCTGTCGGGCCCTGTCGGGCTCTGTCGGGCTCTGTCGGGCTCTGTCGGGCCCTGTCGGGCTCTGTCGGGCTCTGTCGGGCTCTGTCGGGCCCTGTCGGGCTCTGTCGGGCCCTGTCGGGCTCTGTCGGGCTCTGTCGGGCCCTGTCGGGCTCTGTCGGGCTCTACTGGGCTCTACTGGGCTCTGTCGGGCTCTCTCGGGCTCTACTGGGCCCTGTCGGGCCCTGTCGGGCCCTGTCGGGCTCTGTCGGGCTGTGTCGGGCTCTACTGGGCCCTGTCAGGCTCTGTCGGGCCCTGTCGGGCTCTGTCAGGCTCTGTCGGGCCCTGTCGGGCCCTGTCGGGCTCTGTCGGGCCCTGTCGGGCTCTGTCGGGCTCTACTGGGCTCTGTCGGGCTCTGTCGGGCTCTACTGGGCCCTGTCGGGCTCTGTCGGGCCCTGTCGGGCCCTGTCGGGCTCTCTCGGGCTCTGTCGGGCCCTGTCGGGCTCTGTCGGGCTCTGTCGGGCTCTGTCGGGCTCTACTGGGCCCTGTCGGGCTCTGTCGGGCTCTGTCGGGCTCTGTCGGGTCCTGTCGGGCTCTGTCGGGCTCTACTGGACCCTGTCGGGCCCTGTCGGGCTCTGTCGGGCTCTGTCGGGCCCTGTCGGGCTCTGTCGGGCTCTGTCGGGCTCTGTCGGGCTCTACTGGGCCCTGTCGGGCGCTGTCGGGCTCTGTCGGGCTCTGTCGGGCTCTGTCGGGCCCTGTCGGGCTCTGTCGGGCCCTGTCGGGCCCTGTGGGGCTCTGTCGGGCTCTGTCGGGCTCTGTCGGGCTCTACTGGGCTCTGTCGGGCTCTACTGGGCTCTACTGGGCCCTGTCGGGCTCTGTCGGGCTCTGTCGGGCTCTGTCGGGCTCTACTGGGCTCTGTCGGGCCCTGTCGGGCCCTGTCGGGCTCTGTCGGGCTCTGTCGGGCCCTGTCGGGTTCTGTCGGGTTCTGTCGGGCTCTGTCGGGCTCTGTCGGGCTCTGTCGGGCTCTACTGGGCTCTACTGGGCTCTGTCGGGCTCTGTCGGTCTCTACTGGGCCCTGTCGGGCTCTGTCGGGCCCTGTCGGGCCCTATCGGGCTTTGTCGGGCCCTGTCGGGCCCTGTCGGGCTCTGTCGGGCTCTGTCGGGCTCTGTCGGGCTCTACTGGGCCCTGTCGGGCTCTGTCGGGCTCTGTCGGGCTCTGTCGGGCTCTGTCGGGCTCTGACGGGTTCTGTCGGGCTCTGTCGGGCTCTACTGGGCCCTGTCGGGCCCTGTCGGGCCCTGTCGGGCTCTGTCGGGCTCTACTGGGCCCTGTCGGGCTCTGTCGGGCCCTGTCGGGCTCTGTCGGGCTCTGTCGGGCCCTGTCGCGCTCTGTCGGGCTCTGTCGGGCTCTGTCGGGCTCTACTGGGCTCTGTCGGGTTCTACTGGCCTCTACTGGGCCCTGTCGGGCTCTGTCGGGCTCTGTCGGGCTCTGTCGGGCCCTGTCGGGCTCTGTCGAGCTCTGTCGGGCCCTGTCGGGCCCTGTCGGGCTCTGTCGGGCTCTGTCGGTCCCTGTCGGGCTCTGTCGGGCTCTGTCGGGCTCTGTCGGGCTCTACTGGGCCCTGTCGGGCTCTGTCGGGCTCTGTCGGGCTCTGTCGGGCTCTGTCGGGCCCTGTCGGGCTCTGTCGGGCTCTGTCGGGCCCTGTCGGGCTCTGTCGGGCTCTGTCGGGCTGTGTCGGGCTCTGTCGGGCTCTACTGGGCTCTACTGGGCTCTGTCGGGCTCTGTCGGGCTCTGTCGGGCTCTACTGGGCCCTATCGGGCCCTGTCGGGCTCTGTCGGGCTCTGTCGGGCTCTGTCGGGCTCTACTGGGACCTGTCGGGCCCTGTCGGGCTCTGTCGTGCCCTGTCGGGCCCTGTCGGGCTCTGTCGGGCCCTGTCGAGCTCTGTCATGCCCTGTCGGGCCCTGTCGGGCTCTGTCGGGCTCTGTCGGGCCCTGTCGGGCTCTGTCGGGCTCTGTCGGGCTCTGTCGGGCTCTACTGGGCCCTGTCGGGCCCTGTCGGGCCCTGTCGGGCTCTGTCGGGCTCTGTCGGGCTCTGTCGGGCTCTACTGGGCTCTTTCGGGCCCTGTCGGGCTCTGTCGGGCTCTGTCGGGCCCTGTCGGGCCCTGTCGGGCTCTGTCGGGCTCTGTCGGGCTCTACTGGGCTCTGTCGGGCTCTGTCGGGCTCTATCGGGCTCTGTCGGGCTCTGTCGGGCTCTGTTGGGCTCTGTCGGGCTCTGTCGGGCCCTGTCGGGCCCTGTCGGGCTCTGTCGGGCTCTGTCGGGCTCTGTCGGGCTCTACTGGGCTCTGTCGGGCTCTGTCGGGCTCTGTCGGGCTCTACTGGGCTCTGTCGGGCTCTGTCGGGCTCTGTGGGGCCCTGTCGGGCTCTGTCGGGCCCTGTCGGGCCCTGTCGGGCTCTGTCGGGCTCTGTCGGGCCCTGTCGGGCTCTGTCGGGCTCTGTCGGGCTCTGTCGGGCTCTACTGGGCCCTGTCGGGCTCTGTCGGGCTCTGTCGGGACCTGTCGGGCTCTGTCGGGCTCTACTGGGCCCTGTCGGGCTCTGTCGGGCTCTGTCGGGCTCTGTCGGGCTCTACTGGGCTCTACTGGGCCCTGTCGGGCTCTACTGAGCCCTGTCGGGCTCTGTCGGGCTCTGTCGGGCTCTGTCGGGCTCTGTCGGGCCCTGTCGGGCTCTGTCGGGCTCTGTCGTGCCCTGTCGGGCTCTGTCGGGCTCTGTCGGGCCCTGTCGGGCTCTATCGGGCCCTGTCGGGCTCTGTCGGGCCCTGTCGGGCCCTGTCGGTCTCTGTCGGGCTCTGTCAGGCTCTGTCGGGCTCTGTCGGGCTCTACTGGGCCCTGTCGGGCTCTACTGGGCTCTACTGGGCTCTGTCGGGGTCTTTCGGGCTCTACTGGGCCCTGTCGGGCCCTGTCGGGCCCTGTCGGGCTCTGTCGGGCCCTGTCGGGCCCTGTCAGGCTCTGTCGGGCTCTGTCGGGCCCTGTAGGGCTCTGTCGGGCTCTACTGGGCTCTACTGGGCTCTGTCGGGCTCTGTTCGGCTCTACTGGGCCCTGTCGGGCCCTGTCGGGCCCTGTCGGGCTCTGTCGGGCTGTGTCGGGCTCTACTGGGCCCTGTTGGGCTCTGTCGGGCCCTGTCGGGCTCTGTCGGGCTCTGTCGGGCCCTGTCGGGCTCTGTCGGGCTCTGTCGGGCTCTGTCGGGCTCTACTGGGCTCTGTCGGGCTCTGTCGGGCTCTGTCGGGCTCTACTGGGCTCTGTCGGGCTCTGTCGGGCTCTGTCGGGCTCTGTCGGGCCCTGTCGGGCTCTGTCGGGTTCTGTCGGGCTCTGTCGGGCTCTGTCGGGCTCTGTCGGGCTCTACTGGGCCCTGTCGGGCTCTGTCGGGCTCTGTCGGGCCCTGTCGGGCCCTGTCGGGCTCTGTCAGGCTCTGTCGGGCTCTGTCGGGCTCTACTGGGCCCTGTCGGGCCCTGTCGGGCCCTGTCGGGCTCTACTGGGCTCTACTGGGCTCTGTCGGGGTCTTTCGGGCTCTACTGGGCCCTGTCGGGCCCTGTCGGGCCCTGTCGGGCTCTGTCGGGCCCTGTCGGGCCCTGTCAGGCTCTGTCGGGCTCTGTCGGGCCCTGTCGGGCTCTGTCGGGCTCTACTGGGCTCTACTGGGCTCTGTCGGGCTCTGTCGGGCTCTACTGGGCCCTGTCGGGCCCTGTCGGGCCCTGTCGGGCTCTGTCGGGCTGTGTCGGGCTCTACTGGGCCCTGTCGGGCTCTGTCGGGCCCTGTCGGGCTCTGTCGGGCCCTGTCGGGCTCTGTCGGGCTCTGTCGGGCTCTGTCGGGCTCTACTGGGCTCTGTCGGGCTCTGTCGGGCTCTGTCGGGCTCTACTGGGCCCTGTCGGGCTCTGTCGGGCTCTGTCGGGCTCTGTCGGGCCCTGTCGGGCTCTGTCGGGCTCTGTCGGGCCCTGTCGGGCTCTGTCGGGCTCTGTCGGGCTCTGTCGGGCTCTACTGGGCCCTGTCGGGCTCTGTCGGGCTCTTCTGGGCCCTGTCGGGCCCTGTCGGGCCCTGTCGGGCTCTACTGGGCCCTGTCGGGTTCTGTCGGGCTCTGTCGGGCTCTGTCGGGCTCTAGTGGGCCCTGTCGGGCCCTGTCGGGCTCTGTCGGGCTCGGTCGGGCTCTGTCGGGCCCTGTCGGGCTCTGTCGGGCTCTGTCGGGCTCTGTCGGGCCCTCTCGGGCTCTGTCGGGCTCTACTGGGCCCTGTCGGGCCCTGTCGGGCTCTGTCGGGCTCTGTCGGGCCCTGTCGGGCCCTGTCGGGCTCTGTCGGGCTCTGTCGGGCTCTGTCGGGCTCTACTGGGCCCTGTCGGACTCTGTCGGGCTCTGTCGGGCTCTGTCGGGCTCTGTCGGGCTCTGACGGGTTCTGACGGGCCCTGTCGGGCCCTGTCGGGCTCTGTCGGGCTCTGTCGGGCTCTGTCGAGCTCTACTGGGCCCTGTCGGGCTCTGTCGGGCTCTGTCGGGCCCTGTCGGGCTCTGTCGGGCTCTGTCGGGCTCTGTCGGGCTCTACTGGGCTCTGTCGGGTTCTACTGGGCTCTACTGGGCCCTGTCGGGCTCTGTCGGGCTCTGTCGGGCTCTGTCGGGCCCTGTCGGGCTCTGTCGGGCTATGTCGGGCTCTGTCGGGCCCTGTCGGGCTCTGTCGGGCCCTGTCGGACCCTGTCGGGCTCTGTCGGGCTCTGTCGGGCCCTGTCGGGCTCTGTCGGGCTCTGTCGGGCTCTGTCGGGCTCTACTGGGCCCTGTCGGGCTCTGTCGGGCTCTGTCGGGCCCTGTCGGGCTCTGTCGGGCTCTACTGGGCCCTGTCGGGCCCTGTCGGGCCCTGTCGGGCTCTGTCGGGCTCTGTCGGGCTCTGTCGGGCTCTACTGGGCTCTACTGGGCTCTGTCGGGCTCTACTGGGCCCTGTCGGGCTCTGTCGGGCTCTGTCGGGCTCTGTCGGGCCCTGTCGGGCTCTGTCGGGCTCTGTCGTGCTCTGTCGTGCCCTGTCGGGCTCTGTCGGGCTCTGTCGGGCCCTGTCGGGCTCTGTCGGGCCCTGTCGGGCCCTGTCGGGCCCTGTCGGGCTCTGTCGGGCTCTGTCGGGCCCTGTCGGGCTCTGTCGGGCTGTGTCGGGCTCTATCGGGCTCTACTGGGCCCTGTCGGGCCCTGTCGGGCTCTGTCGGGCCCTGTCGGGCCCTGTCGGGCTCTGTCGGGCTCTGTCGGGCTCTACTGGGCCCTGTCGGGCTCTGTCGGGCTCTGTCGGGCCCTGTCGGGCCCTGTCGGGCTCTGTCAGGCTCTGTCGGGCTCTGTCGGGCTCTACTGGGCCCTGTCGGGCCCTGTCGGGCCCTATCGGGCTCTACTGGGCTCTACTGGGCTCTGTCGGGCTCTTTCAGGCTCTACTGGGCCCTGTCGGGCCCTGTCGGGCCCTGTCGGGCTCTGTCGGGCCCTGTCGGGCCCTGTCGGGCTCTGTCGGGCTCTGTCGGGCCCTGTCGGGCTCTGTCGGGCTCTACTGGGCTCTACTGGGCTCTGTCGGGCTCTCTCGGGGCTACTGGGCCCTGTCGGGCCCTGTCGGGCCCTGTCGGGCTCTGTCGGGCTGTGTCGGGCTCTACTGGGCCCTGTCAGGCTCTGTCGGGCCCTGTCGGGCTCTGTCAGGCTCTGTCGGGCCCTGTCGGGCCCTGTCGGGCTCTGTCGGGCCCTGTCGGGCTCTGTCGGGCTCTCTCGGGCCCTGTCGGGCCCTGTCGGGCTCTGTCGGGCCCTGTCGGGCCCTGTCGGGCTCTGTAGGGCTCTGTCGGGCCCTGTCGGGCTCTGTCGGGCTCTGTCGGGCTCTGTCGGGCTCTACTGGGCCCTGTCGGGCTCTGTCGGGCTCTGTCGGGCTCTGTCGGGCCCTGTCGGGCTCTGTCGGGCTCTACTGGACCCTGTCGGGCCCTGTCGGGCTCTGTCGGGCTCTGTCGGGCCCTGTCGGGCTCTGTCGGGCTCTGTCGGGCTCTGTCGTGCTCTACTGGGCCCTGTCGGGCGCTGTCGGGCTCTGTCGGGCTCTGTCGGGCTCTGTCGGGCCCTGTCGGGCTCTGTCGGGCCCTGTCGGGCCCTGTGGGGCTCTGTCGGGCTCTGTCGGGCTCTGTCGGGCTCTACTGGGCTCTGTCGGGCTCTACTGGGCTCTACTGGGCCCTGTCGGGCTCTGTCGGGCTCTGTCGGGCTCTGTCGGGCTCTACTGGGCTCTGTCGGGCCCTGTCGGGCCCTGTCGGGCTCTGTCGGGCTCTGTCGGGCCCTGTCGGGCTCTATCGGGTTCTGTCGGGCTCTGTCGGGCTCTGTCGGGCTCTGTCGGGCTCTACTGGGCTCTACTGGGCTCTGTCGGGCTCTGTCGTTCTCTACTGGGCCCTGTCGGGCTCTGTCGGGCCCTGTCGGGCCCTGTCGGGCTCTGTCGGGCCCTGTCGGGCCCTGTCGGGCTCTGTCGGGCTCTGTCGGGCTCTGTCGGGCTCTACTGGGCCCTGTCGGGCTCTGTCGGGCTCTGTCGGGCTCTGTCGGGCTCTGACGGGTTCTGTCGGGCTCTGTCGGGCTCTACTGGGCCCTGTCGGGCCCTGTCGGGCCCTGTCGGGCTCTGTCGGGCTCTGTCGGGCTCTGTCGGGCTCTACTGGGCCCTGTCGGGCTCTGTCGGGCCCTGTCGGGCTCTGTCGGGCTCTGTCGGGCCCTGTCGCGCTCTGTCGGGCTCTGTCGGGCTCTGTCGGGCTCTACTGGGCTCTGTCGGGTTCTACTTGGCTCTACTGGGCCCTGTCGGGCCCTGTCGGGCTGTGTCGGGCTCTGTCGGGCCCTGTCGGGCCCTGTCGGGCTCTGTCGGGCTCTGTCGGTCCCTGTCGGGCTCTGTCGGGCTCTGTCGGGCTCTGTCGAGCTCTACTGGGCCCTGTCGGGCTCTGTCGGGCTCTGTCGGGCTCTGTCGGGCCCTGTCGGGCCTCTGTCGGGCTCTGTCGGGCCCTGTCGGGCTCTGTCGGGCTCTGTTGGGCTGTGTCGGGCTCTGTCGGGCTCTACAGGGCTCTACTGGGCTCTGTCGGGCTCTGTCGGGCTCTGTCGGGCTCTACTGGGCCCTGTCGGGCCCTGTCGGGCTCTGTCGGGCTCTGTCGGGCTCTGTCGGGCTCTACTGGGCCCTGTCGGGCCCTGTCGGGCTCTGTCGTGCCCTGTCGGGCCCTGTCGGGCTCTGTCGGGCCCTGTCGGGCCCTGTCGGGCTCTGTCGGGCTCTGTCGGGCCCTGTCGGGCTCTGTCGGGCTCTGTCGGGCTCTGTCGGGCTCTACTGGGCCCTGTCGGGCCCTGTCGGGCCCTGTCGGCCTCTGTCGGGCTCTGTCGGGCTCTGTCGGGCTCTACTGGGATCTGTCGGGCCCTGTCGGGCTCTGTCAGGCCCTGTCGGGCCCTGTCGGGCTCTGTCGGGCTCTGTCGGGCTCTACTGGGCTCTGTCGGGCTCTCTCGGGCTCTATCGGGCTCTGTCGGGCTCTGTCGGGCTCTGTTGGGCTCTGTCGGGCTCTGTCGGGCCCTGTCGGGACCTGTCGGGCTCTGTCGGGCTCTGTCGGGCTCTGTCAGGCTCTACTGGGCTCTGTCGGGCTCTGTCGGGCTCTGTCGGGCTCTACTGGGCCCTGTCGGGCTCTGTCGGGCTCTGTGGGGCCCTGTCGGGCTCTGTCGGGCTCTGTCGGGCTCTGTCGGGCCCTGTCGGGCTCTGTCGGACCCTATCGGGCCCTGTCGGGCTCTGTCGGGCTCTGTCGGGCCCTGTCAGGCTCTGTCGGGCTCTGTCGGGCTCTGTCGGGCTCTACTGGGCCCTGTCGGGCTCTGTCGGGCTCTGTCGGGCCCTGTCGGGCTCTGTCGGGCTCTACTGGGCCCTGTCGGGCTCTGTCGGGCTCTGTCGGGCTCTGTCGGGCTCTACTGGGCTCTACTGGGCTCTGTCGGGCTCTACTGGGCCCTGTCGGGCTCTGTCGGGCTCTGTCGGGCTCTGTCGGGCCCTGTCGGGCTCTGTCGGGCTCTGTCGTGCCCTGTCGGGCTCTGTCGGGCTCTGTCGGGCCCTGTCGGGCTCTATCGGGCCCTGTCGGGCTCTGTCGGGCCCTGTCGGGCCCTGTCGGGCCCTGTCGGGCTCTGTCGGGCTCTGTCGGGCCCTGTCGGGCTCTGTCGGGCTCTGTCGGGCTCTATCGGGCTCTACTGGGCCCTGTCGGGCCCTGTCGGGCTCTGTCGGGCCCTGTCGGTCTCTGTCGGGCTCTGTCGGGCTCTGTCGGGTTCTACTGGGCCCTGTCGGGCTCTGTCGGGCTCTGTCGGGCCCTGTCGGGCTCTACTGGGCCCTGTCGGGCCCTGTCGGGCCCTGTCGGGCTCTACTGGGCTCTACTGGGCTCTGTCGGGCTCTTTCGGGCTCTACTGGGCCCTCTCGGGCCCTGTCGGGCCCTGTCGGGCTCTGTCGGGCCCTGTCGGGCCCTGTCGGGCTCTGTCAGGCTCTGTCGGGCCCTGTCGGGCTCTGTCGGGCTCTACTGGGCTCTACTGGGCTCTGTCGGGCTCTGTCGGGCTCTACTGGGCCCTGTCGGGCCCTGTCGGGCCCTGTCGGGCTCTGTCGGGCTGTGTCGGGCTCTACTGGGCCCTGTCGGGCTCTGTCGGGCCCTGTCGGGCTCTGTCGGGCTCTGTCGGGCCCTGTCGGGCTCTGTCGGGCTCTGTCGGGCTCTGTCGGGCTCTACTGGGCTCTGTCGGGCTCTGTCGGGCTCTGTCGGGCTCTACTGGGCCCTGTCGGGCTCTGTCGGGCTCTGTCGGGCTCTGTCGGGCTCTGTCGGGCCCTGTCGGGCTCTGTCGGGCCCTGTCGGGCTCTGTCGGGCTCTGTCGGGCCCTGTCGGGCTCTACTGGGCCCTGTCGGGCTCTGTCGGGCTCTACTGGGCCCTGTCGGGCTCTACTGGGCTCTACTGGGCCCTGTCGGGCTCTGTCGGGCTCTGTCGGGCTCTGTCGGGCTCTACTGGGCTCTGTCGGACCCTGTCGGGCCCTGTCGGGCTCTACTGGGCTCTGTCGGGCCCTGTCGGGCTCTGTCGGGCTCTGTCGGGCCCTGTCGGCCTCTGTCGGGCTCTGTCGGGCTCTGTCGGGCTCTACTGGGCTCTGTCGGGCTCTGTCGGGCTCTGTCGGGCTCTACTGGGCCCTGTCGGGCCCTGTCGGGCTCTGTCGGGCTCTGTCGGGCTCTGTCGGGCTCAACTGGTCTCTGTCGGGCTCTGTCGGGTTCTGTCGGGCTCTGTCGGGCTCTGTCGGGCTCTACTGGGCTCTACTGGGCTCTGTCGGGCTCTGTCGGTCTCTACTGGGCCCTGTCGGGCTCTGTCGGGCTCTGTCGGGCCCTGTCGGGCCCTGTCGGGCTCTGTCGGGCTCTGTCGGGCCCTGTCGGGCTCTGTCGGGCTCTGTCGGGCTCTGTCGGGCCCTGTCAGGCCCTGTCGGGCTCTGTCGGGCCCTGTCGGGCTCTGTCGGGCTCTGTCGGGCTCTACTGGGCCCTGTCGGGCTCTGTTGGGCCCTGTCGGGCCCTGTCGGGCTCTGTCGGGCTCTGTCGGTACCTGTCGGGCTCTGTCGGGCTCTGTCGGGCTCTGTCGGGCTCTACTGGGCCCTGTCGGGCTCTGTCGGGCTCTGTCGGGCTCTGTCGGGCCCTGTCGGGCTCTGTCGGGCTCTACTGGGCTCTGTCGGGCTCTAGTGGGCTCTGTCGGGCTCTGTCGGGCTCTGTCGGGCTCTACTGGGCTCTGTCGGGCTCTGTCGGGCTCTGTCGGGCCCTGTCGGGCTCTGTCGGGCCCTGTCGGGCTCTGTCGGGCTCTGTCGGGCCCTGTCGGGCTCTGTCGGGCTCTGTCGGGCTCTACTGGGCCCTGTCGGGCTCTGTCGGGCTCTGTCGGGCTCTGTCAGGCCCTGTCGGGCTCTTTCGGGCTCTACTGGACCCTGTCGGGCTCTGTCGGGCTCTGTCGGGATCTGTCGGGCCCTGTCGGGCTCTGTCGGGCTCTACTGGGCCCTGTCGGGCGCTGTCGGGCTCTGTCGGGCTCTGTCGGGCTCTGTCGGGCCCTGTCGGGCTCTGTCGGGCCCTGTCGGGCCCTGTGGGGCTCTGTCGGGCTCTGTCGGGCTCTGTCGGGCTCTACTGGGCTCTGTCGGGCTCTACTGGGCTCTACTGGGCCCTGTCGGGCTCTGTCGGGCTCTATCGGGCTCTGTCGGGCTCTACTGGGCTCTGTCGGGCCCTGTCGGGCCCTGTCGGGCTCTGTCGGGCTCTGTCGGGCCCTGTCGGGCTCTGTCGGGCTCTGTCGGGCTCTGTCGGGCTCTACTGGGCTCTGTCGGGCTCTGTCGGGCTCTGTCGGGCTCTACTGGGCCCTGTCGGGCCCTGTCGGGCTCTGTCGGGCTCTGTCGGGCTCTGTCGGGCTCAACTGGTCTCTGTCGGGCTCTGTCGGGTTCTGTCGGGCTCTGTCGGGCTCTGTCGGGCTCTGTCGGGCTCTACTGGGCTCTACTGGGCTCTGTCGGGCTCTGTCGGTCTCTACTGGGCCCTGTCGGGCTCTGTCGGGCTCTGTCGGGCCCTGTCGGGCCCTGTCGGGCTCTGTCGGGCCCTGTCGGGCTCTGTCGGGCTCTGTCGGGCTCTACTGGGCCCTGTCGGGCTCTGTTGGGCCCTGACGGGCCCTGTCGGGCTCTGTCGGGCTCTGTCGGTACCTGTCGGGCTCTGTCGGGCTCTGTCGGGCTCTGTCGGGCTCTACTGGGCCCTGTCGGGCTCTGTCGGGCTCTGTCGGGCTCTGTCGGGCTCTGTCGGGCTCTACTGGGCTCTACTGGGCTCTGTCGGGCTCTGTCGGTCTCTACTGGGCCCTGTCGGGCTCTGTCGGGCTCTGTCGGGCCCTGTCGGGCCCTGTCGGGCTCTGTCGGGCTCTGTCGGGCTCTACTGGGCCCTGTCGGGCTCTGTCGGGCCCTGTCGGGCTCTGTCGGGCTCTGTCGGGCTCTGTCGGGCCCTGTCGGGCCCTGTCGGGCTCTGTCGGGCCCTGTCGGGCTCTGTCGGGCTCTGTCGGGCTCTACTGGGCCCTGTCGGGCTCTGTTGGGCCCTGTCGGGCCCTGTCGGGCTCTGTCGGGCTCTGTCGGTACCTGTCGGGCTCTGTCGGGCTCTGTCGGGCTCTGTCGGGCTCTACTGGGCCCTGTCGGGCTCTGTCGGGCTCTGTCGGGCTCTGTCGGGCTCTACTGGGCTCTGTCGGGCTCTGTCGGGCTCTGTTGGGCCCTGTCGGGCTCTGTCGGGCTCTGTCGGGCTCTACTGGGCCCTGTCGGGCGCTGTCGGGCTCTGTCGGGCTCTGTCGGGCTCTGTCGGGCCCTGTCGGGCTCTGTCGGGCTCTGTCAGGTTCTGTCGGGCTCTACTGGGCCCTGTCGGGTTCTGTCGGGCTCTGTCGGGCTCTACTGGGCCCTGTCGGGCGCTGTCGGGCTCTGTCGGGCTCTGTCGGGCCCTGTCGGGCTCTGTCGGGCTCTGTCGGGCTCTGTCGGGCCCTGTCGGGCCCTGTCGGGCTCTGTCGGGCCCTGTCGGGCTCTGTCGGGCTCTGTCGGGCTCTACTGGGCCCTGTCGGGCTCTGTTGGGCCCTGTCGGGCGCTGTCGGGCTCTGTCGGGCTCTGTCGGGCCCTGTCGGGCTCTGTCGGGCTCTGTCGGGCTCTGTCGGGCCCTGTCGGGCCCTGTCGGGCTCTGTCGGGCCCTGTCGGGCTCTGTCGGGCTCTGTCGGGCTCTACTGGGCCCTGTCGGGCTCTGTCGGGCTCTGTCGGGCTCTGTCGGGCTCTACTGGGCTCTGTCGGGCTCTGTCGGGCTCTGTCGGGCCCTGTCGGGCTCTGTCGGGCTCTGTCGGGCTCTGTCGGGCTCTACTGGGCCCTGTCGGGCGCTGTCGGGCTCTGTCGGGCTCTGTCGGGCTCTGTCGGGCCCTGTCGGGCTCTGTCGGGCTCTGTCGGGTTCTGTCGGGCTCTACTGGGCCCTGTCGGGTTCTGTCGGGCTCTGTCGGGCTCTGTCGGGCTCTACTGGGCCCTGTCGGGCCCTGTCGGGCTCTGTCGGGCTCGGTCGGGCTCTGTCGGGCTCTGTCGGGCTCTGTCGGGCCCTCTCGGGCTCTGTCGGGCTCTACTGGGCCCTGTCGGGCCCTGTCGGGCTCTGTCGGGCTCTACTGGGCCCTGTCGGGCCCTGTCGGGCTCTGTCGGGCTCTGTCGGGCTCTGTCGGGCTCTACTGGGCCCTGTCGGACTCTGTCGGGCTCTGTCGGGCTCTGTCGGGCTCTGACGGGTTCTGTCGGGCTCTGTCGGGCTCTACTGGGCCCTGTCGGGCCCTGTCGGGCCCTGTCGGGCTCTGTCGGGCTCTGTCGGGCTCTGTCGGGCTCTACTGGGCCCTGTCGGGCTCTGTCGGGCTCTGTCGGGCCCTGTCGGGCTCTGTCGGGCTCTGTCGGGCTCTGTCGGGTTCTACTGGGCTCTACTGGGCCCTGTCGGGCTCTGTCGGGCCCTGTCGGGCTCTGTCGGGCTCTGTCGGGCCCTGTCGGGCCCTGTTGGGCTCTGTCGGGCTCTGTCGGTCCCTGTCGGGCTCTGTCGGGCTCTGTCGGGCTCTGTCGGGCTCTACTGGGCCCTGTCGGGCCCTGTCGGGCTCTGTCGGGCCCTGTCGGGCTCTGTCGGGCTCTGTCGGGCCCTGTCGGGCTCTGTCGGGCTCTGTCGGGCTCTATCGGGCTCTACTGGGCCCTGTCGGGCCCTGTCGGGCTCTGTCGGGCCCTGTCGGTCTCTGTCGGGCTCTGTCGGGCTCTACTGGGCCCTGTCGGGCCCTGTCGGGCTCTGTCGGGCCCTGTCGGTCTCTGTCGGGCTCTGTCGGGCTCTGTCGGGTTCTACTGGGCCCTGTCGGGCTCTGTCGGGCTCTGTCGGGCCCTGTCGGGCTCTACTGGGCCCTGTCGGGCCCTGTCGGGCCCTGTCGGGCTCTACTGGGCTCTACTGGGCTCTGTCGGGCTCTTTCGGGCTCTACTGGGCCCTGTCGGGCCCTGTCGGGCCCTGTCGGGCTCTGTCGGGCCCTGTCGGGCCCTGTCGGGCTCTGTCGGGCTCTGTCGGGCCCTGTCGGGCTCTGTCGGGCTCTACTGGGCTCTACTGGGCTCTGTCGGGCTCTGTCGGGCTCTACTGGGCCCTGTCGGGCCCTGTCGGGCCCTGTCGGGCTCTGTCGGGCTGTGTCGGGCTCTACTGGGCCCTGTCGGGCTCTGTCGGGCCCTGTCGGGCTCTGTCGGGCTCTGTCGGGCCCTGTCGGGCTCTGTCGGGCTCTGTCGGGCTCTGTCGGGCTCTACTGGGCTCTGTCGGGCTCTGTCGGGCTCTGTCGGGCTCTACTGGGCCCTGTCGGGCTCTGTCGGGCTCTGTCGGGCCCTGTCGGGCTCTGTCGGGCCCTGTCGGGCTCTGTCGGGCTCTGTCGGGCCCTGTCGGGCTCTGTCGGGCTCTGTCGGGCTCTGTCGGGCTCTACTGGGCCCTGTCGGGCTCTACTGGGCTCTACTGGGCCCTGTCGGGCTCTGTCGGGCTCTGTCGGGCTCTGTCGGGCTCTACTGGGCTCTGTCGGACCCTGTCGGGCCCTGTCGGGCTCTGTCGGGCTCCTTCGGGCCCTGTCGGGCTCTGTCGGGCTCTGTCGGGCCCTGTCGGGCTCTGTCGGGCTCTGTCGGGCTCTGTCGGGCTCTACTGGGCTCTGTCGGGCTCTGTCGGGCTCTGTCGGGCTCTACTGGGCCCTGTCGGGCCCTGTCGGGCTCTGTCGGGCTCTGTCGGGCTCTGTCGGGCTCAACTGGTCTCTGTCGGGCTCTGTCGGGTTCTGTCGGGCTCTGTCGGGCTCTGTCGGGCTCTACTGGGCTCTACTGGGCTCTGTCGGGCTCTGTCGGTCTCTACTGGGCCCTGTCGGGCTCTGTCGGGCTCTGTCGGGCCCTGTCGGGCCCTGTCGGGCTCTGTCGGGCTCTGTCGGGCCCTGTCGGGCTCTGTCGGGCTCTGTCGGGCTCTGTCGGGCCCTGTCAGGCCCTGTCGGGCTCTGTCGGGCCCTGTCGGGCTCTGTCGGGCTCTGTCGGGCTCTACTGGGCCCTGTCGGGCTCTGTTGGGCCCTGTCGGGCCCTGTCGGGCTCTGTCGGGCTCTGTCGGTACCTGTCGGGCTCTGTCGGGCTCTGTCGGGCTCTGTCGGGCTCTACTGGGCCCTGTCGGGCTCTGTCGGGCTCTGTCGGGCTCTGTCGGGCCCTGTCGGGCTCTGTCGGGCTCTACTGGGCTCTGTCGGGCTCTACTGGGCTCTGTCGGGCTCTGTCGGGCTCTGTCGGGCTCTACTGGGCCCTGTCGGGCTCTGTCGGGCCCTGTCGGGCTCTGTCGGGCTCTGTCGGGCCCTGTCGGGCTCTGTCGGGCTCTGTCGGGCTCTGTCAGGCTCTACTGGGCCCTGTCGGGCTCTGTCGGGCTCTGTCGGGCTCTGTCGGGCCCTGTCGGGCTCTTTCGGGCTCTACTGGACCCTGTCGGGCTCTGTCGGGCTCTGTCGGGATCTGTCGGGCCCTGTCGGGCTCTGTCGGGCTCTGTCGGGCTCTGTCGGGCTCTACTGGGCCCTGTCGGGCGCTGTCGGGCTCTGTCGGGCTCTGTCGGGCTCTGTCGGGCCCTGTCGGGCTCTGTCGGGCCCTGTCGGGCCCTGTGGGGCTCTGTCGGGCTCTGTCGGGCTCTGTCGGGCTCTACTGGGCTCTGTCGGGCTCTACTGGGCTCTACTGGGCCCTGTCGGGCTCTGTCGGGCTCTGTCGGGCTCTGTCGGGCTCTACTGGGCTCTGTCGGGCCCTGTCGGGCCCTGTCGGGCTCTGTCGGGCTCTGTCGGGCCCTGTCGGGCTCTGTCGGGCTCTGTCGGGCTCTGTCGGGCTCTACTGGGCTCTGTCGGGCTCTGTCGGGCTCTGTCGGGCTCTACTGGGCCCTGTCGGGCCCTGTCGGGCTCTGTCGGGCTCTGTCGGGCTCTGTCGGGCTCAACTGGTCTCTGTCGGGCTCTGTCGGGTTCTGTCGGGCTCTGTCGGGCTCTGTCGGGCTCTGTCGGGCTCTACTGGGCTCTACTGGGCTCTGTCGGGCTCTGTCGGTCTCTACTGGGCCCTGTCGGGCTCTGTCGGGCTCTGTCGGGCCCTGTCGGGCTCTGTCGGGCTCTGTCGGGCCCTGTCGGGCTCTGTCGGGCTCTGTCGGTCTCTGTCGGGCCCTGTCGGGCCCTGTTGGGCTCTGTCGGGCCCTGTCGGGCTCTGTCGGGCTCTGTCGGGCTCTACTGGGCCCTGTCGGGCTCTGTTGGGCCCTGTCGGGCCCTGTCGGGCTCTGTCGGGCTCTGTCGGTACCTGTCGGGCTCTGTCGGGCTCTGTCGGGCTCTGTCGGGCTCTACTGGGCCCTGTCGGGCTCTGTCGGGCTCTGTCGGGCTCTGTCGGGCTCTGTCGGGCTCTGTCGGGCTCTACTGGGCTCTACTGGGCTCTGTCGGGCTCTGTCGGTCTCTACTGGGCCCTGTCGGGCTCTGTCGGGCTCTGTCGGGCCCTGTCGGGCCCTGTCGGGCTCTGTCGGGCTCTGTCGGGCCCTGTCGGGCTCTGTCGGGCTCTGTCGGGCTCTGTCGGGCCCTGTCGGGCCCTGTCGGGCTCTGTCGGGCCCTGTCAGGCTCTGTCGGGCTGTGTCGGGCTCTACTGGGCCCTGTCGGGCTCTGTCGGGCTCTGTCGGGCCCTGTCGGGCTCTGTCGGGCTCTGTCGGGCTCTGTCGGGCTCTACTGGGCTCTGTCGGGCTCTGTCGGGCTCTGTCGGGCTCTACTGGGCCCTGTCGGGCTCTGTCGGGCTCTGTCGGGCTCTGTCGGGCCCTGTCGGGCTCTGTCGGGCCCTGTCGGGCTCTGTCGGGCTCTGTCGGGCCCTGTCGGGCTCTGTCGGGCTCTGTCGGGCTCTGTCGGGCTCTACTGGGCCCTGTCGGGCTCTACTGGGCTCTACTGGGCCCTGTCGGGCTCTGTCGGGCTCTGTCGGGCTCTGTCGGGCTCTACTGGGCTCTGTCGGACCCTGTCGGGCCCTGTCGGGCTCTGTCGGGCTCTGTCGGGCCCTGTCGGGCTCTGTCGGGCTCTGTCGGGCCCTGTCGGGCTCTGTCGGGCTCTGTCGGGCTCTGTCGGGCTCTACTGGGCTCTGTCGGGCTCTGTCGGGCTCTGTCGGGCTCTACTGGGCCCTGTCGGGCCCTGTCGGGCTCTGTCGGGCTCTGTCGGGCTCTGTCGGGCTCAACTGGTCTCTGTCGGGCTCTGTCGGGTTCTGTCGGGCTCTGTCGGGCTCTGTCGGGCTCTACTGGGCTCTACTGGGCTCTGTCGGGCTCTGTCGGTCTCTACTGGGCCCTGTCGGGCTCTGTCGGGCTCTGTCGGGCCCTGTCGGGCCCTGTCGGGCTCTGTCGGGCTCTGTCGGGCCCTGTCGGGCTCTGTCGGGCTCTGTCGGGCTCTGTCGGGCCCTGTCAGGCCCTGTCGGGCTCTGTCGGGCCCTGTCGGGCTCTGTCGGGCTCTGTCGGGCTCTACTGGGCCCTGTCGGGCTCTGTTGGGCCCTGTCGGGCCCTGTCGGGCTCTGTCGGGCTCTGTCGGTACCTGTCGGGCTCTGTCGGGCTCTGTCGGGCTCTGTCGGGCTCTACTGGGCCCTGTCGGGCTCTGTCGGGCTCTGTCGGGCTCTGTCGGGCCCTGTCGGGCTCTGTCGGGCTCTACTGGGCTCTGTCGGGCTCTACTGGGCTCTGTCGGGCTCTGTCGGGCTCTGTCGGGCTCTACTGGGACCTGTCGGGCTCTGTCGGGCTCTGTCGGGCTCTGTCGGGCTCTGTCGGGCCCTGTCGGGCTCTGTCGGGCCCTGTCGGGCTCTGTCGGGCTCTGTCGGGCCCTGTCGGGCTCTGTCGGGCTCTGTCGGGCTCTACTGGGCCCTGTCGGGCTCTGTCGGGCTCTGTCGGGCTCTGTCGGGCCCTGTCGGGCTCTTTCGGGCTCTACTGGACCCTGTCGGGCTCTGTCGGGCTCTGTCGGGATCTGTCGGGCCCTGTCGGTCTCTGTCGGGCTCTGTCGGGCTCTGTCGGGCTCTACTGGGCCCTGTCGGGCGCTGTCGGGCTCTGTCGGGCTCTGTCGGGCTCTGTCGGGCCCTGTCGGGCTCTGTCGGGCCCTGTCGGGCCCTGTGGGGCTCTGTCGGGCTCTGTCGGGCTCTGTCGGGCTCTACTGGGCTCTGTCGGGCTCTACTGGGCTCTACTGGGCCCTGTCGGGCTCTGTCGGGCTCTGTCGGGCTCTGTCGGGCTCTACTGGGCTCTGTCGGGCCCTGTCGGGCCCTGTCGGGCTCTGTCGGGCTCTGTCGGGCCCTGTCGGGCTCTGTCGGGCTCTGTCGGGCTCTGTCGGGCTCTACTGGGCTCTGTCGGGCTCTGTCGGGCTCTGTCGGGCTCTACTGGGCCCTGTCGGGCCCTGTCGGGCTCTGTCGGGCTCTGTCGGGCTCTGTCGGGCTCAACTGGTCTCTGTCGGGCTCTGTCGGGTTCTGTCGGGCTCTGTCGGGCCCTGTCGGGCTCTGTCGGGCTCTACTGGGCTCTACTGGGCTCTGTCGGGCTCTGTCGGTCTCTATTGGGCCCTGTCGGGCTCTGTCGGGCTCTGTCAGGCCCTGTCGGGCCCTGTCGGGCTCTGTCGGGCTCTGTCGGGCCCTGTCGGGCCCTGTCGGGCTCTGTCGGGCCCTGTCGGGCTCTGTCGGGCTCTGTCGGGCTCTACTGGGCCCTGTCGGGCTCTGTTGGGCCCTGTCGGGCCCTGTCGGGCTCTGTCGGGCTCTGTCGGTACCTGTCGGGCTCTGTCGGGCTCTGTCGGGCTCTGTCGGGCTCTACTGGGCCCTGTCGGGCTCTGTCGGGCTCTGTCGGGCTCTGTCGGGCTCTGTCGGGCTCTGTCGGGCTCTACTGGGCTCTACTGGGCTCTGTCGGGCTCTGTCGGTCTCTACTGGGCCCTGTCGGGCTCTGTCGGGCTCTGTCGGGCCCTGTCGGGCCCTGTCGGGCTCTGTCGGGCTCTGTCGGGCCCTGTCGGGCTCTGTCGGGCTCTGTCGGGCTCTGTCGGGCCCTGTCAGGCTCTGTCGGGCCCTGTCGGGCTCTGTCGGGCTCTGTCGGGCTCTACTGGGCCCTGTCGGGCTCTGTTGGGCCCTGTCGGGCCCTGTCGGGCTCTGTCGGGCTCTGTCGGTACCTGTCGGGCTCTGTCGGGCTCTGTCGGGCTCTGTCGGGCTCTACTGGGCCCTGTCGGGCTCTGTCGGGCTCTGTCGGGCTCTGTCGGGCTCTACTGGGCTCTGTCGGGCTCTGTCGGGCTCTGTTGGGCCCTGTCGGGCTCTGTCGGGCTCTGTCGGGCTCTGTCGGGCTCTACTGGGCCCTGTCGGGCGCTGTCGGGCTCTGTCGGGCTCTGTCAGGTTCTGTCGGGCTCTGTCGGGCCCTGTCGGGCTCTGTCGGGCTCTGTCGGGCTCTGTCGGGCTCTGTCGGGCTCTGTCGGGCCCTGTCGGGCTCTGTCGGGCTCTGTCAGGTTCTGTCGGGCTCTACTGGGCCCTGTCGGGTTCTGTCGGGCTCTGTCAGGCTCTGTCGGGCTCTACTGGGCCCTGTCGGGCGCTGTCGGGCTCTGTCGGGCTCTGTCGGGCCCTGTCGGGCTCTGTCGGGCTCTGTCGGGCTCTGTCGGGCCCTGTCGGGCCCTGTCGGGCTCTGTCGGGCCCTGTCGGGCTCTGTCGGGCTCTGTCGGGCTCTACTGGGCCCTGTCGGGCTCTGTTGGGCCCTGTCGGGCCCTGTCGGGCTCTGTCGGGCTCTGTCGGTACCTGTCGGGCTCTGTCGGGCTCTGTCGGGCTCTGTCGGGCTCTACTGGGCCCTGTCGGGCTCTGTCGGGCTCTGTCGGGCTCTGTCGGGCTCTACTGGGCTCTCTCGGGCTCTGTCGGGCCCTGTCGGGCTCTGTCGGGCTCTGTCGGGCTCTGTCGGGCTCTACTGGGCCCTGTCGGGCGCTGTCGGGCTCTGTCGGGCTCTGTCGGGCTCTGTCGGGCCCTGTCGGGCTCTGTCGGGCTCTGTCGGGTTCTGTCGGGCTCTACTGGGCCCTGTCGGGTTCTGTCGGGCTCTGTCGGGCTCGGTCGGGCTCTGTCGGGCTCTGTCGGGCTCTGTCGGGCTCTGTCGGGCCCTCTCGGGCTCTGTCGGGCTCTACTGGGCCCTGTCGGGCCCTGTCGGGCTCTGTCGGGCTCTACTGGGCCCTGTCGGGCCCTGTCGGGCTCTGTCGGGCTCTGTCGGGCTCTGTCGGGCTCTACTGGGCCCTGTCGGACTCTGTCGGGCTCTGTCGGGCTCTGTCGGGCTCTGACGGGTTCTGTCGGGCTCTGTCGGGCTCTACTGGGCCCTGTCGGGCCCTGTCGGGCCCTGTCGGGCTCTGTCGGGCTCTGTCGGGCTCTACTGGGCCCTGTCGGGCTCTGTCGGGCTCTGTCGGGCCCTGTCGGGCTCTGTCGGGCTCTGTCGGGCTCTGTCGGGTTCTACTGGGCTCTACTGGGCCCTGTCGGGCTCTGTCGGGCCCTGTCGGGCTCTGTCGGGCTCTGTCGGGCCCTGTCGGGCCCTGTTGGGCTCTGTCGGGCTCTGTCGGTCCCTGTCGGGCTCTGTCGGGCTCTGTCGGGCTCTGTCGGGCTCTACTGGGCCCTGTCGGGCTCTGTCGGGCTCCTTCGGGCCCTGTCGGGCTCTGTCGGGCTCTGTCGGGCCCTGTCGGGCTCTGTCGGGCTCTGTCGGGCTCTGTCGGGCTCTACTGGGCTCTGTCGGGCTCTGTCGGGCTCTGTCGGGCTCTACTGGGCCCTGTCGGGCCCTGTCGGGCTCTGTCGGGCTCTGTCGGGCTCTGTCGGGCTCAACTGGTCTCTGTCGGGCTCTGTCGGGTTCTGTCGGGCTCTGTCGGGCTCTGTCGGGCTCTACTGGGCTCTACTGGGCTCTGTCGGGCTCTGTCGGTCTCTACTGGGCCCTGTCGGGCTCTGTCGGGCTCTGTCGGGCCCTGTCGGGCCCTGTCGGGCTCTGTCGGGCTCTGTCGGGCCCTGTCGGGCTCTGTCGGGCTCTGTCGGGCTCTGTCGGGCCCTGTCAGGCCCTGTCGGGCTCTGTCGGGCCCTGTCGGGCTCTGTCGGGCTCTGTCGGGCTCTACTGGGCCCTGTCGGGCTCTGTTGGGCCCTGTCGGGCCCTGTCGGGCTCTGTCGGGCTCTGTCGGTACCTGTCGGGCTCTGTCGGGCTCTGTCGGGCTCTGTCGGGCTCTACTGGGCCCTGTCGGGCTCTGTCGGGCTCTGTCGGGCTCTGTCGGGCCCTGTCGGGCTCTGTCGGGCTCTACTGGGCTCTGTCGGGCTCTACTGGGATCTGTCGGGCTCTGTCGGGCTCTGTCGGGCTCTACTGGGCCCTGTCGGGCTCTGTCGGGCCCTGTCGGGCTCTGTCGGGCTCTGTCGGGCCCTGTCGGGCTCTGTCGGGCTCTGTCGGGCTCTGTCAGGCTCTACTGGGCCCTGTCGGGCTCTGTCGGGCTCTGTCGGGCTCTGTCGGGCCCTGTCGGGCTCTTTCGGGCTCTACTGGACCCTGTCGGGCTCTGTCGGGCTCTGTCGGGATCTGTCGGGCCCTGTCGGGCTCTGTCGGGCTCTGTCGGGCTCTGTCGGGCTCTACTGGGCCCTGTCGGGCGCTGTCGGGCTCTGTCGGGCTCTGTCGGGCTCTGTCGGGCCCTGTCGGGCTCTGTCGGGCCCTGTCGGGCCCTGTGGGGCTCTGTCGGGCTCTGTCGGGCTCTGTCGGGCTCTACTGGGCTCTGTCGGGCTCTACTGGGCTCTACTGGGCCCTGTCGGGCTCTGTCGGGCTCTGTCGGGCTCTGTCGGGCTCTACTGGGCTCTGTCGGGCCCTGTCGGGCCCTGTCGGGCTCTGTCGGGCTCTGTCGGGCCCTGTCGGGCTCTGTCGGGCTCTGTCGGGCTCTGTCGGGCTCTACTGGGCTCTGTCGGGCTCTGTCGGGCTCTGTCGGGCTCTACTGGGCCCTGTCGGGCCCTGTCGGGCTCTGTCGGGCTCTGTCGGGCTCTGTCGGGCTCAACTGGTCTCTGTCGGGCTCTGTCGGGTTCTGTCGGGCTCTGTCGGGCTCTGTCGGGCTCTGTCGGGCTCTACTGGGCTCTACTGGGCTCTGTCGGGCTCTGTCGGTCTCTACTGGGCCCTGTCGGGCTCTGTCGGGCTCTGTCGGGCCCTGTCGGGCTCTGTCGGGCTCTGTCGGGCCCTGTCGGGCTCTGTCGGGCTCTGTCGGTCTCTGTCGGGCCCTGTCGGGCCCTGTTGGGCTCTGTCAGGCCCTGTCGGGCTCTGTCGGGCTCTGTCGGGCTCTACTGGGCCCTGTCGGGCTCTGTTGGGCCCTGTCGGGCCCTGTCGGGCTCTGTCGGGCTCTGTCGGTACCTGTCGGGCTCTGTCGGGCTCTGTCGGGCTCTGTCGGGCTCTACTGGGCCCTGTCGGGCTCTGTCGGGCTCTGTCGGGCTCTGTCGGGCTCTGTCGGGCTCTGTCGGGCTCTACTGGGCTCTACTGGGCTCTGTCGGGCTCTGTCGGTCTCTACTGGGCCCTGTCGGGCTCTGTCGGGCTCTGTCGGGCCCTGTCGGGCCCTGTCGGGCTCTGTCGGGCTCTGTCGGGCCCTGTCGGGCTCTGTCGGGCTCTGTCGGGCTCTGTCGGGCCCTGTCGGGCCCTGTCGGGCTCTGTCGGGCCCTGTCAGGCTCTGTCGGGCTGTGTCGGGCTCTACTGGGCCCTGTCGGGCTCTGTCGGGCTCTGTCGGGCCCTGTCGGGCTCTGTCGGGCTCTGTCGGGCTCTGTCGGGCTCTACTGGGCTCTGTCGGGCTCTGTCGGGCTCTGTCGGGCTCTACTGGGCCCTGTCGGGCTCTGTCGGGCTCTGTCGGGCTCTGTCGGGCCCTGTCGGGCTCTGTCGGGCCCTGTCGGGCTCTGTCGGGCTCTGTCGGGCCCTGTCGGGCTCTGTCGGGCTCTGTCGGGCTCTGTCGGGCTCTACTGGGCCCTGTCGGGCTCTACTGGGCTCTACTGGGCCCTGTCGGGCTCTGTCGGGCTCTGTCGGGCTCTGTCGGGCTCTACTGGGCTCTGTCGGACCCTGTCGGGCCCTGTCGGGCTCTGTCGGGCTCTGTCGGGCCCTGTCGGGCTCTGTCGGGCTCTGTCGGGCTCTGTCGGGCTCTACTGGGCTCTGTCGGGCTCTGTCGGGCTCTGTCGGGCTCTACTGGGCCCTGTCGGGCCCTGTCGGGCTCTGTCGGGCTCTGTCGGGCTCTGTCGGGCTCAACTGGTCTCTGTCGGGCTCTGTCGGGTTCTGTCGGGCTCTGTCGGGCTCTGTCGGGCTCTACTGGGCTCTACTGGGCTCTGTCGGGCTCTGTCGGTCTCTACTGGGCCCTGTCGGGCTCTGTCGGGCTCTGTCGGGCCCTGTCGGGCCCTGTCGGGCTCTGTCGGGCTCTGTCGGGCCCTGTCGGGCTCTGTCGGGCTCTGTCGGGCTCTGTCGGGCCCTGTCAGGCCCTGTCGGGCTCTGTCGGGCCCTGTCGGGCTCTGTCGGGCTCTGTCGGGCTCTACTGGGCCCTGTCGGGCTCTGTTGGGCCCTGTCGGGCCCTGTCGGGCTCTGTCGGGCTCTGTCGGTACCTGTCGGGCTCTGTCGGGCTCTGTCGGGCTCTGTCGGGCTCTACTGGGCCCTGTCGGGCTCTGTCGGGCTCTGTCGGGCTCTGTCGGGCCCTGTCGGGCTCTGTCGGGCTCTACTGGGCTCTGTCGGGCTCTACTGGGCTCTGTCGGGCTCTGTCGGGCTCTGTCGGGCTCTACTGGGACCTGTCGGGCTCTGTCGGGCTCTGTCGGGCTCTGTCGGGCTCTGTCGGGCCCTGTCGGGCTCTGTCGGGCCCTGTCGGGCTCTGTCGGGCTCTGTCGGGCCCTGTCGGGCTCTGTCGGGCTCTGTCGGGCTCTACTGGGCCCTGTCGGGCTCTGTCGGGCTCTGTCGGGCTCTGTCGGGCCCTGTCGGGCTCTTTCGGGCTCTACTGGACCCTGTCGGGCTCTGTCGGGCTCTGTCGGGATCTGTCGGGCCCTGTCGGTCTCTGTCGGGCTCTGTCGGGCTCTGTCGGGCTCTACTGGGCCCTGTCGGGCGCTG
Organism: Caloenas nicobarica; assembly: GCF_036013445.1. Taxonomy (NCBI): domain Eukaryota; kingdom Metazoa; phylum Chordata; class Aves; order Columbiformes; family Columbidae; genus Caloenas; species Caloenas nicobarica. The sequence goes on from NW_027017043.1 coordinate 300,948, forward strand.
TCGGGCTCTGTCGGGCTCTGTCGGGCTCTGTCGGGCCCTGTCGGGCTCTGTCGGGCCCTGTCGGGCCCTGTGGGGCTCTGTCGGGCTCTGTCGGGCTCTGTCGGGCTCTACTGGGCTCTGTCGGGCTCTACTGGGCTCTACTGGGCCCTGTCGGGCTCTGTCGGGCTCTGTCGGGCTCTGTCGGGCTCTACTGGGCTCTGTCGGGCCCTGTCGGGCCCTGTCGGGCTCTGTCGGGCTCTGTCGGGCCCTGTCGGGCTCTGTCGGGCTCTGTCGGGCTCTGTCGGGCTCTACTGGGCTCTGTCGGGCTCTGTCGGGCTCTGTCGGGCTCTACTGGGCCCTGTCGGGCCCTGTCGGGCTCTGTCGGGCTCTGTCGGGCTCTGTCGGGCTCAACTGGTCTCTGTCGGGCTCTGTCGGGTTCTGTCGGGCTCTGTCGGGCTCTGTCGGGCTCTGTCGGGCTCTACTGGGCTCTACTGGGCTCTGTCGGGCTCTGTCGGTCTCTATTGGGCCCTGTCGGGCTCTGTCGGGCTCTGTCAGGCCCTGTCGGGCCCTGTCGGGCTCTGTCGGGCTCTGTCGGGCCCTGTCGGGCCCTGTCGGGCTCTGTCGGGCCCTGTCGGGCTCTGTCGGGCTCTGTCGGGCTCTACTGGGCCCTGTCGGGCTCTGTTGGGCCCTGTCGGGCCCTGTCGGGCTCTGTCGGGCTCTGTCGGTACCTGTCGGGCTCTGTCGGGCTCTGTCGGGCTCTGTCGGGCTCTACTGGGCCCTGTCGGGCTCTGTCGGGCTCTGTCGGGCTCTGTCGGGCTCTGTCGGGCTCTGTCGGGCTCTACTGGGCTCTACTGGGCTCTGTCGGGCTCTGTCGGTCTCTACTGGGCCCTGTCGGGCTCTGTCGGGCTCTGTCGGGCCCTGTCGGGCCCTGTCGGGCTCTGTCGGGCTCTGTCGGGCCCTGTCGGGCTCTGTCGGGCTCTGTCGGGCTCTGTCGGGCCCTGTCAGGCTCTGTCGGGCCCTGTCGGGCTCTGTCGGGCTCTGTCGGGCTCTACTGGGCCCTGTCGGGCTCTGTTGGGCCCTGTCGGGCCCTGTCGGGCTCTGTCGGGCTCTGTCGGTACCTGTCGGGCTCTGTCGGGCTCTGTCGGGCTCTGTCGGGCTCTACTGGGCCCTGTCGGGCTCTGTCGGGCTCTGTCGGGCTCTGTCGGGCTCTACTGGGCTCTGTCGGGCTCTGTCGGGCTCTGTTGGGCCCTGTCGGGCTCTGTCGGGCTCTGTCGGGCTCTGTCGGGCCCTGTCGGGCTCTGTCGGGCTCTGTCAGGTTCTGTCGGGCTCTACTGGGCCCTGTCGGGTTCTGTCGGGCTCTGTCAGGCTCTGTCGGGCTCTACTGGGCCCTGTCGGGCGCTGTCGGGCTCTGTCGGGCTCTGTCGGGCCCTGTCGGGCTCTGTCGGGCTCTGTCGGGCTCTGTCGGGCCCTGTCGGGCCCTGTCGGGCTCTGTCGGGCCCTGTCGGGCTCTGTCGGGCTCTGTCGGGCTCTACTGGGCCCTGTCGGGCTCTGTTGGGCCCTGTCGGGCCCTGTCGGGCTCTGTCGGGCTCTGTCGGTACCTGTCGGGCTCTGTCGGGCTCTGTCGGGCTCTGTCGGGCTCTACTGGGCCCTGTCGGGCTCTGTCGGGCTCTGTCGGGCTCTGTCGGGCTCTACTGGGCTCTCTCGGGCTCTGTCGGGCCCTGTCGGGCTCTGTCGGGCTCTGTCGGGCTCTACTGGGCCCTGTCGGGCTCTGTTGGGCCCTGTCGGGCCCTGTCGGGCTCTGTCGGGCTCTGTCGGTACCTGTCGGGCTCTGTCGGGCTCTGTCGGGCTCTGTCGGGCTCTACTGGGCCCTGTCGGGCTCTGTCGGGCTCTGTCGGGCTCTGTCGGGCCCTGTCGGGCTCTGTCGGGCTCTACTGGGCTCTGTCGGGCTCTACTGGGCTCTGTCGGGCTCTGTCGGGCTCTGTCGGGCTCTACTGGGACCTGTCGGGCTCTGTCGGGCTCTGTCGGGCTCTGTCGGGCTCTGTCGGGCCCTGTCGGGCTCTGTCGGGCCCTGTCGGGCTCTGTCGGGCTCTGTCGGGCCCTGTCGGGCTCTGTCGGGCTCTGTCGGGCTCTACTGGGCCCTGTCGGGCTCTGTCGGGCTCTGTCGGGCTCTGTCGGGCCCTGTCGGGCTCTTTCGGGCTCTACTGGACCCTGTCGGGCTCTGTCGGGCTCTGTCGGGATCTGTCGGGCCCTGTCGGTCTCTGTCGGGCTCTGTCGGGCTCTGTCGGGCTCTACTGGGCCCTGTCGGGCGCTGTCGGGCTCTGTCGGGCTCTGTCGGGCTCTGTCGGGCCCTGTCGGGCTCTGTCGGGCCCTGTCGGGCCCTGTGGGGCTCTGTCGGGCTCTGTCGGGCTCTGTCGGGCTCTACTGGGCTCTGTCGGGCTCTACTGGGCTCTACTGGGCCCTGTCGGGCTCTGTCGGGCTCTGTCGGGCTCTGTCGGGCTCTACTGGGCTCTGTCGGGCCCTGTCGGGCCCTGTCGGGCTCTGTCGGGCTCTGTCGGGCCCTGTCGGGCTCTGTCGGGCTCTGTCGGGCTCTGTCGGGCTCTACTGGGCTCTGTCGGGCTCTGTCGGGCTCTGTCGGGCTCTACTGGGCCCTGTCGGGCCCTGTCGGGCTCTGTCGGGCTCTGTCGGGCTCTGTCGGGCTCAACTGGTCTCTGTCGGGCTCTGTCGGGTTCTGTCGGGCTCTGTCGGGCTCTGTCGGGCTCTGTCGGGCTCTACTGGGCTCTACTGGGCTCTGTCGGGCTCTGTCGGTCTCTATTGGGCCCTGTCGGGCTCTGTCGGGCTCTGTCAGGCCCTGTCGGGCCCTGTCGGGCTCTGTCGGGCTCTGTCGGGCCCTGTCGGGCCCTGTCGGGCTCTGTCGGGCCCTGTCGGGCTCTGTCGGGCTCTGTCGGGCTCTACTGGGCCCTGTCGGGCTCTGTTGGGCCCTGTCGGGCCCTGTCGGGCTCTGTCGGGCTCTGTCGGTACCTGTCGGGCTCTGTCGGGCTCTGTCGGGCTCTGTCGGGCTCTACTGGGCCCTGTCGGGCTCTGTCGGGCTCTGTCGGGCTCTGTCGGGCTCTGTCGGGCTCTGTCGGGCTCTACTGGGCTCTACTGGGCTCTGTCGGGCTCTGTCGGTCTCTACTGGGCCCTGTCGGGCTCTGTCGGGCTCTGTCGGGCCCTGTCGGGCCCTGTCGGGCTCTGTCGGGCTCTGTCGGGCCCTGTCGGGCTCTGTCGGGCTCTGTCGGGCTCTGTCGGGCCCTGTCAGGCTCTGTCGGGCCCTGTCGGGCTCTGTCGGGCTCTGTCGGGCTCTACTGGGCCCTGTCGGGCTCTGTTGGGCCCTGTCGGGCCCTGTCGGGCTCTGTCGGGCTCTGTCGGTACCTGTCGGGCTCTGTCGGGCTCTGTCGGGCTCTGTCGGGCTCTACTGGGCCCTGTCGGGCTCTGTCGGGCTCTGTCGGGCTCTGTCGGGCTCTACTGGGCTCTGTCGGGCTCTGTCGGGCTCTGTTGGGCCCTGTCGGGCTCTGTCGGGCTCTGTCGGGCTCTGTCGGGCCCTGTCGGGCTCTGTCGGGCTCTGTCAGGTTCTGTCGGGCTCTACTGGGCCCTGTCGGGTTCTGTCGGGCTCTGTCAGGCTCTGTCGGGCTCTACTGGGCCCTGTCGGGCGCTGTCGGGCTCTGTCGGGCTCTGTCGGGCCCTGTCGGGCTCTGTCGGGCTCTGTCGGGCTCTGTCGGGCCCTGTCGGGCCCTGTCGGGCTCTGTCGGGCCCTGTCGGGCTCTGTCGGGCTCTGTCGGGCTCTACTGGGCCCTGTCGGGCTCTGTTGGGCCCTGTCGGGCCCTGTCGGGCTCTGTCGGGCTCTGTCGGTACCTGTCGGGCTCTGTCGGGCTCTGTCGGGCTCTGTCGGGCTCTACTGGGCCCTGTCGGGCTCTGTCGGGCTCTGTCGGGCTCTGTCGGGCTCTACTGGGCTCTCTCGGGCTCTGTCGGGCCCTGTCGGGCTCTGTCGGGCTCTGTCGGGCTCTGTCGGGCTCTACTGGGCCCTGTCGGGCGCTGTCGGGCTCTGTCGGGCTCTGTCGGGCTCTGTCGGGCCCTGTCGGGCTCTGTCGGGCTCTGTCGGGTTCTGTCGGGCTCTACTGGGCCCTGTCGGGTTCTGTCGGGCTCTGTCGGGCTCGGTCGGGCTCTGTCGGGCTCTGTCGGGCTCTGTCGGGCTCTGTCGGGCCCTCTCGGGCTCTGTCGGGCTCTACTGGGCCCTGTCGGGCCCTGTCGGGCTCTGTCGGGCTCTACTGGGCCCTGTCGGGCCCTGTCGGGCTCTGTCGGGCTCTGTCGGGCTCTGTCGGGCTCTACTGGGCCCTGTCGGACTCTGTCGGGCTCTGTCGGGCTCTGTCGGGCTCTGACGGGTTCTGTCGGGCTCTGTCGGGCTCTACTGGGCCCTGTCGGGCCCTGTCGGGCCCTGTCGGGCTCTGTCGGGCTCTGTCGGGCTCTACTGGGCCCTGTCGGGCTCTGTCGGGCTCTGTCGGGCCCTGTCGGGCTCTGTCGGGCTCTGTCGGGCTCTGTCGGGTTCTACTGGGCTCTACTGGGCCCTGTCGGGCTCTGTCGGGCCCTGTCGGGCTCTGTCGGGCTCTGTCGGGCCCTGTCGGGCCCTGTTGGGCTCTGTCGGGCTCTGTCGGTCCCTGTCGGGCTCTGTCGGGCTCTGTCGGGCTCTGTCGGGCTCTACTGGGCCCTGTCGGGCTCTGTCGGGCTCTGTCGGGCCCTGTCGGGCTCTGTCGGGCTCTGTCGGGCCCTGTCGGGCTCTGTCGGGCTCTGTCGGGCTCTGTCGGGCTCTACTGGGCCCTGTCGGGCTCTGTTGGGCCCTGTCGGGCCCTGTCGGGCTCTGTCGGGCTCTGTCGGTACCTGTCGGGCTCTGTCGGGCTCTGTCGGGCTCTACTGGGCCCTGTCGGGCTCTGTCGGGCTCTGTCGGGCTCTGTCGGGCCCTGTCGGGCTCTGTCGGGCTCTACTGGGCTCTGTCGGGCTCTACTGGGCTCTGTCGGGCTCTGTCGGGCTCTGTCGGGCTCTACTGGGCCCTGTCGGGCTCTGTCGGGCCCTGTCGGGCTCTGTCGGGCTCTGTCGGGCCCTGTCGGGCTCTGTCGGGCTCTGTCGGGCTCTGTCAGGCTCTACTGGGCCCTGTCGGGCTCTGTCGGGCTCTGTCGGGCTCTGTCGGGCCCTGTCGGGCTCTTTCGGGCTCTACTGGACCCTGTCGGGCTCTGTCGGGCTCTGTCGGGATCTGTCGGGCCCTGTCGGGCTCTGTCGGGCTCTGTCGGGCTCTGTCGGGCTCTACTGGGCCCTGTCGGGCGCTGTCGGGCTCTGTCGGGCTCTGTCGGGCTCTGTCGGGCTCTGTCGGGCTCTACTGGGCTCTGTCGGGCTCTACTGGGCTCTACTGGGCCCTGTCGGGCTCTGTCGGGCTCTGTCGGGCTCTGTCGGGCTCTACTGGGCTCTGTCGGGCCCTGTCGGGCCCTGTCGGGCTCTGTCGGGCTCTGTCGGGCCCTGTCGGGCTCTGTCGGGCTCTGTCGGGCTCTGTCGGGCTCTACTGGGCTCTGTCGGGCTCTGTCGGGCTCTGTCGGGCTCTACTGGGCCCTGTCGGGCCCTGTCGGGCTCTGTAGGGCTCTGTCGGGCTCTGTCGGGCTCAACTGGTCTCTGTCGGGCTCTGTCGGGTTCTGTCGGGCTCTGTCGGGCTCTGTCGGGCTCTGTCGGGCTCTACTGGGCTCTACTGGGCTCTGTCGGGCTCTGTCGGTCTCTACTGGGCCCTGTCGGGCTCTGTCGGGCTCTGTCGGGCCCTGTCGGGCTCTGTCGGGCTCTGTCGGTCTCTGTCGGGCCCTGTCGGGCCCTGTTGGGCTCTGTCGGGCCCTGTCGGGCTCTGTCGGGCTCTGTCGGGCTCTACTGGGCCCTGTCGGGCTCTGTTGGGCCCTGTCGGGCCCTGTCGGGCTCTGTCGGGCTCTGTCGGTACCTGTCGGGCTCTGTCGGGCTCTGTCGGGCTCTGTCGGGCTCTACTGGGCCCTGTCGGGCTCTGTCGGGCTCTGTCGGGCTCTGTCGGGCTCTGTCGGGCTCTGTCGGGCTCTACTGGGCTCTACTGGGCTCTGTCGGGCTCTGTCGGTCTCTACTGGGCCCTGTCGGGCTCTGTCGGGCTCTGTCGGGCCCTGTCGGGCCCTGTCGGGCTCTGTCGGGCTCTGTCGGGCCCTGTCGGGCTCTGTCGGGCTCTGTCGGGCTCTGTCGGGCCCTGTCGGGCCCTGTCGGGCTCTGTCGGGCCCTGTCAGGCTCTGTCGGGCTGTGTCGGGCTCTACTGGGCCCTGTCGGGCTCTGTCGGGCTCTGTCGGGCCCTGTCGGGCTCTGTCGGGCTCTGTCGGGCTCTGTCGGGCTCTACTGGGCTCTGTCGGGCTCTGTCGGGCTCTGTCGGGCTCTACTGGGCCCTGTCGGGCTCTGTCGGGCTCTGTCGGGCTCTGTCGGGCCCTGTCGGGCTCTGTCAGGCCCTGTCGGGCTCTGTCGGGCTCTGTCGGGCCCTGTCGGGCTCTGTCGGGCTCTGTCGGGCTCTGTCGGGCTCTACTGGGCCCTGTCGGGCTCTACTGGGCTCTACTGGGCCCTGTCGGGCTCTGTCGGGCTCTGTCGGGCTCTGTCGGGCTCTACTGGGCTCTGTCGGACCCTGTCGGGCCCTGTCGGGCTCTGTCGGGCTCTGTCGGGCCCTGTCGGGCTCTGTCGGGCTCTGTCGGGCCCTGTCGGGCTCTGTCGGGCTCTGTCGGGCTCTGTCGGGCTCTACTGGGCCCTGTCGGGCTCTGTTGGGCCCTGTCGGGCCCTGTCGGGCTCTGTCGGGCTCTGTCGGTACCTGTCGGGCTCTGTCGGGCTCTGTCGGGCTCTGTCGGGCTCTACTGGGCCCTGTCGGGCTCTGTCGGGCTCTGTCGGGCTCTGTCGGGCCCTGTCGGGCTCTGTCGGGCTCTACTGGGCTCTGTCGGGCTCTACTGGGCTCTGTCGGGCTCTGTCGGGCTCTGTCGGGCTCTACTGGGACCTGTCGGGCTCTGTCGGGCTCTGTCGGGCTCTGTCGGGCTCTGTCGGGCCCTGTCGGGCTCTGTCGGGCCCTGTCGGGCTCTGTCGGGCTCTGTCGGGCCCTGTCGGGCTCTGTCGGGCTCTGTCGGGCTCTACTGGGCCCTGTCGGGCTCTGTCGGGCTCTGTCGGGCTCTACTGGGCCCTGTCGGGCCCTGTCGGGCTCTGTCGGGCTCTGTCGGGCTCTGTCGGGCTCAACTGGTCTCTATCGGGCTCTGTCGGGTTCTGTCGGGCTCTGTCGGGCTCTGTCGGGCTCTGTCGGGCTCTACTGGGCTCTACTGGGCTCTGTCGGGCTCTGTCGGTCTCTATTGGGCCCTGTCGGGCTCTGTCGGGCTCTGTCAGGCCCTGTCGGGCCCTGTCGGGCTCTGTCGGGCTCTGTCGGGCCCTGTCGGGCCCTGTCGGGCTCTGTCGGGCCCTGTCGGGCTCTGTCGGGCTCTGTCGGGCTCTACTGGGCCCTGTCGGGCTCTGTTGGGCCCTGTCGGGCCCTGTCGGGCTCTGTCGGGCTCTGTCGGTACCTGTCGGGCTCTGTCGGGCTCTGTCGGGCTCTGTCGGGCTCTACTGGGCCCTGTCGGGCTCTGTCGGGCTCTGTCGGGCTCTGTCGGGCTCTGTCGGGCTCTGTCGGGCTCTACTGGGCTCTACTGGGCTCTGTCGGGCTCTGTCGGTCTCTACTGGGCCCTGTCGGGCTCTGTCGGGCTCTGTCGGGCCCTGTCGGGCCCTGTCGGGCTCTGTCGGGCTCTGTCGGGCCCTGTCGGGCTCTGTCGGGCTCTGTCGGGCTCTGTCGGGCCCTGTCAGGCTCTGTCGGGCCCTGTCGGGCTCTGTCGGGCTCTGTCGGGCTCTACTGGGCCCTGTCGGGCTCTGTCGGGCTCTGTCGGGCTCTACTGGGCCCTGTCGGGCTCTGTCGGGCTCTGTCGGGCTCTGTCGGGCTCTACTGGGCTCTGTCGGGCTCTGTCGGGCTCTGTTGGGCCCTGTCGGGCTCTGTCGGGCTCTGTCGGGCTCTGTCGGGCTCTACTGGGCCCTGTCGGGCGCTGTCGGGCTCTGTCGGGCTCTGTCGGGCTCTGTCGGGCCCTGTCGGGCTCTGTCGGGCTCTGTCAGGTTCTGTCGGGCTCTACTGGGCCCTGTCGGGTTCTGTCGGGCTCTGTCAGGCTCTGTCGGGCTCTACTGGGCCCTGTCGGGCGCTGTCGGGCTCTGTCGGGCTCTGTCGGGCCCTGTCGGGCTCTGTCGGGCTCTGTCGGGCTCTGTCGGGCCCTGTCGGGCCCTGTCGGGCTCTGTCGGGCCCTGTCGGGCTCTGTCGGGCTCTGTCGGGCTCTACTGGGCCCTGTCGGGCTCTGTTGGGCCCTGTCGGGCCCTGTCGGGCTCTGTCGGGCTCTGTCGGTACCTGTCGGGCTCTGTCGGGCTCTGTCGGGCTCTGTCGGGCTCTACTGGGCCCTGTCGGGCTCTGTCGGGCTCTGTCGGGCTCTGTCGGGCTCTACTGGGCTCTCTCGGGCTCTGTCGGGCCCTGTCGGGCTCTGTCGGGCTCTGTCGGGCTCTGTCGGGCTCTACTGGGCCCTGTCGGGCGCTGTCGGGCTCTGTCGGGCTCTGTCGGGCTCTGTCGGGCCCTGTCGGGCTCTGTCGGGCTCTGTCGGGTTCTGTCGGGCTCTACTGGGCCCTGTCGGGTTCTGTCGGGCTCTGTCGGGCTCGGTCGGGCTCTGTCGGGCTCTGTCGGGCTCTGTCGGGCTCTGTCGGGCCCTCTCGGGCTCTGTCGGGCTCTACTGGGCCCTGTCGGGCCCTGTCGGGCTCTGTCGGGCTCTACTGGGCCCTGTCGGGCCCTGTCGGGCTCTGTCGGGCTCTGTCGGGCTCTGTCGGGCTCTACTGGGCCCTGTCGGACTCTGTCGGGCTCTGTCGGGCTCTGTCGGGCTCTGACGGGTTCTGTCGGGCTCTGTCGGGCTCTACTGGGCCCTGTCGGGCCCTGTCGGGCCCTGTCGGGCTCTGTCGGGCTCTGTCGGGCTCTACTGGGCCCTGTCGGGCTCTGTCGGGCTCTGTCGGGCCCTGTCGGGCTCTGTCGGGCTCTGTCGGGCTCTGTCGGGTTCTACTGGGCTCTACTGGGCCCTGTCGGGCTCTGTCGGGCCCTGTCGGGCTCTGTCGGGCTCTGTCGGGCCCTGTCGGGCCCTGTTGGGCTCTGTCGGGCTCTGTCGGTCCCTGTCGGGCTCTGTCGGGCTCTGTCGGGCTCTGTCGGGCTCTACTGGGCCCTGTCGGGCTCTGTCGGGCTCTGTCGGGCCCTGTCGGGCTCTGTCGGGCTCTGTCGGGCCCTGTCGGGCTCTGTCGGGCTCTGTCGGGCTCTATCGGGCTCTACTGGGCCCTGTCGGGCCCTGTCGGGCTCTGTCGGGCCCTGTCGGTCTCTGTCGGGCTCTGTCGGGCTCTGTCGGGTTCTACTGGGCCCTGTCGGGCTCTGTCGGGCTCTGTCGGGCCCTGTCGGGCTCTACTGGGCCCTGTCGGGCCCTGTCGGGCCCTGTCGGGCTCTACTGGGCTCTACTGGGCTCTGTCGGGCTCTTTCGGGCTCTACTGGGCCCTGTCGGGCCCTGTCGGGCCCTGTCGGGCTCTGTCGGGCCCTGTCGGGCCCTGTCGGGCTCTGTCGGGCTCTGTCGGGCCCTGTCGGGCTCTGTCGGGCTCTACTGGGCTCTACTGGGCTCTGTCGGGCTCTGTCGGGCTCTACTGGGCCCTGTCGGGCCCTGTCGGGCCCTGTCGGGCTCTGTCGGGCTGTGTCGGGCTCTACTGGGCCCTGTCGGGCTCTGTCGGGCTCTGTCGGGCCCTGTCGGGCTCTGTCGGGCTCTGTCGGGCTCTGTCGGGCTCTACTGGGCTCTGTCGGGCTCTGTCGGGCTCTGTCGGGCTCTACTGGGCCCTGTCGGGCTCTGTCGGGCTCTGTCGGGCTCTGTCGGGCTCTGTCGGGCCCTGTCGGGCTCTGTCGGGCCCTGTCGGGCTCTGTCGGGCTCTGTCGGGCCCTGTCGGGCTCTGTCGGGCTCTGTCGGGCTCTGTCGGGCTCTACTGGGCCCTGTCGGGCTCTACTGGGCTCTACTGGGCCCTGTCGGGCTCTGTCGGGCTCTGTCGGGCTCTGTCGGGCTCTACTGGGCTCTGTCGGACCCTGTCGGGCCCTGTCGGGCTCTGTCGGGCTCTGTCGGGCCCTGTCGGGCTCTGTCGGGCTCTGTCGGGCTCTACTGGGCTCTGTCGGGCTCTGTCGGGCTCTGTCGGGCTCTACTGGGCCCTGTCGGGCCCTGTCGGGCTCTGTCGGGCTCTGTCGGGCTCTGTCGGGCTCAACTGGTCTCTGTCGGGCTCTGTCGGGTTCTGTCGGGCTCTGTCGGGCTCTGTCGGGCTCTACTGGGCTCTACTGGGCTCTGTCGGGCTCTGTCGGTCTCTACTGGGCCCTGTCGGGCTCTGTCGGGCTCTGTCGGGCCCTGTCGGGCCCTGTCGGGCTCTGTCGGGCTCTGTCGGGCCCTGTCGGGCTCTGTCGGGCTCTGTCGGGCTCTGTCGGGCCCTGTCAGGCCCTGTCGGGCTCTGTCGGGCCCTGTCGGGCTCTGTCGGGCTCTGTCGGGCTCTACTGGGCCCTGTCGGGCTCTGTTGGGCCCTGTCGGGCCCTGTCGGGCTCTGTCGGGCTCTGTCGGTACCTGTCGGGCTCTGTCGGGCTCTGTCGGGCTCTGTCGGGCTCAACTGGGCCCTGTCGGGCTCTGTCGGGCTCTGTCGGGCTCTGTCGGGCCCTGTCGGGCTCTGTCGGGCTCTACTGGGCTCTGTCGGGCTCTACTGGGCTCTGTCGGGCTCTGTCGGGCTCTGTCGGGCTCTACTGGGCCCTGTCGGGCTCTGTCGGGCTCTGTCGGGCTCTGTCGGGCTCTGTCGGGCCCTGTCGGGCTCTGTCGGGCCCTGTCGGGCTCTGTCGGGCTCTGTCGGGCTCTACTGGGCCCTGTCGGGCTCTGTTGGGCCCTGTCGGGCCCTGTCGGGCTCTGTCGGGCTCTGTCGGTACCTGTCGGGCTCTGTCGGGCTCTGTCGGGCTCTACTGGGCCCTGTCGGGCCCTGTCGGGCTCTGTCGGGCTCTGTCGGGCTCTGTCGGGCTCAACTGGTCTCTGTCGGGCTCTGTCGGGTTCTGTCGGGCTCTGTCGGGCTCTGTCGGGCTCTGTCGGGCTCTACTGGGCTCTACTGGGCTCTGTCGGGCTCTGTCGGTCTCTACTGGGCCCTGTCGGGCTCTGTCGGGCTCTGTCGGGCCCTGTCGGGCCCTGTCGGGCTCTGTCGGGCTCTGTCGGGCCCTGTCGGGCTCTGTCGGGCTCTGTCGGGCTCTGTCGGGCCCTGTCGGGCCCTGTCGGGCTCTGTCGGGCCCTGTCGGGCTCTGTCGGGCTCTGTCGGGCTCTACTGGGCCCTGTCGGGCTCTTTTGGGCCCTGTCGGGCCCTGTCGGGCTCTGTCGGGCTCTGTCGGTACCTGTCGGGCTCTGTCGGGCTCTGTCTGGCTCTGTCGGGCTCTACTGGGCCCTGTCGGGCTCTGTCGGGCTCTGTCGGGCTCTGTCGGGCTCTGTCGGGCTCTACTGGGCTCTACTGGGCTCTGTCGGGCTCTGTCGGTCTCTACTGGGCCCTGTCGGGCTCTGTCGGGCTCTGTCGGGCCCTGTCGGGCCCTGTCGGGCTCTGTCGGGCTCTGTCGGGCCCTGTCGGGCTCTGTCGGGCTCTGTCGGGCTCTGTCGGGCCCTGTCGGGCCCTGTCGGGCTCTGTCGGGCCCTGTCGGGCTCTGTCGGGCTCTGTCGGGCTCTACTGGGCCCTGTCGGGCTCTGTTGGGCCCTGTCGGGCCCTGTCGGGCTCTGTCGGGCTCTGTCGGTACCTGTCGGGCTCTGTCGGGCTCTGTCGGGTTCTGTCGGGCTCTACTGGGCCCTGTCGGGCTCTGTCGGCCTCTGTCGGGCTCTGTCGGGCTCTACTGGGCTCTGTCGGGCTCTGTCGGGCTCTGTCGGGCTCTGTCGGGCTCTGTCGGGCTCTACTGGGCCCTGTCGGGCGCTGTCGGGCTCTGTCGGGCTCTGTCGGGCTCTGTCGGGCCCTGTCGGGCTCTGTCGGGCTCTGTCGGGTTCTGTCGGGCTCTACTGGGCCCTGTCGGGTTCTGTCGGGCTCTGTCGGGCTCTGTCGGGCTCTACTGGGCCCTGTCGGGCCCTGTCGGGCTCTGTCGGGCTCGGTCGGGCTCTGTCGGGCTCTGTCGGGCTCTGTCGGGCTCTGTCGGGCCCTCTCGGGCTCTGTCGGGCTCTACTGGGCCCTGTCGGGCCCTGTCGGGCTCTGTCGGGCTCTACTGGGCCCTGTCGGGCCCTGTCGGGCTCTGTCGGGCTCTGTCGGGCTCTGTCGGGCTCTACGGGGCCCTGTCGGACTCTGTCGGGCTCTGTCGGGCTCTGTTGGGCTCTGACGGGTTCTGTCGGGCTCTGTCGGGCTCTACTGGGCCCTGTCGGGCCCTGTCGGGCCCTGTCGGGCTCTGTCGGGCTCTGTCGGGCTCTGTCGGGCTCTACTGGGCCCTGTCGGGCTCTGTCGGGCTCTGTCGGGCCCTGTCGGGCTCTGTCGGGCTCTGTCGGGCTCTGTCGGGTTCTACTGGGCTCTACTGGGCCCTGTCGGGCTCTGTTGGGCCCTGTCGGGCTCTGTCGGGCTCTGTCGGGCCCTGTCGGGCCCTGTTGGGCTCTGTCGGGCTCTGTCGGTCCCTGTCGGGCTCTCTCGGGCTCTGTCGGGCTCTGTCGGGCTCTACTGGGCCCTGTCGGGCTCTGTCGGGCTCTGTCGGGCTCTGTCGGGCCCTGTCGGGCTCTGTCGGGCTCTGTCGGGCCCTGTCGGGCTCTGTCGGGCTCTGTCGGGCTGTGTCGGGCTCTGTCGGGCTCTACTGGGCTCTACTGGGCTCTGTCGGGCCCTGTCGGGCCCTGTCGGTCTCTGTCGGGCTCTGTCGGGCCCTGTCGGGCTCTCTCGGGCTCTGTCGGGCTCTGTCGGGCTCTACTGGGCCCTGTCGGGCCCTGTCGGGCTCTGTCGTGCCCTTTCGGGCCCTGTCGGGCTCTGTCGGGCCCTGTCGGGCTCTGTCAGGCCCTGTCGGGCCCTGTCGGGCTCTGTCGGGCCCTGTCGGGCTCTGTCGGGCTCTGTCGGGCTCTGTCGGGCTCTGTCGGGCTCTACTGGGCTCTACTGGGCTCTGTCGGGCCCTGTCGGGCCCTGTCGGGCTCTGTCGGGCTCTGTCGGGCTCTGTCGGGCTCTGTCGGGCTCTACTGGGCTCTACTGTTCCCTGTCGGGCTCTGTCGGGCCCTGTCGGGCCCTGTCGGGCCCTGTCGGGCTCTGTCGGGCTCTGTCGGGCTCTAGTGGGCCCTGTCGGGCCCTGTCGGGCTCTGTCGGGCTCTGTCGGGCCCTGTCGGGCTCTGTCGGGCTCTGTCGGGCCCTGTCGGGCTCTCTCGGGCCCTGTCGGGCTCTGTCGGGCTCTGTCGGGCTCTACTGGTCTATACTGGGCTCTGTCGGGCTCTGTCGGGCTCTGTCTGGCTCTGTCGGGCTCTACTAGGCTCTACTGGGCTCTACTGTTCCCTGTCGGGCCCTGTCGGGCTCTGTCGGGCTCTGTCGGCCTCTGTCGGGCTCTGTCGGGCCCTGTCGGGCTCTGTCGGGCTCTACTGGGCTCTACTGGGCTCTGTCGGGCTCTCTCGGGCCCTGTCGGGCCCTGTCGGGCTCTGTCGGGCTCTGTCGGGCTCTGTCGGGCCCTGTCGGGCTCTGTCGGGGTCTACTGGGCTCTACTGGGCTCTGTCGGGCTCTGTCGGGCCCTGTCGGGCCCTGTCGGGCTCTGTCGGGCTCTGTCGGGCTCTACTGGGCTAAACTGGGCTCTGTCGGGCCCTGTCGGGCCCTGTCGGGCCCTGTCGGGCTCTGTCGGGCTCTGTCGGGCCCTGTCGGGCTCTGTCGGGCTCTACTGGGCTCTGTCGGGCTCTGTCGGGCTCTGTCGGGCTCTGTCGGGCTCTACTGGGCTAAACTGGGCTCTGTCGGGCCCTGTCGGGCCCTGTCGGGCTCTGTCGGGCTCTGTGTAGGCTCTGTCGGGCTCTACTGGGCTCTATTGGGCTCTGTCGGGCTCTGTCGGGCTCTGTCGGGCTCTACTGGGCTCTACTGGGCCCTGTCGGGCCCTGTCGGGCCCTGTCGGGCTCTGTCGGGATCTGTCGGGCTCTGCCGGGCCCTGTCGGGCTCTGTCGGGCTCTGTCGGGCTCTACTGGGCTCTACTGGGCTCTGTCGGGCCCTGTCGGGCCCTGTCGGGCCCTGTCGGGCTCTGTCGGGCTCTGTCGGGCTCTACTGGGATCTGTCGGGCCCTGTCGGGCCCTGTCGGGCCCTGTCAGGCTCTGTCGGGCTCTGTCGGGCTCTGTCGGGCTCTACTGGGCTCTACTGGGCCCTGTCGGGCCCTGTCGGGCTCTGTCGGGCTCTGTCGGGCTCTGTCGGGCCCTGTCGGGCTCTGTCGGGCTCTGTCGGGCTCTACTAGGCTCTACTGGGCTCTACTGTTCCCTGTCGGGCCCTGTCGGGCTCTGTCGGGCTCTGTCGGCCTCTGTCGGGCTCTGTCGGGCTCTGTCGGGCTCTGTCGGACTCTACTGGGCCCTGTCGGGCTCTGTCGGGCTCTGTCGGGCTCTGTCGGGCTCTACTGGGCTCTGTCGGTTTCTGTCGGGCTCTGTCGGGCTCTGTCGGGCTCTGTCGGGCTCTGTCGGGCGCTACTGGGCTCTGTCGGGCTCTGTCGGGCCCTGTCGGGCTCTGTCGGGCTCTGTCGGGTTCTGTCGGGCTCTACTGGGCCCTGTCGGGCTCTGTCGGGCTCTGTCGGTACCTGTCGGGCCCTCTCGGGCTCTGTCGGGCTCTGTCGGGCTCTGTCGGGCTCTACTGGGCTCTGTCGGTCCCTGTCGGGCCCTGTCGGGCTCTGTCGGGCTCTGTCGGGCTCTACTGGGCTCTGTCAGGCTCTGTCGGGTTCTGTCGGGCTCTGTCGGGCCCTGTCGGGCCCTGTCGGGCTCTGTCGGGCTCTACTGGGCTCTGTCGGACTCTTTCGGGTTCTACTGGGCCCTGTCGGGCTCTGTCGGGCTCTGTCGGGCTCTGTCGGGCTCTATCGGGCTCTACTGGGCTCTGTCGGGCTCTGTCGGGCCCTGTCGGGCCCTGTCGAGCCCTGTCGGGCTCTGTCGGGCTCTGTCGGGCTCTACTGGGCTCTGTCGGGCTCTGTCGGGCTCTATCGGGCTCTACTGGGCCCTGTCGGGCTCTACTGGGCTCTGTCGGGCTCTGTCGGTCTCTGTCGGGCTCTGTCGGGCTCTTCTGGGCTAAACTGGGCTCTGTCGGGCCCTGTCGGGCTCTGTCGGGCCCTGTCGGGCCCTGTCGGGCCCTGTCGGGCTCTGTCGGGCTCTGTCGGGCTCTGTCGGGCTCTACTGGGCCCTGTCGGACCCTGTCGGGCTCTGTCGGGCTCTGCTGGGCCCTGTCGGGCTCTGTCAGGCTCTGTCGGGCTCTGTCGGGCCCTGTCGGGCCCTGTCGGGCCCTGTCGAGCTCTGTCGGGCTCTGTCGGGCTCTACTGGGCTCTGTCGGGCTCTGTCGGGCCCTGTCGGGCCCTGTCGGGCCCTGTCGGGCTCTGTCGGGCTCTGTCGGGCTCTACTGCGCTCTGTCGGGCTCTGTCGGGCTCTGTCGGGCTCTACTGGGCCCTGTCGGGCCCTGTCGGGCTCTGTCGGGCTCTGTCGGGCTCTGTCGGGCTCTACTGGGCTAAACTGGGCCCTGTCGGGCCCTGTCGGGCCCTGTCGGGCCCTGTCGGGCTCTGTCGGGCTCTACTGGGCTCTGTCAGTCTCTGTCGGGCTCTGTCGGGCTCTGTCGGGCTCTACTGGGCTAAACTGGGCTCTGTCGGGACCTGTCGGGCCCCGTCGGGCTCTGTCGGGCTCTGTCGGGCTCTACTGTGCTAAACTGGGCTCTGTCGGGCCCTGTCGGGCCCTGTCGGGCCCTGTCGGGCTCTGTCGGGCTCTGTCGGGCTCTGTCGGGCTCTACTGGGCTCTACTGGGCTCTGTCGGGCTCTGTCGGGCTCTGTCGGGCTCTACTGGGCTCTGTCGGGCTCTGTCGGGCCCTGTCGGGCTCTGTCGGGCTCTGTCGGGCTCTACTGGGCTCTACTGGGCTCTGTCGGGCCCTGTCGGGCCCTGTCGGGCTCTGTCGGGCTCTGTCGGCCTCTGTCGGGCTCTGTCGGGCTCTGTCGGGCTCTGTCGGACTCTACTGGGCCCTGTCGGGCTCTGTCGGGCTCTGTCGGGCTCTGTCGGGCTCTACTGGGCTCTGTCGGTTTCTGTCGGGCTCTGTCGGGCTCTGTCGGGCTCTGTCGGGCTCTGTCGGGCGCTACTGGGCTCTGTCGGGCCCTGTCGGTCTCTGTCCGGCTCTGTCGGGTTCTGTCGGGCTCTACTGGGCCCTGTCGGGCTCTGTCGGGCTCTGTCGGGCCCTGTCGTGCCCTCTCGGGCTCTGTCGGGCTCTGTCGGGCTCTGTCGGGCTCTACTGGGCTCTGTCGGGCCCTGTCGGGCCCTGTCGGGCTCTGTCGGGCTCTGTCGGGCTCTACTGGGCTCTGTCGGGCTCTGTCGGGTTCTGTCGGGCTCTGTCGGGCCCTGTCGGGCCCTGTCGGGCTCTGTCGGGCTCTACTGGGCTCTGTCGGGCTCTTTCGGGTTCTACTGGGCCCTGTCGGGCTCTGTCGGGCTCTGTCGGGCTCTACTGGGCTCTGTCGGGCTCTGTCGGGCCCTGTCGGGCCCTGTCGGGCCCTGTCGGGCTCTGTCGGGCTCTGTCGGGGTCTACTGGGCTCTGTCGGGCTCTGTCGGGCTCTGTCGGGCTCTACTGGGCCCTGTCGGGCTCTACTGGGCTCTGTCGGGCTCTGTCGGTCTCTGTCGGGCTCTGTCGGGCTCTTCTGGGCTAAACTGGGCTCTGTCGGGCCCTGTCGGGCTCTGTCGGGCCCTGTCGGGCCCTGTCGGGCCCTGTCGGGCTCTGTCGGGCTCTGTCGGGCTCTGTCGGGCTCTACTGGGCCCTGTCGGACCCTGTCGGGCTCTGTCGGGCTCTGCTGGGCCCTGTCGGGCTCTGTCAGGCTCTGTCGGGCTCTGTCGGGCCCTGTCGGGCCCTGTCGGGCCCTGTCGAGCTCTGTCGGGCTCTGTCGGGCTCTACTGGGCTCTGTCGGGCTCTGTCGGGCCCTGTCGGGCCCTGTCGGGCCCTGTCGGGCTCTGTCGGGCTCTGTCGGGCTCTACTGCGCTCTGTCGGGCTCTGTCGGGCTCTGTCGGGCTCTACTGGGCCCTGTCGGGCCCTGTCGGGCTCTGTCGGGCTCTGTCGGGCTCTGTCGGGCTCTACTGGGCTAAACTGGGCCCTGTCGGGCCCTGTCGGGCCCTGTCGGGCCCTGTCGGGCTCTGTCGGGCTCTACTGGGCTCTGTCAGGCTCTGTCGGGCTCTGTCGGGCTCTGTCGGGCTCTACTGGGCTAAACTGGGCTCTGTCGGGACCTGTCGGGCCCCGTCGGGCTCTGTCGGGCTCTGTCGGGCTCTACTGTGCTAAACTGGGCTCTGTCGGGCCCTGTCGGGCCCTGTCGGGCCCTGTCGGGCTCTGTCGGGCTCTGTCGGGCTCTGTCGGGCTCTACTGGGTTCTACTGGGCTCTGTCGGGCTCTGTCGGGCTCTGTCGGGCTCTGTCGGGCTCTACTGGGCTCTATCGGGCTCTGTCGGGCCCTGTCGGGCTCTGTCGGGCTCTGTCGGGCTCTACTGGGCTCTACTGGGCTCTACTGGGCTCTGTCGGGCTCTGTCGGGCCCTGTCGGGCTCTGTCGGGCTCTGTCGGGCCCTGTCGGGCTCTCTCGGGCCCTGTCGGGCTCTGTCGGGCTCTGTCGGGCTCTACTGGTCTATACTGGGCTCTGTCGGGCTCTGTCGGGCTCTGTCTGGCTCTGTCGGGCTCTACTGGGCTCTACTGGGCTCTGTCGGGCTCTCTCGGGCCCTGTCGGGCCCTGTCGGGCTCTGTCGGGCTCTGTCGGGCTCTGTCGGGCCCTGTCGGGCTCTGTCGGGGTCTACTGGGCTCTACTGGGCTCTGTCGGGCTCTGTCGGGCCCTGTCGGGCCCTGTCGGGCTCTGTCGGGCTCTGTCGGGCTCTACTGGGCTAAACTGGGCTCTGTCGGGCCCTGTCGGGCCCTGTCGGGCCCTGTCGGGCTCTGTCGGGCTCTGTCGGGCCCTGTCGGGCTCTGTCGGGCTCTACTGGGCTCTGTCGGGCTCTGTCGGGCTCTGTCGGGCTCTACTGGGCTAAACTGGGCTCTGTCGGGCCCTGTCGGGCCCTGTCGGGCTCTGTCGGGCTCTGTGTAGGCTCTGTCGGGCTCTACTGGGCTCTATTGGGCTCTGTCGGGCTCTGTCGGGCTCTGTCGGGCTCTACTGGGCTCTACTGGGCCCTGTCGGGCCCTGTCGGGCCCTGTCGGGCTCTGTCGGGATCTGTCGGGCTCTGCCGGGCCCTGTCGGGCTCTGTCGGGCTCTGTCGGGCTCTACTGGGCTCTACTGGGCTCTGTCGGGCCCTGTCGGGCCCTGTCGGGCCCTGTCGGGCTCTGTCGGGCTCTGTCGGGCTCTACTGGGATCTGTCGGGCCCTGTCGGGCCCTGTCGGGCCCTGTCAGGCTCTGTCGGGCTCTGTCGGGCTCTGTCGGGCTCTACTGGGCTCTACTGGGCCCTGTCGGGCCCTGTCGGGCTCTGTCGGGCTCTGTCGGGCTCTGTCGGGCCCTGTCGGGCTCTGTCGGGCTCTGTCGGGCTCTACTAGGCTCTACTGGGCTCTACTGTTCCCTGTCGGGCCCTGTCGGGCTCTGTCGGGCTCTGTCGGCCTCTGTCGGGCTCTGTCGGGCTCTGTCGGGCTCTGTCGGACTCTACTGGGCCCTGTCGGGCTCTGTCGGGCTCTGTCGGGCTCTGTCGGGCTCTACTGGGCTCTGTCGGTTTCTGTCGGGCTCTGTCGGGCTCTGTCGGGCTCTGTCGGGCTCTGTCGGGCGCTACTGGGCTCTGTCGGGCTCTGTCGGGCCCTGTCGGGCTCTGTCGGGCTCTGTCGGGTTCTGTCGGGCTCTACTGGGCCCTGTCGGGCTCTGTCGGGCTCTGTCGGTACCTGTCGGGCCCTCTCGGGCTCTGTCGGGCTCTGTCGGGCTCTGTCGGGCTCTACTGGGCTCTGTCGGGCCCTGTCGGGCCCTGTCGGGCTCTGTCGGGCTCTGTCGGGCTCTACTGGGCTCTGTCGGGCTCTGTCGGGTTCTGTCGGGCTCTGTCGGGCCCTGTCGGGCCCTGTCGGGCTCTGTCGGGCTCTACTGGGCTCTGTCGGACTCTTTCGGGTTCTACTGGGCCCTGTCGGGCTCTGTCGGGCTCTGTCGGGCTCTGTCGGGCTCTATCGGGCTCTACTGGGCTCTGTCGGGCTCTGTCGGGCCCTGTCGGGCCCTGTCGAGCCCTGTCGGGCTCTGTCGGGCTCTGTCGGGCTCTACTGGGCTCTGTCGGGCTCTGTCGGGCTCTATCGGGCTCTACTGGGCCCTGTCGGGCTCTACTGGGCTCTGTCGGTCTCTGTCGGGCTCTGTCGGGCTCTTCTGGGCTAAACTGGGCTCTGTCGGGCCCTGTCGGGCTCTGTCGGGCCCTGTCGGGCCCTGTCGGGCCCTGTCGGGCTCTGTCGGGCTCTGTCGGGCTCTGTCGGGCTCTACTGGGCCCTGTCGGACCCTGTCGGGCTCTGTCGGGCTCTGCTGGGCCCTGTCGGGCTCTGTCAGGCTCTGTCGGGCTCTGTCGGGCCCTGTCGGGCCCTGTCGGGCCCTGTCGAGCTCTGTCGGGCTCTGTCGGGCTCTACTGGGCTCTGTCGGGCTCTGTCGGGCCCTGTCGGGCCCTGTCGGGCCCTGTCGGGCTCTGTCGGGCTCTGTCGGGCTCTACTGCGCTCTGTCGGGCTCTGTCGGGCTCTGTCGGGCTCTACTGGGCCCTGTCGGGCCCTGTCGGGCTCTGTCGGGCTCTGTCGGGCTCTGTCGGGCTCTACTGGGCTAAACTGGGCCCTGTCGGGCCCTGTCGGGCCCTGTCGGGCCCTGTCGGGCTCTGTCGGGCTCTACTGGGCTCTGTCAGGCTCTGTCGGGCTCTGTCGGGCTCTGTCGGGCTCTACTGGGCTAAACTGGGCTCTGTCGGGACCTGTCGGGCCCCGTCGGGCTCTGTCGGGCTCTGTCGGGCTCTACTGTGCTAAACTGGGCTCTGTCGGGCCCTGTCGGGCCCTGTCGGGCCCTGTCGGGCTCTGTCGGGCTCTGTCGGGCTCTGTCGGGCTCTACTGGGCTCTACTGGGCTCTGTCGGGCTCTGTCGGGCTCTGTCGGGCTCTACTGGGCTCTGTCGGGCTCTGTCGGGCCCTGTCGGGCTCTGTCGGGCTCTGTCGGGCTCTACTGGGCTCTACTGGGCTCTACTGGGCTCTGTCGGGCCCTGTCGGGCTCTGTCAGGCTCTGTCGGGCTCTGTCGGGCTCTGTCGGGCCCTGTCGGGCCCTGTCGGGCTCTGTCGGGCTCTGTCGGGCCCTGTCGGGCTCTGTCGGGCTCTGTCGGGCTCTACTGGGCTCTACTGGGCTCTGTCGGGCCCTGTCGGGCCCTGTCGGGCTCTGTCGGGCTCTGTCGGCCTCTGTCGGGCTCTGTCGGGCTCTGTCGGGCTCTGTCGGACTCTACTGGGCCCTGTCGGGCTCTGTCGGGCTCTGTCGGGCTCTGTCGGGCTCTACTGGGCTCTGTCGGTTTCTGTCGGGCTCTGTCGGGCTCTGTCGGGCTCTGTCGGGCTCTGTCGGGCGCTACTGGGCTCTGTCGGGCTCTGTCGGGCCCTGTCGGTCTCTGTCCGGCTCTGTCGGGTTCTGTCGGGCTCTACTGGGCCCTGTCGGGCTCTGTCGGGCTCTGTCGGGCCCTGTCGTGCCCTCTCGGGCTCTGTCGGGCTCTGTCGGGCTCTGTCGGGCTCTACTGGGCTCTGTCGGGCCCTGTCGGGCCCTGTCGGGCTCTGTCGGGCTCTGTCGGGCTCTACTGGGCTCTGTCGGGCTCTGTCGGGTTCTGTCGGGCTCTGTCGGGCCCTGTCGGGCCCTGTCGGGCTCTGTCGGGCTCTACTGGGCTCTGTCGGGCTCTTTCGGGTTCTACTGGGCCCTGTCGGGCTCTGTCGGGCTCTGTCGGGCTCTGTCGGGCTCTGTCGGGCTCTACTGGGCTCTGTCGGGCTCTGTCGGGCCCTGTCGGGCTCTGTCGGGCTCTGTCGGGCTCTACTGGGCTCTGTCGGGCTCTGTCGGGCTCTGTCGGGCTCTACTGGGCCCTGTCGGGCTCTACTGGGCTCTGTCGGGCTCTGTCGGTCTCTGTCGGGCTCTGTCGGGCTCTTCTGGGCTAAACTGGGCTCTGTCGGGCCCTGTCGGGCTCTGTCGGGCCCTGTCGGGCCCTGTCGGGCCCTGTCGGGCTCTGTCGGGCTCTGTCGGGCTCTGTCGGGCTCTACTGGGCCCTGTCGGACCCTGTCGGGCTCTGTCGGGCTCTGCTGGGCCCTGTCGGGCTCTGTCAGGCTCTGTCGGGCTCTGTCGGGCCCTGTCGGGCCCTGTCGGGCCCTGTCGAGCTCTGTCGGGCTCTGTCGGGCTCTACTGGGCTCTGTCGGGCTCTACTGGGCTCTACTGGGCTCTGTCGGGCCCTGTCGGGCTCTGTCGGGCTCTGTCGGGCTCTGTCGGGCTCTACTGGGCTCTACTGTTCCCTGTCGGGCTCTGTCGGGCCCTGTCGGGCCCTGTCGGGCCCTGTCGGGCTCTGTCGGGCTCTGTCGGGCTCTACTGGGCCCTGTCGGGCCCTGTCGGGCTCTGTCAGGCTCTGTCGGGCCCTGTCGGGCTCTGTCGGGCTCTGTCGGGCCCTGTCGGGCTCTCTCGGGCCCTGTCGGGCTCTGTCTGGCTCTGTCGGGCTCTACTAGGCTCTACTGGGCTCTACTGTTCCCTGTCGGGCCCTGTCGGGCTCTGTCGGGCTCTGTCGGCCTCTGTCGGGCTCTGTCGGGCCCTGACGGGCTCTGTCGGGCTCTACTGGGCTCTACTGGGCTCTGTCGGGCTCTCTCGGGCCCTGTCGGGCCCTGTCGGGCTCTGTCGGGCTCTGTCGGGCTCTCTCGGGCCCTGTCGGGCTCTGTCGGGCTCTGTCGGGCTCTGTCAGTCTCTACTGGGCTAAACTGGGCTCTGTCGGGCCCTGTCGGGCCCCGTCGGGCTCTGTCGGGCTCTGTCGGGCTCTACTGGGCTAAACTGGGCTCTGTCGGGCCCTGTCGGGCCCTGTCGGGCTCTGTCGGGCTCTGTCGGGCTCTGTCGGGCTCTGCTGAGCTCTACTGTTCCCTGTCGGGCCCTGTCGGGCTCTGTCTGGCTCTGTCGGGCTCTGTCGGGCCCTGTCGGGCTCTGTCGGGCTCTGTCGGGCTCTACTGGGCTCTCCTGGGCTCTGTCGGGCCCTGTCGGGCCCTGTCGGGCTCTATCGGGCTCTGTCGGGCTCTGTCGGGCTCTGTCGGGCTCTACTGGGCTCTACTGTTCCCTGTCGGGCTCTGTCGGGCCCTGTCGGGCCCTGTCGGGCCCTGTCGGGCTCTGTCGGGCTCTGTCGGGCTCTACTGGGCCCTGTCGGGCTCTGTCGGGCTCTGTCGGGCCCTGTCGGGCTCTGTCGGGCTCTGTCGGGCCCTGTCGGGCTCTCTCGGGCCCTGTCGGGCTCTGTCGGGCTCTGTCGGGCTCTACTGGGCTATACTGGGCTCTGTCGGGCTCTGTCGGGCTCTGTCGGGCTCTGTCTGGCTCTGTCGGGCTCTACTAGGCTCTACTGGGCTCTACTGTTCCCTGTCGGGCCCTGTCGGGCTCTGTCGGGCTCTGTCGGGCTCTGTCGGGCCCTGTCGGGCTCTGTCGGGCTCTACTGGCTCTACTGGGCTCTGTCGGGCTCTCTCGGGCCCTGTCGGACCCTGTCGGGCTCTGTCGGGCTCTGTCGGGCTCTGTCGGGCCCTGTCGGGCTCTGTCGGGCTCTGTCGGGCTCTACTGGGCTCTGTCGGGCTCTGTCGGGCCCTGTCGGGCTCTGTCGGGCTCTGTCGGGCTCTACTGGGCTCTACTGGGCTCTACTGGGCTCTGTCGGGCTCTGTCGGGCTCTGTCAGGCTCTGTCGGGCTCTGTCGGGCTCTGTCGGGCCCTGTCGGGCCCTGTCGGGCTCTGTCGGGCTCTGTCGGGCCCTGTCGGGCTCTGTCGGGCTCTGTCGGGCTCTACTGGTCTCTACTGGGCTCTGTCGGGCCCTGTCGGGCCCTGTCGGGCTCTGTCGGGCTCTGTCGGGCTCTACTGGGCTCTACTGTTCCCTGTCGGACTCTGTCGGGCCCTGTCGGGCCCTGTCGGGCCCTGTCGGGCTCTGTCGGGCTCTGTCGGGCTCTACTGGGCCCTGTCGGGCCCTGTCGGGCTCTGTCAGGCTCTGTCGGGCCCTGTCGGGCTCTGTCGGGCTCTGTCGGGCCCTGTCGGGCTCTCTCGGGCCCTGTCGGGCTCTGTCTGGCTCTGTCGGGCTCTACTAGGCTCTACTGGGCTCTACTGTTCCCTGTCGGGCCCTGTCGGGCTCTGTCGGGCTCTGTCGGCCTCTGTCGGGCTCTGTCGGGCCCTGTCGGGCTCTGTCGGGCTCTACTGGGCTCTACTGGGCTCTGTCGGGCTCTCTCGGGCCCTGTCGGGCCCTGTCGGGCTCTGTCGGGCTCTGTCGGGCTCTCTCGGGCCCTGTCGGGCTCTGTCGGGCTCTGTCGGGCTCTACTGGGCTCTGTCAGGCTCTGTCGGGCTCTGTCGGGCTCTGTCGGGCTCTACTGGGCTAAACTGGGCTCTGTCGGGCCCTGTCGGGCCCCGTCGGGCTCTGTCGGGCTCTGTCGGCTCTACTGGGCTAAACTGGGCTCTGTCGGGCCCTGTCGGGCCCTGTCGAGCCCTGTCGGGCTCTGTCGGGCTCTGTCGGGCTCTGTCGGGCTCTACTGGGCTCTACTGTGCTCTGTCGGGCTCTGTCGGGCTCTGTCGGGCTCTGTCGGGCTCTACTGGGCTCTGTCGGGCTCTGTCGGGCTCTGTCGGGCCCTGTCGGGCTCTGTCGGGCTCTGTCGGGCTCTACTGGGCTCTACTGGGCTCTACTGGGCTCTGTCGGGCCCTGTCGGGCTCTGTCAGGCTCTGTCGGGCCCTGTCGGGCCCTGTCGGGCTCTGTCGGGCTCTGTCGGGCCCTGTCGGGCCCTGTCGGGCTCTGTCTGGCTCTGTCGGGCTCTGTCGGGCCCTGTCGGGCTCTGTCGGGCTCTGTCGGGCTCTACTGGGCTCTACTGGGCTCTGTCGGGCCCTGTCGGGCCCTGTCGGGCTCTATCGGGCTCTGTCGGGCTCTGTCGGGCTCTGTCGGGCTCTACTGGGCTCTACTGTTCCCTGTCGGGCTCTGTCGGGCCCTGTCGGTCCCTGTCGGGCCCTGTCGGGCTCTGTCGGGCTCTGTCGGGCCCTGTCGGGCTCTGTCGGGCTCTGTCGGGCCCTGTCGGGCTCTCTCGGGCCCTGTCGGGCTCTGTCGGGCTCTGTCGGGCTCTACTGGGCTATACTGGGCTCTGTCGGGCTCTGTCGGGCTCTGTCGGGCTCTGTCTGGCTCTGTCGGGCTCTACTAGGCTCTACTGGGCTCTACTGTTCCCTGTCGGGCCCTGTCGGGCTCTGTCGGGCTCTGTCGGCCTCTGTCGGGCTCTGTCGGGCCCTGTCGGGCTCTGTCGGGCTCTACTGGGCTCTACTGGGCTCTGTCGGGCTCTCTCGGGCCCTGTCGGACCCTGTCGGGCTCTGTCGGGCTCTGTCGGGCTCTGTCGGGCCCTGTCGGGCTCTGTCGGGCTCTGTCGGGCTCTACTGGGCTCTGTCGGGCTCTGTCGGGCCCTGTCGGGCTCTGTCGGGCTCTGTCGGGCTCTACTGGGCTCTACTGGGCTCTACTGGGCTCTGTCGGGCCCTGTCGGGCTCTGTCAGGCTCTGTCGGGCTCTGTCGGGCTCTGTCGGGCCCTGTCGGGCCCTGTCGGGCTCTGTCGGGCTCTGTCGGGCCCTGTCGGGCTCTTTCGGGCTCTGTCGGGCTCTACTGGGCTCTACTGGGCTCTGTCGGGCCCTGTCGGGCCCTGTCGGGCTCTGCGGGCTCTGTCGGGCTCTACTGGGCTCTACTGTTCCCTGTCGGGCTCTGTCGGGCCCTGTCGGGCCCTGTCGGGCCCTGTCGGGCTCTGTCGGGCTCTGTCGGGCTCTACTGGGCCCTGTCGGGCCCTGTCGGGCTCTGTCAGGCTCTGTCGGGCCCTGTCGGGCTCTGTCGGGCTCTGTCGGGCCCTGTCGGGCTCTCTCCGGGCCCTGTCGGGCTCTGTCTGGCTCTGTCGGGCTCTACTAGGCTCTACTGGGCTCTACTGTTCCCTGTCGGGACCTGTCGGGCTCTGTCGGGCTCTGTCGGCCTCTGTCGGGCTCTGTCGGGCTCTGTCGGGCTCTGTCGGGCTCTACTGGGCTCTACTGGGCTCTGTCGGGCTCTCTCGGGCCCTGTCGGGCTCTGTCGGGCTCTGTCGGGCTCTACTGGGCTATACTGGGCTCTGTCGGACTCTACTGGGCTCTACTGGGCTCTGTCGGGCTCTGTCGGGCCCTGTCGGGCCCTGTCGGGCTCTGTCGGGCTCTGTCGGGCTCTGTCGGGCTCTACTGGGCTAAACTGGGCTCTGTCGGGCCCTGTCGGGCCCTGTCGGGCCCTGTCGTGCTCTGTCGGGATCTGTCGGGCCCTGTCGGGCTCTGTCGGGCTCTACTGGGCTCTGTCGGGCTCTGTCGGTCTCTGTCGGACTCTGTCGGGCTCTACTGGGCTAAACTGGGCTCTGTCGGGCCCTGTCGGGCCCTGTCGGGCTCTGTCGGGCTCTGTGTAGGCTCTGTCGGGCTCTACTGGGCTCTACTGGGCTCTGTCGGGCTCTGTCGGGCTCTGTCAGGCTCTACTGGGCTCTATTGGGCTCTGTCGGGCCCTGTCGGGCCCTGTCGGGCTCTGTCGGGCTCTGTCGGGCTCTGTCGGGCCCTGTCGGGCTCTGTCGGGCTCTGTCGGGCTCTACTGGGCTCTACTGGGCTCTGTCGGGCCCTGTCGGGCCCTGTCGGGCCCTGTCGGGCTCTGTCGGGCTCTGTCGGGCTCTGTCGGGCTCTACTGGGCTCTGTCGGGCCCTGTCGGGCCCTGTCGGGCCCTGTCAGGCTCTGTCGGGCTCTGTCGGGCTCTATCGGGCTCTACTGGGCCCTGTCGGGCTCTGTCGGGCTCTGTCGGGCTCTGTCGGGCTCTGTCGGACTCTACTGGGCCCTGTCGGGCCCTGTCGGGCCCTGTCGGGCTCTGTCGGGCTCTGTCGGGCTCTGTCGGGCTCTACTGGGCTCTGTCGCGTTCTGTCGGGCTCTGTCGGGCTCTGTCGGGCTCTGTCGGGCTCTGTCGGGCGCTACTGGGCTCTGTCGGGCTCTGTCGGGCCCTGGCGGGCTCTGTCGGGCTCTGACGGGTTCTGTCGGGCTCTACTGGGCCCTGTCGGGCTCTGTCGGGCTCTGTCGGGCCCTGTCGGGCCCTCTCGGGCTCTGTCGGGCTCTGTCGGGCTCTGTCGGGCTCTGTCGGGCTCTTCTGGCTCTGTCGGGCCCTGTCGGGCTCTGTCGGGCTCTGTCGGGCTCTGTCGGGCTCTACTGGGCTCTGTCGGGCTCTGTCGGGCCCTGTCGGGCCCTGTCGGGCCCTGTCGGGCTCTGTCGGGCTCTGTCGGGCTCTACTGGGCTCTGTCGGGCTCTGTCGGGCTCTGTCGGGCTCTACTGGGCCCTGTCGGGCTCTACTGGACTCTGTCGGGCTCTGTCGGGACCTGTCGGGCTCTGTCGGGCTCTACTGGGCTAAACTGGGCTCTGTCGGGCCCTGTCGGGCTCTGTCGGGCTCTGTCGGGCCCTGTCGGGCCCTGTCGGGCCCTGTCGGGCTCTGTCGGGCTCTGCTGGGCCCTGTCGGGCTCTGTCAGGCTCTGTCGGACTCTGTCGGGCTCTGTCGGGCCCTGTCGGGCCCTGTCGGGCCCTGTCGGGCTCTGTCGGGCTCTGTCGGGCTCTACTGGGCTCTGTCGGGCTCTGTCGGGCCCTGTCGGGCCCTGTCGGGCCCTGTCGGGCTCTGTCGGGGCTCTGTCGGGCTCTACTGCGCTCTGTCGGGCTCTGTCGGGCTCTGTCGGGCTCTGTCGGGCTCTACTGGGCCCTGTCGGGCCCTGTCGGGCTCTGTCGGGCTCTGCTGGGCCCTGTCGGGCTCTGTCAGGCTCTGTCGGACTCTGTCGGGCTCTGTCGGGCCCTGTCGGGCCCTGTCGGGCCCTGTCGGGCTCTGTCGGGCTCTGTCGGGCTCTACTGGGCTCTGTCGGGCTCTGTCGGGCCCTGTCGGGCCCTGTCGGGCCCTGTCGGGCTCTGTCGGGCTCTGTCGGGCTCTACTGCGCTCTGTCGGGCCCTGTCGGGCTCTGTCGGGCTCTGTCGGGCTCTACTGGGCTCTGTCGGGCTCTGTCGGGCCCTGTCGGGCCCTGTCGGGCCCTGTCGGGCTCTGTCGGGCTCTGTCGGGCTCTACTGCGCTCTGTCGGGCTCTGTCGGGCTCTGTCGGGCTCTGTCGGGCTCTACTGGGCCCTGTCGGGCCCTGTCGGGCTCTGTCGGGCTCTGTCGGGCTCTGTCGGGCTCTACTGGGCTAAGCTGGGCCCTGTCGGGCCCTGTCGGGCCCTGTCGGGACCTGTCGGGCTCTGTCGGGCTCTGTCGGGCTCTACTGGGCTCTGTCAGGCTCTGTCGGGCTCTGTCGGGCTCTGTCGGGCTCTACTGGGCTAAACTGGGCTCTGTCGGGCCCTGTCGGGCCCCGTCGGGCTCTGTCGGGCTCTGTCGGACTCTACTGGGCTAAACTGGGCTCTGTCGGGCCCTGTCGGGCCCTGTCGGGCCCTGTCGGGCTCTGTCGGGCTCTGTCGGGCTCTGTCGGGCTCTACTGGGCTCTACTGGGCTCTGTCGGGCTCTGTCGGGCTCTGTCGGGCTCTACTGGGCTCTGTCGGGCTCTGTCGGGCTCTGTCGGGCCCTGTCGGGCTCTGTCGGGCTCTGTCGGGCTCCTACTGGGCTCTACTGGGCTCTACTGGGCTCTGTCGGGCCCTGTCGGGCTCTGTCAGGCTCTGTCGGGCTCTGTCGGGCCCTGTCGGGCTCTGTCGGGCTCTGTCGGGCCCTGTCGGGCCCTGTCGGGCTCTGTCGGGCTCTGTCGGGCTCTGTCGGGCTCTGCTGGGCTCTACTGTTCCCTGTCGGGCCCTGTCGGGCTCTGTCGGGCTCTGTCGGGCTCTGTCGGGCCCTGTCGGGCTCTGTCGGGCTCTACTGGGCTCTACTGGGCTCTACTGGGCTCTGTCGGGCCCTGTCGGGACCTGTCGGGCTCTGTCGGGCTCTGTCGGGCTATGTCGGGCCCTGTCGGGCTCTACTGGGCTCTACTGTTCCCTGTCGGGCTCTGTCGGGCCCTGTCGGGCCCTGTCGGGCCCTGTCGGGCTCTGTCGGGCTCTGTCGGGCTCTACTGGGCCCTGTCGGGCCCTGTCGGGCTCAGTCGGGCTCTGTCGGGCCCTGTCGGGCTCTGTCGGGCTCTGTCGGGCTCTACTGGGCTCTACTGGGCTCTACTGTTCCCTGTCGGGCTCTGTCGGGCTCTGTCGGGCTCTGTCGGCCTCTGTCGGGCTCTGTCGGGCCCTGTCGGGCTCTGTCGGGCTCTACTGGGCTCTACTGGGCTCTGTCGGGCTCTCTCGGGCCCTGTCGGGCCCTGTCGGGCTCTGTCGGGCTCTGTCGGGCTCTCTCGGGCCCTGTCGGGCTCTGTCGGGCTCTGTCGGGCTCTACTGGGCTCTGTCAGGCTCTGTCGGGCTCTGTCGGGCTCTGTCGGGCTCTACTGGGCTAAACTGGGCTCTGTCGGGCCCTGTCGGGCCCCGTCGGGCTCTGTCGGGCTCTGTCGGGCTCTACTGGGCTAAACTGGGCTCTGTCGGGCCCTGTCGGGGCCCTGTCGGGCCTGTCGGGCCCTGTCGGGCTCTGTCGGGCTCTGTCGGGCTCTGTCGGGCTCTACTGGGCTCTACTGGGCTCTGTCGGGCTCTGTCGGGCTCTGTCGGGCTCTGTCGGGCTCTACTGGGCTCTGTCGGGCTCTGTCGGGCTCTGTCGGGCCCTGTCGGGCTCTGTCGGGCTCTGTCGGGCTCTACTGGGCTCTACTGGGCTCTACTGGGCTCTGTCGGGCCCTGTCGGGCTCTGTCAGGCTCTGTCGGGCTCTGTCGGGCCCTGTCGGGCTCTGTCGGGCTCTGTCGGGCCCTGTCGGGCTCTGTCGGGCTCTGTCGGGCTCTGTCGGGCTCTGCTGGGCTCTACTGTTTCCCTGTCGGGCCCTTCGGGCTCTGTCGGGCCCTGTCGGGCTCTGTCGGGCTCTGTCGGCTCTACTGGGCTCTACTGGGCTCTGTCGGGCCCTGTCGGGCCCTGTCGGGCTCTATCGGGCTCTGTCGGCCCTGTCGGGCTCTGTCGGGCTCGTCGGGCTCTACTGGGCCCCTGTCGGGCCCTGTCGGGCTCTGTCGGGCTCTGTCGGGCCCTGTCGGGCTCTGTCGGGCTCTGTCGGGCCCTGTCGGTTTCTCTCGGGCCCTGTCGGGCTCTGTCGGGCTCTGTCGGGCTCTACTGGGCCCTGTCGGGCCCTGTCGGGCTCTGTCGGGGCTCTGTCGGGCCCTGTCGGGCCTGTCGGGCTCTGTCGGGCTCTGTCGGGCCCTGTCGGGCTCTGTCGGGCTCTGTCGGGCTCTACTGGGCTCTACTGGGCTCTGTCGGGCCTGTCGGGCCCTGTCGGGCTCTGTCGGGCTCTGTCGGGCTCTACTGGGCTCTACTGTTCCCTGTCGGGCTCTGTCGGGCCCTGTCGGGCCCTGTCGGGCCCTGTCGGGCTCTGTCGGGCTCTGTCGGGCTCCTACTGGGCCCTGTCGGGCCCTGTCGGGCTCTGTCAGGCTCTGTCGGGACCTGTCGGGCTCTGTCGGGCTCTGTCGGGCCCTGTCGGGCTCTGTCTGGCTCTGTCGGGCTCTACTAGGATCTACTGGGCTCTACTGTTCCCTGTCGGGCCCTGTCGGGCTCTGTCGGGCTCTGTTGGCCTCTGTCGGGCTCTCTTCGGGCCCTGTCGGGCTCTGTCGGGCTCTACTGGGCTCTACTGGGCTCTGTCGGGCTCTGTCGGGCTCTGTCGGGCTCTGTCGGGCTCTACTGGGCTCTACTGGGCTCTACTGGGCTCTGTCGGGCCCTGTCGGGCTCTGTCAGGCTCTGTCGGGCTCTGTCGGGCCCTGTCGGGCTCTGTCGGGCTCTGTCGGGCTCTGTCCGGGCCCTGTCGGGCTCTGTCGGGCTCTACTGGGCCCTGTCGGGCCCTGTCGGGCTCTGTCGGGCTCTGTCGGGCTCTGTCGGGCTCTACTGGGCTAAACTGGGCCTGTCGGGCCCTGTCGGGCCCTGTCGGGACCTGTCGGGCTCTGTCGGGCTCTGTCGGGCTCTACTGGGCTCTGTCAGGCTCTGTCGGGCTCTGTCGGGCTCTGTCGGGCTCTACTGGCTAAACTGGGCTCTGTCGGGCCCTGTCGGGCCCCGTCGGGCTCTGTCGGGCTCTGTCGGACTCTACTGGGCTAAACTGGGCTCTGTCGGGCCCTGTCGGGCCTGTCGGGCCCTGTCGGGCTCTGTCGGGCTCTGTCGGGCTCTACTGGGCTCTACTGGCTCTGTCGGGCTCTGTCGGGCTCTGTCGGGCTCTACTGGGCTCTGTCGGGCTCTGTCGGGCTCCTGTCGGGCCCTGTCGGGCTCTGTCGGGCCCTGTCGGGCTCTCTCGGCCCTGTCGGGCTCTGTCGGGCTCTGTCGGGCTCTACTGGGCTATACTGGGCCCTGTCGGGCTCTGTCGGCTCTGTCGGGCTCAGTCTGGCTCTGTCGGGCTCTACTAGGCTCTACTGGGCTCTACTGTTCCCTGTCGGGCCCTGTCGGCTCTGTCGGGCTCTGTCGGCCTCTGTCGGGCTCTGTCGGGCCCTGTCGGGCTCTGTCGGGCTCTACTGGGCTCTACTGGGCTCTGTCGGCTCTCCCGGGGCCCTGTCGGACCCTGTCGGGCTCTGTCGGGCTCTGTCGGCTCTGTCGGGCCTGTCGGGCTCTGTCGGGCTCTACTGGGCTCTACTGGGTTCTGTCGGGCTCTGTCGGGCCCTGTCGGGCCCTGTCGGGCTCTGTCGGGCTCTGTCGGCTCTGTCGGGCTCTACTGGGCTAAACTGGGCTCTGTCGGGCCCTGTCGGGCCCTGTCGGGCTCTGTCGGGCTCTGTCGGGCTCTGTCGGGCCTGTCGGGCTCTGTCGTGCTCTACTGGGTTCTGTCGGGCTCTGTCGGGCTCTGTCGGGCTCTGTCGGGCTCTACTGGGCTAAACTGGGCTCTGTCGGGCCCTGTCGGGCCCTGTCTGGGCTCTGTCGGGCTCTGTGTAGGCTATGTCGGGCTCTACTGGGCTCTACTGGGCTCTGTCGGGCTCTGTCGGGCTCTGTCGGGCTCTACTGGGCTCTATTGGGCTCTGTCTGCCCTGTCGGGCCCTGTCGGGCTCTGTCGGGCTCTGTCGGGCTCTGTCGGGCCCTGTCGGGCTCTGTCGGGCTCTGTCGGGCTCTACTGGGCTCTACTGGGCTCTGTCGGCCCTGTCGGGCCCTGTCGGGCCCTGTCGGGCTCTGTCGGGCTCTGTCGGGCTCTGTCGGGCTCTACTGGGCTCTGTCGGGCCCTGTCGGCCCTGTCGGGCCCTGTCAGGCTCTGTCGGGCTCTGTCGGGCCTGTCAGCTCTGTCGGGCTCGTCGGGCTCTTTCGGGCTCTACTGGGCCTGTCGGGCTCTGTCGGGCTCTGTCGGGCTCTGTCGGGCTCTGTCGGACTCTACTGGGCCCTGTCGGGCCCTGTCGGGCCCTGTCGGGCTCTGTCGGGCTCTGTCGGGCTCTGTCGGGCTCTACTGGGCTCTGTCGGGTCTGTCGGGCTCTGTCGGGCTCTGTCGGGCTCTGTCGGGCTCTGTCGGGCCGCTACTGGGCTCTGTCGGGCTCTGTCGGGCCCTGTCGGGCTCTGTCGGGCTCTGTCGGGCTCTGTCGGGCCCTGTCGGGCTCTGTCGGGCTCTGTCGGGCCCTGTCGGGCTCTCTCGGGCCCTGTCGGGCTCTGTCGGGCTCTGTCGGGCTCTACTGAGGCTCTATAAGGGCTCTGTCGGGCTCTGTCGGGCTCTGTCGGGCTCTGTCTGGCTCTGTCGGGCTCTACTAGGCTCTACTGGGCTCTACTGTTCCCTGTCGGGCCCTGTCGGGCTCTGTCGGGCTCTGTCGGCCTCTGTCGGGCTCTGTCGGGCCCTGTCGGGCTCTGTCGGGCTCTACTGGGCTCTACTGGGCTCTGTCGGGCTCTCTCGGGCCCTGTCGGACCCTGTCGGGCTCTGTCGGGCTCTGTCGGGCTCTGTCGGGCCCTGTCGGGCTCTGTCGGGCTCTACTGGGCTCTACTGGGTTCTGTCGGGCTCTGTCGGTCCCTGTCGGGCCCTGTCGGGCTCTGTCGGGCTCTGTCGGACTCTGTCGGGCTCTACTGGGCTAAACTGGGCTCTGTCGGGCCCTGTCGGGCCCTGTCGGGCCCTGTCGGGCTCTGTCGGGCTCTGTCGGGCCCTGTCGGGCTCTGTCGGGCTCTACTGGGCTCTGTCGGGCTCTGTCGGGCTCTGTCGGCTCTGTCGGGCTCTACTGGGCTAAACTGGTCTCTGTCGGGCCCTGTCGGGCCCTGTCGGGCTCTGTCGGGCTCTGTGTAGGCTCTGTCGGGCTCTACTGGGCTCTACTGGGCTCTGTCGGGCTCTGTCGGGCTCTGTCGGGCTCTACTGGGCTCTATTTGGCTCTGTCGGGCCCTGTCGGGCCCTGTCGGGCTCTGTCGGGCTCTGTCGGGCTCTGTCGGGCCCTGTCGGGCTCTGTCGGGCTCTGACGGGCTCTACTGGGCTCTACTGGGCCCTGTCGGGCCCTGTCGGGCCCTGTCGGGCTCTGTCGGGCTCTGTCGGGCTCTGGTCGGGCTCTACTGGCTCTGTCGGGCCCTGTCGGGCCCTGTCGGGGCCCTGTCAGGCTCTGTCGGGCTCTGTCGGGCTCTATCGGGCTCTACTGGGCCCTGTCGGGCTCTGTCAGGCTCTGTCGGGCTCTGTCGGGCTCTGTCGGACTCTACTGGGCCCTGTCGGGCCCTGTCGGGCCCTGTCGGGCTCTGTCGGGCTCTGTCGGGCTCTGTCGGGCTCTACTGGGCTCTGTCGGGTTCTGTCGGGCTCTGTCGGGCTCTGTCGGGCCCTGTCGGGCCCTGTCGGGCCCTGTCGGGGCTCTGTCGGGCTCTGTCGGGCTCTACTGGGCCCTGTCGGGCCCTGTCGGGCTCTGTCAGGCTCTGTCGGGCCCTGTCGGGCTCTGTCGGGCTCTGTCGGGCCCTGTCGGGCTCTCTCGGGCCCTGTCGGGCTCTGTCTGGCTCTGTCGGGCTCTACTAGGCTCTACTGGGCTCTACTGTTCCCTGTCGGGACCTGTCGGGCTCTGTCGGGCTCTGTCGGCCTCTGTCGGGCTCTGTCGGGCTCTGTCGGGCTCTGTCGGGCTCTACTGGGCTCTACTGGGCTCTGTCGGGCTCTCTCGGGCCCTGTCGGGCTCTGTCGGGCTCTGTCGGCTCTACTGGGCTATACTGGGCTCTGTCGGACTCTACTGGGCTCTACTGGGCCTCTGTCGGGCTCTGTCGGGCCCGGTCGGGCCCTGTCGGGCTCTGTCGGGCTCTGTCGGGCTTCTGTCGGGCTCTACTGGGCTAAACTGGGCTCTGTCGGGCCCTGTCGGGCCCTGTCGGGCCCTGTCGTGCTCTGTCGGGATCTGTCGGGCCCTGTCGGGCTCTGTCGGGCTTCTACTGGGCTCTGTCGGGCTCTGTCGGTCTCTGTCGGACTCTGTCGGGCTCTACTGGGCTAAACTGGGCTCTGTCGGGCCCTGTCGGGCCCTGTCGGGCTCTGTCGGGCTCTGTGTAGGCTCTGTCGGGCTCTACTGGGCTCTACTGGCTCTGTCGGGCTCTGTCGGGCTCTGTCAGGCTCTACTGGGCTCTATTGGGCTCTGTCGGGCCCTGTCGGGCCCTGTCGGGCTCTGTCGGGCTCTGTCGGGCTCTGTCGGGCCCTGTCGGGCTCTGTCGGGCTCTGTCGGGCTCTACTGGGCTCTACTGGGCTCTGTCGGGCCCTGTCGGGCCCTGTCCGGGCCCTGTCGGGCTCTGTCGGGCTCTGTCGGGCTCTGTCGGGCTCTACTGGGCTCTGTCGGGCCCTGTCGGGCCCTGTCGGGCCCTGTCAGGCTCTGTCGGGCTCTGTCGGGCTCTATCGGGCTCTACTGGGCCCTGTCGGGCTCTGTCGGGCTCTGTCGGGCTCTGTCGGGCTCTGTCGGACTCTACGGGCCCCTGTCGGGCCCTGTCTGGCCCTGTCGGGCTCTGTCGGGCTCTGTCGGGCTCTGTCGGGCTCTACTGGGCTCTGTCGGGTTCTGTCGGGCTCTGTCGGCTCTGTCGGGCTCTGTCGGGCTCTGTCGGGCGCTACTGGGCTCTGTCGGGCTCTGTCGGGCCCTGTCGGGCTCTGTCGGGCTCTGACGGGTTCTGTCGGGCTCTACTGGGCCCTGTCGGGCTCTGTCGGGCTCTGTCGGCCTGTCGGGCCCTCTCGGGCCTCTGTCGGGCTCTGTCGGGCTCTGTCGGGCTCTGTCGGGCTCTTCTGGGCTCTGTCGGGCCCTGTCGGGCTCTGTCGGGCTCTGTCGGGCTCTGTCGGGCTCTACTGGGCTCTGTCGGGCTCTGTCGGCCCTGTCGGGCCCTGTCGGGCCCTGTCGGGCTCTGTCGGGCTCTGTCGGGCTCTACTGGGCTCTGTCGGGCTCTGTCGGGCTCTGTCGGGCTCTACTGGGCCCTGTCGGGCTCTACTGGACTCTGTCGGGCTCTGTCGGGACCTGTCGGGCTCTGTCGGGCTCTACTGGGCTAAACTGGGCTCTGTCGGGCCCTGTCGGGCTCTGTCGGCTCTGTCGGGCCCTGTCGGGCCCTGTCGGGCCTGTCGGGCTCTGTCGGGCTCTGCTGGGCCCTGTCGGGCTCTGTCAGGCTCTGTCGGACTCTGTCGGGCTCTGTCGGGCCCTGTCGGGCCCTGTCGGGCCCTGTCGGGCTCTGTCGGGCTCTGTCGGGCTCTACTGGGCTCTGTCGGGCTCTGTCGGGCCCTGTCGGGCCCTGTCGGGCCCTGTCGGGCTCTGTCGGGCTCTGTCGGGCTCTACTGCGCTCTGTCGGGCTCTGTCGGGCTCTGTCGGGCTCTGTCGGGGCTCTACTGGGCCCTGTCGGGCCTGTCGGGCTCTGTCGGGCTCTGTTCGGGCTCTGTCGGGCTCTACTGGGCTAAACTGGGCCCTGTCGGGCCCTGTCGGGCCCTGTCGGGACCTGTCGGGCTCTGTCGGCTCTGTCGGGCTCTACTGGGCTCTGTCAGGCTCTGTCGGGCTCTGTCGGTCTCTGTCGGGCTCTACTGGGCTAAACTGGGCTCTGTCGGGCCCTGTCGGGCCCGTCGGGCT